>NC_141537.1:69040000-69340000 GCF_021556685.1 Rattus norvegicus | reverse complement strand
TTTCATCTGCTGGCCTCTAAGAGAAGCCTGACTGCCAGGCAGCTAGGAAGTGGGTCTGATAGCCCATACCCACAGCGACACACCTACTCCAACAGGGCCATCTTCTAACAGTGCCACTCCCTGGGCTAAGCATATACAAACCATGACAACGTGGTTTCTGATCTGGGGACCTATAAAAGCTATCGTGAGTCCACTTTGCAGGGTAGTATGGTCCTATCTAGGCTCCTTCAGTGTCTGGGCTTATCATTTCCCTCAGCAAGCTCCTGGATCTATCTAGTTCTATTCCCAGAGAGTGTTAACCGCATTCATTCTAGTCCAGCCTTATCTATACGAGGGTCTCAATGTAGGACAAGTTTGTCTATAAAGCTAATGAGAGCATCCCAATCCCTGGTGCTAAATCTAGCCATGTGGTCAGCTCCAGATTGTCTACATAAACTGGGAATTTCACTGGGTTAAGACAGGCTCGGCCAGGGGTTGGGGATTTAGCTCAGTGGTAGAGCGCTTGCCTAGGAAGCACAAGGCTCTGGGTTCGGTCCCCAGCTCCGAAAAAAAAAAAAAAAAAAAAAAAAAAAAAAAAAAAAAAAAAAAAAAAAAAAGAACAAATAAAGAAAGGCTCGGCCAGAGCTGGGGTTCTTCTGGAAAACAATCACGTGATCTTCCTCTTGCCTTAGTCTTATGAATTCTGCCCGCTGTATTTCACAAGCAGCTTGGGCAGCAGGGACAAAAGAAACACACAGCAATCTCATTTGGAGACCACACAGCAGGCCGGCCTCCAGCTCTTCTCTAACCACGGATTCCATTTTGCCACATTACCAACCCCTCACTGGTGTTGGCTTCATCAAAACAGAGGAAACCAAGGCTACATAGGAAACCAGAGCAGGAAGGATTGACTTCAGACCACTTATTCACCTGTGACAATGAAAGATCCCACGCAGAGAGACCCTTATTCAAGTCTTGGGAAATCGCGGACCCCAGACACAGAGAGACCATTTTGGATGTAATAAGCAAAGGCGAGGTTTATTACGGAGACCTATTACAGAGATCTCCGGGCCGACACGTATCCCGCGAGGAGACAGAGGTGTCGACCCCGAGAGGCTGGGAAAAAGAGTATTTAAAGGCAGAGGCTGTGAGCACCAGGGGATGGGGGATGTCAAAGGGGAATGCACCACAAGTTACAGGATTGTTTTATGGCTCCAGGAGATAAGGGGACGCCAGAAGGTTTTATGGCCCCCTGGTTCCTGGAACAGAGCTACTAAATCAGGAGAAGGGTTGGGTCTTCAGGTCCTCATTATTTTTAAAAGTTTGTCAAAATTGATGAAGCATCTGTATTTGAAACACCTCTGGTTAGGCTTGGGCTGCCTGGTTTCCTGGAGTGCTCTCTGTAGGACACAATGGCTGAAAAACACAAGTAGGGGCTTATCAGGGTCTGGAGGACATCTGGTTAAAGTATGACTCTGAGTAAGCTGGGGGGATGTCTTTGGATGGTTTATGGGTCAGTCCTCGATAGCCTGAGCTGGTTTTGTATTCCTTTTCTTTATTTTTATGGCCTGCTATTCCTGGCAGCAGGGCTTAACCCTGAGTTTGTGGCTTTTGGGGCTTACTCTTTTAATTTTATATTTCTAAACCTAGAATTCGTATAATTTTCCTTTCATTCCCGTCTTCTCCTACTAAATAATTCTAATCTTAGAATTTTGATATCAAGTCTCGTATTTGGTCTCACCAGTTGTCCTAACTGACTGGTACTGTTGTCTCACAACCATCAACCGCACAGCACCCACTCGATTTTTAACAAAAGCAATCAACCTGTTTGTCACGCAGGGGCCAAAAACTAAAACCAAGAAAATTATTAATAATGGCCCAGCTGTAGCAGAGAGTAGGGTAGTCATCCAGGTAGATCTACTAAACTAGCTCTTGAACCATCTCTGATGTGTTTTTTTGTCTGTCTTTTGTCTAACCTTTTTCTAAGTTTATTTATGGAGTCTTTAATTACTCCTGAATGGTCTGTATAGAAGCAACATTTTTTTTCAGTATAGCACACAGACTCCTTCTTTAAGAAATATCAGGTACTACCTCTGAGACGGAGGTTAGGTATTCTTGGAGGTCAGCTAAAAAGTCTTTTACTCTTTTTATATCTGAGTCAATGGCAGTTCTGAATTCTCTATAAGCCTTGTATTGTAGGGCAACAGCAGATGTCCTTGTGCTGCCCTTGTAGCACCTAGATAGCCCTAGCCCTAAGTAATTCTCAACTCTTTTTTTTTTTGTGTCTTACTAAGTCTTTAGCATCAGGATTCCAATCTGGACACTATCTGAACCTATACACCAAGGTCATGACTGTCTTTTAGAACTTCTAAACTTATACAGGTTGTGATCCCTGAGGCACAGTCCCAAGAAGTGTTAGGAGTATTAACATATGTAATGTTACATCATTTGTAATAGAAATCAAGCCTATCCCCATGCCTATCTCGATGGAACCCAGGACAAACGTGACTGAATTTCCCTCTAGGTCCCAGCTCTCAGCCCTAACAGCTAGTACACGGCTGGTGAGGGCTGAGAATTGACGGCTGTCAGGGTGGTCAGCAGCACCAGGTATGGTCCTTTCCAGCGAGGCTCGAGTGTCTGGGCTCAGTGTAGCTGCTTCCGACCTGGAACTGATGGGATGTCTCAGGGGTCTCCGGGGCATAGGCTGCTGTCAGCTGTGAGCAGATTTCTTTCTGTATCACCTGTAGGTCTTTTAGCCTGGCACACAAATCATTATTACTATGGCACTATGACATGTTGGTTCAGTAACATCATCTAATACAGTCAGGGGAGCTGAGGCCCCATATAAGATCTCAAAGAGGGTAAGGCTGAATCTGGAAGGGGTATTTCTTGCTCTGAAGAGAGCAAGAGGGAAGGAGTGTCACCCAGTCTGTGCCAGTCTCCATGGTCAATTTGTTCAGGGTCTCTTTTAAAATTTTATTTATTTATTCTATCTGTCCTGAACTTTGAGGTCTGTAGATATAATGTAATTTTTAATCGACCTCTAAATACTTGGCCACACCCTGGCTTACCTTGGCAATGAAAGTAGGGCCGTTGTCTGACCAGATTACCTTGGGCACTCCAGACCTGGGGAAGATTTCTTCCAGTATCTTCTTGATGATTGTAGAGGCCGTCTCTGGTTTGGTGAGGAAAGCTTTAATCTATTCCTTAAAAAGTATCTACAAGCACTAGGAGATATTTGTGATTATATTTTTCTGGTTTTATCTCAATGAAGTTCACTTTGAGTTTTTATTAAACTTTTTAGGTCTCTTTGTCCTGTTTGTTTGTTAAGCATTCACTTATTGACATACCTTATACTTTTTACTGTCTCTCTTGGCTAAAATCTTAAAGTCTATTACATATATTTTAACTATTTGGACAAACTTCTTATCTCCTAAATGAGTCCATTTCTTAATTTGGCAAAGTGAGTCTTTTGTTTGTTCTTGGGGGGGGGGGGTACAGCTTTCTCCCCAAGTGTGTCATTGTCTTTTTATCTTTTAAACAACTTGGGCCTTTTCTTCTGTTGTACATTCTAAGTGAGGCCATCTCTTAGTCCAATCCCAGTTCCCAGTGGCTATTTCTTGTAGGCCTGTAACCAGGATAGGCTTCTGTATAGCCATTTCCCGAGCCACTTTATCTGTTTTGTTATTGTCTCATGTCACTGAATCTCTTCCTTCTTGATGTCCTGGGCAATGAATAGTACTCACAGTTGTTGGCTTCATCAGGGCATCTAAGAGATGGCAAAGACATCTGTGGCGCTGATGTGCTGGGGGGTTGGGGTTCAGCCATTCTAGATGACATTGTGTTGTCCACCATGGCAGTACCCACTTGTCTCTGATCTTCATTCATGAAGAGAACTGTTCCCGTCTGTGGACAAGGTCCTCGGCTTTCAGCAGGGGTCAATCAGCCAGTCGCAGAGGTCTTTCCTCCACCCATGTGCTTCTGTCAGTGTTTGACACTCGTGCTGTGGTGGCTCCAGGTCCGAATTGGGCAGCAAGGTGACCAGATTGTCCCCAACCAGTGGAGAATCTAGTCCATGGCAGCTGACCAGTGGTCCCATCTTTTGGGACACTCTATCCAAAGGCAAAACATCAGCCACTCTATCACAGTTTAAGTCCTGGATTGGGTGATAATTGTTAGTGCCCGGCTGGCAGGAGTGATGTGTTTCAGGCCGAAAAGCACTAAGCCACACATCTCCCAGCATCAGGTACTGGTGCACTGAGACAGGTCTTAAGCTCCACATTTATAGTCTGCAGATATGCATACACCTGGCCTCACCCAGCCATTTTAGCCCAGGTAAGCCATTTTGGAGAACAGTTTTCTCATGAGCAAGGGATAGGGGCAGTCAGGGATGACCATGAATTAGTGGGTGGGTTACCCGGCCCACGCCAAGGTCCACTGTTCTTCGGGCAGTCCATAAGTATTGTTCGTTGCCAGTAGCTCTTTGTACTCAAGGTCTTTGGATATTGGCCCACTGGAGCATAGGAGCACAGAGCATTGGGTCCCTGTATCCACAAAACAACTGGGCGGGCTTCCCTTCTATCTCTGTGCATAGCCAGCACCAAGAGGCTCTCCAGTGTCCCCTCTTGTTCTTTCTGGGGCAGTCCCTGACCCAATGTCCTTTTTCTTTGTATTAGGCACACTAATCTTTAGCCAGGAATTCTCTTCTGTTGCCAGGTACTATCTTCCTAGGTTCCCTAACTACTGTGGCCAGTATATGTTCCTCTCTTGTCTTCTATCTCTCTTTAGCTCTCTAACTTCTTTTTTTTTTTTTTTTTTGTCTCTTTTCTTCTCTAGCTTCCTGTTTTTTTTACCTCTTTCTCTGTAACTTGTACTAACTCTCAGCAACTTAACTTAACCCTTTAAATTTCTGTAACATTCTCTTCATATCTTTTCCTTATCATAGCCAGACTGGTGGGGCATTTTCTAGCCCCTCAGAGACCCACCCTTGGAGCCTGGGGGCAGACCTGGCACTCCCTACCTTTAGGCGTTTTGAAGTCAACAGGCAGAAGTGAGGGCCTTCCATCCGTGTCTGGAACATTTTTTCTGGCCTCTAGTAGGATTCCATCTTTCCTCGGTGGTAAAGAAGACCTGTAACAGTTACTAAGCATCTCAAATGGGATGGTGAGAAAACAAGGGAATCTCGAGAATAGAGGTCCACTGAAGAGGACAAATAGCATTTAGTCACACAGCTAAGCCAGGAGGCTTTCTTGGGACAAAAAAGCCTTGTGTCTGTGAAACAGAAAAGTGAGCAGAGGGGCAGTCTATCTGTTACAGGTTGTCTCTCTGGACTTAGATTTTCCCTTAAGGAGTACCTCCCTTTGGTGCCAGCTCAGTGACTCTGTCTCTCAATAAACCCAGCCTCTGAAGGACACTAGGCTTCTAGTAAGAACTAATAACAAAAGGATGGAGAGACGGTTAGAACCTGAGTGTTAGATACTAAGCAGCTGACAAAAGAATTGTAACCAGTTCACCTGGGCTTCTTGTCTCTTACATCTAATAAAGAGATTGTTAATACTATAGTACCAACCTTTAATAATAAAAAAAAAAAAATAGCTCTCTCCATGTCTCTGAATATCAGGACTGCAGTAGTAGTCCTTCACCAAACTGTCTCAGTGGGCTAAGGGCCCATGGAAACGAAAACATTAATCCTGACCTTGGCCACAGCCAAAGCCTGAATTCTAAATTCAAACTGGCAAAACAAAACAAAGTTTTTCACAGTTTGTTGTAGATTCTTTGAAACTATTTTAGGGGCTTCTCTGTCCCCCAACCTGGGACATTTCGACCACAGGGACAGGAACTAGCTGCTGTGGGGATAGGATCAAAGGCATTCTCCATGCTAATGATGACCAGTGAGAAAAGTAATTTAATGCTGGAGACTGACTCCTCTCTTGGAATAGGGCCAGCAGATAAGGCAGGTTCCCTAAAGAACTTTTCTTAATGAGCACTCTCTTTCTGTGAGCAAGAGTTGAAGGTCTGGCCACTAAAAGCAGAAATTTCTTTCTTGTTTTTGTTTTCTTTAGAGTCCTCCCCCACCTCACTCTCAGCCTTTTTAGATCATTCTTCCTGTAGCATTTCTAACACAGCCTGTCCCTTTTTTATAGCCTGTTGACAGCATTTCTGATCTTTTAGGCAGCTACGCATTAAGTGCCATACCGGCTGAAACTCCGCCTTTAAGATTCTTTTTTTTTTTTTTTTTTTTTTTTTTTATTATTAACTTGAGTATTTCTTATATACATTTCGAGTGTTATTCCCTTTCCCGGTTTCCGGGCAAACATCCCCCTCCCCCCTCCCCTTCCTTATGGGTGTTCCCCTCCCAACCCTCCCCCCATTGCCGCCCTCCCCCCATAGACTAGTTCACTGTGGGTTCAGTCTTAGCAGGACCCAGGGCTTCCCCTTCCACTGGTGCTCTTACTAGGATATTCATTGCTACCTATGGGGTCAGAGTCCAGGGTCAGTCCATGTATAGTCTTTAGGTAGTGGCTTAGTCCCTGGAAGCTCTGGTTGCTTGGCATTGTTGTACTTTTGGGGTCTCGAGCCCCTTCAAGCTCTTCCAGTTCTTTCTCTGATTCCTTCAATAGGGGACCTATACTCAGTTCAGTGGTTTGCTGCTGGCATTCGCCTCTATATTTGCTGTATTCTGGCTGTGTCTCTCAGGAGCGATCTACATCCGGCTCCTGTCGGTCTGCACTTCTTTGCTTCATCCATCTTGTCTAATTGGGTGGCTGTATATGTATGGGCCACATGTGGGGCAGGCTCTGAATGGGTGTTCCTTCAGTCTCTGTTTTAATCTTTGCCTCTCCCTTCCCTGCCAAGGGTATTCTTTTTCCTCATTTAAAGAAGGAGTGAAGCATTCACATTTTGATCATCCGTCTTGAGTTTCGTTTGTTCTAGGGATCTAGGGTAATTCAAGCATTTGGGCTAATAGCCACTTATCAATGAGTGCATACCATGTATGTCTTTCTGTGATTGGGTTAGCTCACTCAGGATGATATTTTCCAGTTCCAACCATTTGCCTACGAATTTCATAAACTCGTTGTTTTTGATAGCTGAGTAATATTCCATTGTGTAGATGTACCACATTTTCTGTATCCATTCCTCTGTTGAAGGGCATCTGGGTTCTTTCCAGCTTCTGGCTATTATAAATAAGGCTGCGATGAACATAGTGGAGCACGTGTCTCTTTTATATGTTGAGGCATCTTTTGGGTATATGCCCAAGAGAGGTATAGCTGGATCATCAGGCAGTTCAATGTCCAATTTTCTGAGGAACCTCCAGACTGATTTCCAGAATGGTTTTACCAGTCTGCAATCCCACCAACAATGGAGGAGTGTTCCTCTTTCTCCACATCCTCGCCAGCATCTGCTGTCACCTGAGTTTTTGATCTTAGCCAATCGCACTGGTGTGAGGTGAAATCTCAGGGTTGTTTTGATTTGCATTTCCCTTATGACTAAAGATGTTGAACATTTCTTTAGGTGTTTCTCAGCCATTCGGCATTCCTCAGCTGTGAATTCTTTGTTTAGCTCTGAACCCCATTTTTTAATAGGGTTATTTGTTTCCCTGCGGTCTAACTTCTTGAGTTCTTTGTATATTTTGGAAATAAGGCCTCTATCTGTTGTAGGATTGGTAAAGATCTTTTCCCAATCTGTTGGTTGCCGTTTTGTCCTAACCACAGTGTCCTTTGCCTTACAGAAGCTTTGCAGTTTTATGAGATCCCATTTGTCGATTCTTGATCTTAGAGCATAAGCCATTGGTGTTTTGTTCAGGAAATTTTTTCCAGTGCCCATGTGTTCCAGATGCTTCCCTAGTTTTTCTTCTATTAGTTTGAGTGTGTCTGGTTTGATGTGGAGGTCCTTGATCCACTTGGACTTAAGCTTTGTATAGGGTGATAAGGATGGATCGATCTGCATTCTTCTACATGTTGCCCTCCAGTTGAACCAGCACCATTTGCTGAAAATACTATCTTTTTTCCACTGGATGGTTTTGGCTCCTTTGTCAAAAATCAAGTGACCATAGGTGTGTGGGTTCATTTCTGGGTCTTCAATTCTATTCCATTGGTCTATCTGTCTGTCTCTGTACCAATACCATGCAGTTTTTATCACTATTGCTCTGTAATACTGCTTGAGTTCAGGGATAGTGATTCCCCCTGAAGTCCTTTTATTGTTGAGGATAGCTTTAGCTATCCTGGGTTTTTTGTTATTCCAGATGAATTTGCAAATTGTTCTGTCTAACTCTTTGAAGAATTGGATTGGTATTTTGATGGGGATTGCATTGAATCTGTAGATTGCTTTTGGTAAGATGGCCATTTTTACCATATTAATCCTGCCAATCCATGAGCATGGGAGATCTTTCCATCTTCTGATGTCTTCTTCAATTTCTTTCCTCAGTGTCTTGAAGTTCTTATTGTACAGATCTTTTACTTGCTTGGTTAAAGTCACACCGAGGTACTTTATATTATTTGGGTCTATTATGAAGGGTGTCGTTTCCCTAATTTCTTTCTCGGCTTGTTTCTCTTTTGTATAGAGGAAGGCAACTGATTTATTTGAGTTAATTTTATACCCAGCCACTTTGCTGAAGTTGTTTATCAGCTTTAGTAGTTCTCTGGTGGAACTTTTGGGATCACTTAAATATACTATCATGTCATCTGCAAATAGTGATATTTTGACCTCTTCTTTTCCGATCTGTATCCCTTTGATCTCCTTTTGTTGTCTGATTGCTCTGGCTAGAACTTCAAGAACTATATTGAATAAGTAGGGAGAGAGTGGGCAGCCTTGTCTAGTCCCTGATTTTAGTGGGATTGCTTCAAGTTTCTCTCCATTTAGTTTAATGTTAGCAACTGGTTTGCTGTATATGGCTTTTACTATGTTTAGGTATGGGCCTTGAATTCCTATTCTTTCCAGGACTTTTATCATGAAGGGGTGTTGAATTTTGTCAAATGCTTTCTCAGCATCTAATGAAATGATCATGTGGTTCTGTTCTTTCAGTTTGTTTATATAATGGATCACGTTGATGGTTTTCCGTATATTAAACCATCCCTGCATGCCTGGGATGAAGCCTACTTGATCATGGTGGATGATTGTTTTGATGTGCTCTTGAATTCGGTTTGCCAGAA
The DNA here is from genome assembly GCF_021556685.1 of Rattus norvegicus. Taxonomy (NCBI): domain Eukaryota; kingdom Metazoa; phylum Chordata; class Mammalia; order Rodentia; family Muridae; genus Rattus; species Rattus norvegicus. Next base: position 69,330,872 of record NC_141537.1, on the reverse strand, counting down.
TTTTATTGAGTATTTTTGCGTCGATATTCATAAGGGAAATTGGTCTGAAGTTCTCTTTCTTTGTTGTGTCTTTGTGTGGTTTAGGTATAAGAGTAATTGTGGCTTCATAGAAGGAATTAGGTAGTGCTCCATCTGTTTCAATTTTGTGGAATAGTTTGGATAATATTGGTATGAGGTCTTCTATGAAGGTTTGATAGAATTCTGCACTAAACCCGTCTGGACCTGGGCTCTTTTTGGTTGGGAGACCTTTAATGAGTGCTTCTATTTCCTTAGGAGTTATGGGGTTGTTTAACTGGTTTATCTGTTCCTGATTTAACTTCGATACCTGGTATCTGTCTAGGAAATTGTCCATTTCCTGAAGATTTTCAAATTTTGTTGAATATAGGCTTTTATAGTAAGATCTGATGATTTTTTGAATTTCCTCCGAATCTGTAGTTATGTCTCCCTTTTCATTTCTGATTTTGTTAATTTGGACACACTCTCTGTGTCCTCTCGTTAGTCTGGCTAAGGGTTTATCTATCTTGTTGATTTTCTCAAAGAACCAACTTTTGGTTCTGTTGATTCTTTCTATGGTCCTTTTTGTTTCTACTTGGTTGATTTCAGCTCTGAGTTTGATTATTTCCTGCCTTCTACTCCTCCTGGGTGTATTTGCTTCTTTTTGTTCTAGAGCTTTTAGGTGTGCTGTCAAGCTGCTGACATATGCTCTTTCCCGTTTCTTTCTGCAGGCACTCAGCGCTATGAGTTTTCCTCTTAGCACAGCTTTCATTGTGTCCCATAAGTTTGAGTATGTTGTATCTTCATTTTCATTAAATTCTAAAAAGTCTTTAATTTCTTTCTTTATTTCTTCCTTGACCAGGTTATCATTGAGTAGAGCATTGTTCAATTTCCACGTATATGTGGGCATTCTTCCCTTATTGTTATTGAAGACCAGTTTTAGGCCGTGGTGGTCCGATAGCACGCATGGGATTATTTCTATCTTTCTGTACCTGTTGAGGCCCGTTTTTTGACCAATTATATGGTCAATTTTGGAGAAAGTACCATGAGGAGCTGAGAAGAAGGTATATCCTTTTGCTTTAGGATAGAATGTTCTATAAATATCCGTTAAGTCCATTTGGCTCATGACTTCTCTTAGTCTGTCTACATCACTGTTTAATTTCTGTTTCCATGATCTGTCCATTGATGAGAGTGGGGTGTTGAAATCTCCCACTATTATTGTGTGAGGTGCAATGTGTGTTTTGAGCTTTAGTAAGGTTTCTTTTACATATGTAGGTGCCCTTGTATTTGGGGCATAGATATTTAGGATTGAGAGTTCATCTTGGTTGATTTTTCCTTTGATGAATATGAAGTGTCCTTCCTTATCTTTTTTGATGACTTTTAGTTGGAAATTGATTTTATTTGATATTAGAATGGCTACTCCAGCTTGCTTCTTCTGACCATTTGCTTGGAAAGTTGTTTTCCAGCCTTTCACTCTGAGGTAGTGTCTGTCTTTGTCTCTGAGGTGTGTTTCCTGTAGGCAGCAGAATGCAGGGTCCTCGTTGCGTATCCAGTTTGTTAATCTATGTCTTTTTATTGGGGAGTTGAGGCCATTGATATTGAGAGATATTAAGGAATAGTGATTATTGCTTCCCGTTATATTCATATTTGATGTGAGGTTATGTTTGTGTGCTTTCATTCTCTTTGTTTTGTTGCCAAGACGATTAGTTTCTTGCTTCTTCTAGGGTATAGCTTGCCTCCTTATGTTGGGCTTTACCATTTATTATCCTTTGTAGTGCTGGATTTGTAGAAAGATATTGTGTAAATTTGGTTTTGTCATGGAATATCTTGGTTTCTCCATCAATGTTAATTGAGAGTTTTGCTGGATACAGTAATCTGGGCTGGCATTTGTGTTCTCTTAGGGTCTGTATAACATCAGTCCAGGATCTTCTGGCCTTCATAGTTTCTGGCGAGAAGTCTGGTGTGATTCTGATAGGTCTCCCTTTATATGTTACTTGACCTTTTTCCCTTACTGCTTTTAATATTCTTTCTTTATTTTGTGCGTTTGGTGTTTTGACAATTATGTGACGGGAGGTGTTTCTTTTCTGGTCCAATCTATTTGGAGTTCTGTAGGCTTCCTGTATGTCTATGGGTATCTCTTTTTTTAGGTTAGGGAAGTTTTCTTCTATGATTTTGTTGAAGATATTTACTGGTCCTTTGAGCTGGGAGTCTTCACTCTCTTCTATACCTATTATCCTTAGGTTTGATCTTCTCATTGAGTCCTGGATTTCCTGTATGTTTTGGACCAGTAGCTTTTTCCGCTTTACATTATCTTTGACAGTTGAGTCAATGATTTCTATGGAATCTTCTGCTCCTGAGATTCTCTCTTCCATCTCTTGTATTCTGTTGGTGAAGCTTGTATCTACAGCTCCTTGTCTCTTCTTTTGGTTTTCTATATCCAGGGTTGTTTCCATGTGTTCTTTCTTGATTGCTTCTATTTCCATTTTTAATTCCTTCAACTGTTTGATTGTGTTTTCCTGGAATTCTTTCAGGGATTTTTGCGATTCCTCTCTGTAGGCTTTTACTTGTTTATTAATGTTTTCCTGTGCTTCCCTAAGTGTGTTCAGGTCTTTCCTGAAGTCCTCCAGCATCATGATCAAATATGATTTTGAAACTAGATCTTGCTTTTCTGGTGTGTTTGGATATTCCATGTTTGTTTTGGTGGGAGAATTGGGCTCCGATGATGGCATGTAGTCTTGGTTTCTGTTGCTTGGGTTCCTGCGCTTGCCTCTCGCCATCAGATTATCTCTAGTGTTACTTTGTTCTGCTATTTCTGACAGTGGCTAGACTGTCCTATAAGCCTGTGTGTCAGGAGTGCTGTAGACCTGTTTTCCTCTCTTTCAGTCAGTTATGGGGACAGAGTGTTCTGCTTTTGGGCGTGTAGTTTTTCCTCTCTACAGGTCTTCAGCTGTTCCTGTGGGCCTGTGTCTTGAGTTCACCAGGCAGCTTTCTTGCAGCAGAAAATTTGGTCTTACCTGTGGTCCCGAGGCTCCGGTTTGCTCGTGGGGTGCTGTCCAGGGGCTCTCTGCAGCGGCAGCAACCAGGAAGACCTGTGCCGCCCCTTCCGGGAGCTTCAGTGCACCAGGGTTCCAGATGGTCTTTGGCTTTTTCCTCTGGCGTCCGAGATGTGTGTGCAGAGAGCAGTCTCTTTTGGTTTCCCAGGCTTGTCTGCCTCTCTGAAGGTTCAGCTCTCCCTCCCACGGGATTTGGGTGCAGAGAACTGTTTATCCGGTCTGTTTCCTTCAGGGTCCGGCGGTGTCTGTGGCAGGGGTCCTGCCGCTCCTGGGCCCTCCCCCACGGGAGCCCAGAGGCCTTATACAGTTTCCTCTTGGGCCAGGGATGTGGGCAGGGGTGAGCAGTGTTGGTGGTCTCTTCCGCTCTGCAGCCTCAGGAGTGCCCACCTGACCAGGCGGTTGGGTCTCTCTCTCACCGGGTCTGGGAGCAGAGAGCTGCTGCGGGCCGGGATCCGCGGGTGTGGGACTTCCGGTAAACACAGAACGTGCCCGGTTCTAGAGAAATTCTGCTTCCGTGTGTCCCAAGCTCACCAGGCAGCTTTCTTGCAGCAGAAAATTTGGTCTTACCTGTGGTCCCGAGGCTCAAGTTCGCTCGTGGGGTGCTGCCCAGGGGCTCTCTGCAGCGGCAGCAACCAGGAAGACCTGTGCCGCCCCTTCCGGGAGCTTCAGTGCACCAGGGTTCCAGATGATCTTTGGCTTTTTCCTCTGGCGTCCGAGATGTGTGTGCAGGGAGCAGTCTCTTCTGGTTTCCCAGGCCAAGATTCTTTGTTCCCAAGCAAAATTTAAATCCTTTTCTAGCTTATCTCAGCTGTCCACCATGAGATTCCCAGAGATCGCGAACCAAGGTGTAGTAATTCACTAAGAAATCTCTCTATAGTGTTTCTTTTTATCTTAAGCCTTTTCCTTTTAAACAGCTCCTGAAGAGCCAGAAAAATTGGGTGAGACTTGAGAAGTCCCCATGCTCACTGCAGCAGCTCCGCAGCTAATTTCGCTCCCCCCTACTGTGTGTTGCGAGCACAAGCACAGATAAAACACTATGTTTTAAAAATTAACGTTGGCTATCAACCAACACACCTCCCCTAGAGCAGGGTCAATAAAATTAAGTTTTCTACTCACTATACTTGTTTTATAGCAGAAGGCCTAATCTGGGGAACTTTTTTATTTACGAGCGGTTTCTTCCTCAAGGTTTTTGTTAATGTCTGTTTACACAACTGTTAACAGCAGCTAGGTTGGTCAAAGGGAGTAAAGGGAGGGGCCTCTCTCTTTGGGGAGGAGGCTCAAGAGAGAAAGACAAAACTCCCTGGCAGAAAACAATTTTTCTCAAGCAAATTATTTTTAACTTTTAACTTAAGCACCAGGAGGACCAAGTAAAACTCTTTGACGAACAAAGCAAACAGTTTCATGATTTCAAACACAGTCATCAGTCCAAGATTTCAATTCAAACACAGTCGTCAGTCCAAATTCAAACACAGTCATCAGTCCAAAATTAAAAAACGAAACAAAAGCCAAAAAGACACTTGACAATACCACAGTAAACAAACCAGACAAACAAGACCAAGACAAAGCATCCTATAACCAATTTTCACAGATGCCTGGTACCTTCAGTACCTGGCCCAAACTGCAGCTTAACCTTAGCTGCTTCTGGGATACCAAACACAGAAACAGAATACAGACAACAGACACTAACACGTATTCCACTTCCACTCTCTAAGCACTGACCAGAGAGAGACTCCACTTCCACTCTCTAAGTACTGACCAGAGTGAGACTCCACGTCCACTCTCTAAGCACTGACCAGAGTGAGACTCCACGTCCACTCTCTAAGCACTGACCAGAGTGAGACTCCACGTCCACTCTCTAAGTACTGACCAGAGTGAGACTCCACGTCCACTCTCTAAGCACTGACCAGAGTGAGACTCCACTTCCACTCTCTAAGTACTGACCAGAGTGAGACTCCACGTCCACTCTCTAAGCACTGACCAGAGTGAGATTCCACTTCCACTCTCTAAGTACTGACCAGAGTGAGACTCCACGTCCACTCTCTAAGCACTGACCAGAGTGAGATTCCACTTCCACTCTCTAAGTACTGACCAGAGTGAGACTCCACGTCCACTCTCTAAGTACTGACCAGAGTGAGACTCCACGTCCACTCTCTAAGTACTGACCAGAGTGAGACTCCACGTCCACTCTCTAAGTACTGACCAGAGTGAGACTCCACGTCCACTCTCTAAGTACTGACCAGAGTGAGATTCCACTTCCACTCTCTAAGTACTGACCAGAGTGAGACTCCACGTCCACTCTCTAAGTACTGACCAGAGTGAGACTTCACCGGTACCGAGACACACATATATACACACACACACGGCGGAACCAAAACAGAGACAGACACAGACTGACAATTGCGGCGCAGCTCACACAGAAACACTCAGACAAACATCCAACTCACCTCCAAGGGGTCTTCGGAGTCTGGGGTGGTCGCACAGATCCCGGACGAGCCCCCATTATGAAAGATCCCACGCAGAGAGACCCTTATTCAAGTCTTGGGAAATCGCGGACCCCAGACACAGAGAGACCATTTTGGATGTAATAAGCAAAGGCGAGGTTTATTACGGAGACCTATTACAGAGATCTCCGGGCCGACACGTATCCCGCGAGGAGACAGAGGTGTCGACCCCGAGAGGCTGGGAAAAAGAGTATTTAAAGGCAGAGGCTGTGAGCACCAGGGGATGGGGGATGTCAAAGGGGAATGCACCACAAGTTACAGGATTGTTTTATGGCTCCAGGAGATAAGGGGACGCCAGAAGGTTTTATGGCCCCCTGGTTCCTGGAACAGAGCTACTAAATCAGGAGAAGGGTTGGGTCTTCAGGTCCTCATTATTTTTAAAAGTTTGTCAAAATTGATGAAGCATCTGTATTTGAAACACCTCTGGTTAGGCTTGGGCTGCCTGGTTTCCTGGAGTGCTCTCTGTAGGACACAATGGCTGAAAAACACAAGTAGGGGCTTATCAGGGTCTGGAGGACATCTGGTTAAAGTATGACTCTGAGTAAGCTGGGGGGATGTCTTTGGATGGTTTATGGGTCAGTCCTCGATAGCCTGAGCTGGTTTTGTATTCCTTTTCTTTATCTTTATGGCCTGCTATTCCTGGCGGCAGGGCTTAGCCCTGAGTTTGTGGCTTTTGGGGCTTACTCTTTTAATTTTATATTTCTAAACCTAGAATTCGTATAATTTTCCTTTCAACAACCCCAAAATGTCATTTGTTCTTAGCTGACGTACAAAGAGTAAGTAGTTTTAGATAAAAACAATGTCAGGTATTCAAATCGAAGCATCCCAGAATGGTGTGGCTATTCTCTCAATACAAGCTAAACCTCTGAAAAGACATAGTCAAGATAACACTACTATGGTTTCTGTTTTCTAATTATTATGCTGAAGGAACCCCCGTAAACAATTAAAGTCTGTGACAATTCCATGTGTCCCACCTTCCTCCCAGCCTCCATCACAGGCCCTGAGACTCAGGGTTACACGACTGAGCAACCATTTTGATCAACAGGAACTGGCTAAGCCAATCCACACCTGTCCATCACCTTGCCTGTAGCACTGGCTTCCATATCATCCGGGCAGATGACCTCCAGGATAGGTCAGTCAGAACTTGTTCCTGCAGTGCCACATTTTCCAAAAGAGAGCCTCCAGCTGCTTTGTATTCATTTGCTTACAGCAAAAGGCAATGCGCGCTCTGCTTTTTGCTCTGAAGTTGTGCCAACTGACAGGACAAGGGCAGTCACAGTCAGCAGTGCCTACAGCCTTCCTACTCTGAGTGTGGTCCACAGAGCCCCTGGGACCTCATTAGGAATGCAGGTCCACCCTAGACCTTCAGAATCAGAATCCACGCCTTAGTGAGCCCCCAGGCAATCTGCATACCACAAGAGACCTACTAACCTAGGGTTCATAGTAACTTTCAGTGTCTTCCAAGGTCCCGAGTGCACCAGGGATCCAAATGCTTCACTAATCAAGCCTATTACTCTCCCTTCTTGGAAACAGCCTCTGTTGAACCTCACCAGCCCTTCTATTTATTCTTTCTCAGCCAACTCCTGCTCAACCCTTTCTGTCTGCATCATACGGAAGTCTCCCTGGCACCCGAGACAAAACCCATTGTCTCTCCTCCCTGCTCCCTTCACACTTCATGCCATGTTCGATATTAGACGGTTTTTCTATCATAGAATGTGCTTGTGAAAGCGAGTTATTCAAGGACCAAAGTGTATCTTATTTTTCTCCATCCCTAGCAACTAACTCAGAAGAGATACAATGTTTCAGGAAAACTGGCTCTGTCGCCTTCCTCCCACTGTTTCAGAGAAACATAGAAGTAAATCTCATCCTTGGGAAGATACTTAGATTTTAACCTATCCTTGAAAAGCTGCTCCTATACTTTTAATATCGTCATAACTGATATTAAACTGTTTTCTACACATTCCAGAGCATGTGTTGTTTTGATACACTGTATGTATTATATAATGTTCAAATTAAGGTATGCATTTCCAATTACTATTATCAATGTTGGACAGAGATGAGACCAAGTCAGAGACAGAGAACCTTGCCCAGACTAGTTCTCAGACTCCTCAATGCAGGTGACTCTGCCGGGACTCACAAGCTTGTCTTAGGGTAAGTCCATCTTACCCTAACCCCTGAAACATTGGTTGTTTCTGTATGATTAAGAATTCCAAAATTCTTTTTTCTTTTAGTCTTTCCTTTTTTCAGACAGGATCTCGCTATGTAGACCTGGCTGCTGTGCCTGGCCTCTTTTTACCATTTTTGAATTGCTCCCTGCATTACTGAAGGAACCACTTACTCGCAGAAAAGTCCTTAGAAAGTCCTTAGGAGTCCTTAGAAAATTTTTTTCGAAACACACAATACATTATTGTCATGTTCAGTCACCTTGCTTATTGTTATATCTCCCATATGCTAGTTTATAGGAGTGACTCAAAACATTTCCATTGGCCTGGAAATAGTCTCTGAGCCTACATTTCAATGGGATAGTTACTTCTGCCTCTCCCCTTATACACACTCTTCTCCCAGAATAACAATCCAGTGCAGATAAAAAAAAAAAGTATTCAGCTTACAATCGTGTATTTTAGGAAGGGTTATGATATTTATTCATTTATATTAAGCCTTTCTTGGTACCTCTGATACTTTCCTGTGTATACACAAATGATATAACTCTATCAGCAGTGAGCGAAAGATGGGAATGTGGTTAAAAGAAGCAAGCAAACTAAGAAGGAAAGTAATGACCCAGGAGTCACAATAATTAGTAGCTCGGTTCCTAAAGTAAACACACCACGAAACATGCAGGTTATTAAGAGCACTTAGCAGAACTGGCATAACCCCTCAGCTTAACAATGAACTCTTAAGAGACTGTGGTCATGTACCAACCTGCACGAGAGAACACAGCCAGAGGTGTTCTCTGGGAAGACCCAAGGGTAGCAATCATTGTTCTGTGCTTGTCAGCAGAGCACAGCTGAGAGCCACAAGGAGCATTTAGATGGAGCGCAGAGCAACCCTGTCCACTGGCCATGCTTTTTCTGAATGTATGGTTGTGGCATTGGCCACTAAAAGAAGCCATTCCACTTAAGCTTTTGCCACCTAAAGTGGCCCTTGCAATATTTACCAGGAAGCTAAGGGTGGATGCTCTTTGACTCAGGGATTCCACAGCTAAACCATAGAAATAATTAAAAAACAGAAAAATGTCAAACAAGGTGTCTCTCTCTCTTTTTTTAATAGAAAAAAGGAAACAATCTACATGCCCATGAATAGGAAGATTATTAAATAAGTTATATTGTATTCAGACCCTAGACATGAGAATAAAAGATTTAAAAAATAAGGAAGCATATGTGCCATGCACACATACATATGTGAGAAAATATTAACTATGATATCCTCGAGCTCAGAAGAGTCACAAATTTGAGGCCATCTATATAGCAGGTGTTCTTTTTAAAAAAATATATGATAACAGCATTTAAAAGTCATATAGCCGGGGCTGGCAAGATGACTCAGGTAAAGGTATTTCCCCCTCCTGATAATCTGAGTTGATTCCCTGAGCCCCACAAGTAAGGAGAGAGTCAACTCCTTCAAGTTGCCCCATGTCTTCCACATGTGCACCCTGACATGTGTACATTACACACACACACACACACACACACACACACATACACACACACACACACGCATGCACATGCACACACAAATAAATAATGTAATAAAAATTTAAATCAAGTAGCATGTGTGATCTAGGATTGCAGGAACCTACTAAAATTTCTGCACAGAGTCGAGCATACTGCTATATACCTTTAATCCTGGCACTCAGGAGGCAGAGGCAGGCTCAGTTTAAGGACAGCCTGGTCTATAGAGAGTTCCAGGACAGCCAGGGCTACACAGAGAAACCCTGTCTCAGGAAAAAAAATTTGTATATAAACATATACTTAGTTATATTAATTAAACATATATTATATGTAAATATATTATAAAATATATAAATATAAAATAAATATGTATAGATATATTATAAATATATATGAAATAATATAATATAAACATATATTAGTTAAATAAATCTATACTCACATTCATATTTGCACAGGAAAAATTTAGAAAGCGACTTCTAAAGTGGTCCATATCATAATGTGTAAGGGACAGAGGTAAATGAAGATTTTTTTTTCCTTTTTTCCCCTCATACAGTGTCATGTTTTTTCCCCTCCCTCAACTCCCCCCAGATCCAGGGCTCATTATGTGGCTAGATCAGTCTTGAATTCTGAACCCACGCCATCCCCTGGCTTCACCTTCCCAAGTGCTAGGGCACCACCAGACTAGGCTGAAAAGAGACCCAAAGACACTTTTGTTCCCTTTTACAGGACAATTGCCTTGATGTTATTAAATTTCACTTAGCAAATGTAAATGTGCAACAATCTTTCAGAAATACAGGCTATTTGCAAAAATGTTACAAAATTCCTGTATAATCTTTGCCCAAAGACCCTAAACATTAAAAAGTTCAAGACCTTTTGGCCCGTCTCTGGCCCTGTGCGCACATGTTGGAAGGGGAGGAGAAGGAGGAGAAGTGTAATGTAAATTTCAAAACTTTTTGAAGGTAAAGAGACGAAATGATGTTCCTTAGCCCTAGATAGTTTTCATTCTCTAATCACAAGGAAATTCTATAACCACATATACAATATATATGTATATGTGGTCATTCTATATATGACCATTATATAATTACCAAATAATCCTGACGATCAAATGGTTGATATTGCTTAATTCCTGTTAAAGTCATTTCTAAGTTTTTTCAATTGCTACAACAATTTCATTGTTTTGTTTGTCAGTCTGGCTATAGCCTAAACTGTCTTGGAATTCACAGCCCTCCAGCCTCCGCCCACTAAACTCCGGGATTCAGCTTCACATCACCATGCCCAGCCAATCATGAGTTTTACAAGAAAGGAAAGCCCAGATGATGAATTGAACTCACTTATCCTATCTCGATGCTCTCCTTAAATTTGCAGCCGCTCCTCCAGCTTTCTTTGTTTTTCATGAGCTCTGCACCCCACCTCCCCCCACCCCCCAAATACTGAGATCAAAGGCATGCACCACCGTGCCAGGCTGTGTTATCCTTCAGGAGAAAGAGATAGTCTTTCTGGTCAGTACAGTCTGGTTCTTCTGCAGCAGGCTGCTCACTGAATTTGTCTGGTGTTTCCTCGTGACTGTAGTCCAGGTACCTGGTGCGCAGCCTCTCCAGGCTTTCCATCGGGAAGTAATCAATATTCCATTTCAGCTGAATACGACTGTGCCTGGTACCCGTAAAGGCCAGAAGAGGGAGTCGGATTCCTTGGGAGCAGAGTTGCAAACAGTTTTGAGCTGGCATGTGGATGCTGGAAATTGAAACTTGGTCCTCTGGAACAGTGCTCTTAACCACTGAGCCATTTTTCTAGTCCCTGGGGCAATTCTTAAAAGGTGGATTTTTGGGGCTGGAGAGATGGCTCAGCGGTTAAGAGCACTGACTGCTCTCCCAGAGGTCCTGAGTTCAATTCCCAGCAACCACATGGTGGCTCACAACCATCTGAAATGGGATCTGGTGCCCTCCTCTGGTGTGTCTGAAGACAGCTACGGTGTGCTCATATACATTAAATAAATAAATCTTAAAAAGAAAAAAAAAAAAAGGTGGATTTTCTTTTTCCTTCCCAAAGATACTGGTGAAAAATACTGGTCAGTGTCAGAAGACTTCAGATTTAAAGATACTGATTTTTAATGAGTAGATTTTTAATTTATATATTTAGCGATTTCCTTATTAAATGTACATTTCAGAGGACTATTTAAAACTTTAACTTGTGTTGTCATTTTGTTTTTACCTCACTCGGCTTATACATTTTCCTGTAATTAGGGTACTTTCCACCAGGTGGCAATACTGTTCCAGTAGTAATCTGTCCAGCAAAAATTTCCCTTATAAAAGGCTGTTCTAGAACTTGAGCATGGCTCACATGACCTGAGAGGCGAGAAGTCCTAGCTTTGGTCCCTGGAACTACCAAAAAAAGGATAGTATAGCCAGGCACTCAGGACGCAGAGGCAGTCTGCTCTCAGTGAGTTCCTGGCCAGTTTGGTCTCCGTAGCAAGTTCCAGACCTGCCAGGGCTATATATAGTATTTCTTTTCCTTTTTGTAGTGTACTAATGTGTAAGTACACTTCTGAGACAAACTGGAAATGGTATATATAAATATTTCCAAAAATTTTGTTGCAATCTTTGTGGTAGGGCCAGCAGTGTCCAGTGTCATGCACCAGCTTTCCCTCAGCACCTAGGAGCTACACACCCTTAAACTACACCTCCAGATCAAAGTTTAACTAGAGAGCATCCCAGTTAGATCAAGTCTGACTGCGGACAGGCTTGCAGCCGGAGGATGAGGCCACCTGAGGCCAATGTGACCACTGGAGGCCCTGACCACTTGGCTGGAGTGAAAGTCTATCGTCCCCCGACCCAGTGGAAAAGTGAGACTTCCAAGTGACACTGATTCTGTCTCCCTGGCATTCCTAATCATCTAGGAATTTCAGGGCTGCCTCAACTGCCTTGAAATGTTATCTTGAATGAAGAAAGCAAGAAACGCTCTGTCCCATAGGCCACTTGCAACTGCAGACTTTTTTTTTTTTTTTGGTTCTTTTTTTCGGAGCTGGGGACCGAACCCAGGGCCTTGTGCTTCCTAGGTAAGCGCTCTACCACTGAGCTAAATCCCCAGCCCAACTGCAGACTTTTTAAAGTCCAAGTTGGAAAACAGGAGGAACTTAGAGGCTTAGCTAAAGCCCCGATGTGGTAGCTGACCAGCCTGGTGTGCCAGCAGCAAAGCGCTTTTACCTTCGGTCTCTTCAGGTGCAGATCAGACCGGAGTTACGTAGGACTCTTGACAAACGTGCTCTAACAGGCACATGTGTGGACTTGTGAAATCCGTGGTCACTTCCTAAGGCCAGGCTCACAAAGCCAGTTCTTAACAAACCCAGTGGTTCCTCTTAGTCATGACGCCTGCAGTTCAGAGAGGTTCCAGAACCAAGCTTTGCTGGGAGCTGATGAACCGGTCATTTAGGCTTTTTCTAAGGGAGGATGATTACAAAGACACTTCATAAATGGAACTGAAAAGCAAACGTGTTTTTCGACCATATCGCCAACAAAAACACTTAAATATGGAGAGAGAGAGAGAGAGAGAGAGAGAGAGAGAGAGAGAGAGAGGGAGGGGGGGAGCGCTTGCTTCACAACTAGCTGACTCACGGTCTGTACCCTGGGGCTCACATTTCCCACCTAAGGAGCTGCTTCTGGCTATTACTGGAAAGGTATGCCCTAGGTAGCTCTCCCCTTCAGTTTAGTTCTCTAGCCTCACACCCCATGCCTGTTTACCCACCTGTCTCCCTGTCTCCCCGTGACTGGTGTGTGTTTGTTTGGGGGGTGGAGGGGCATCAAAGCCAGGACCTCTACCACTGAGTGACAGGCTACTTTATTGTACTTTAGCTTCTGTTGGCTTCCTCTGCAAAATGAGCAGCAGAACGTTTTACAACACCAAGACACCATATAGCATCATTCCTTAAACCCACGGATGGGTGTCAGTTTCCTCTAGAAACTCAGAAAGAAAAAGAGGAGGAAGAAAAGGAGCACAGAGAGCTTGGGTGTGAAAGTTCATTTGTCCAGGGAGGAGGATTCCCCAGTAACCTCCCCCTGGCTTTCTGTGACCGGCAGCTGGTCCTGCTGTCAGTAGACAGCACCCCTGCTGAGATTTGCAGTCCAACTGGTTCCTAACAGGCGGCAGTTTTAAGGACAAGAATCTTTACCTTTGCCTTCCAGACCCAGGAAGAGATAAACGTGTAGCAAAGCATTCCTACCCATAAAAAAAATAATTATTTTTAAAAACATGAAAAGGAACTGAAGGTATAGTTCAGTGGTAGTGCATGTTTCAGGGTGTCTTCACCCTAAGTTCCATTCCCAGCACCATTTTTTTAAGTAATTGAAACAAACAAACAAAAAAAACAAAACAAAACAAAACAAAAAGACCAGGCATAGATGGCAGCACATGGTCATAAAGCAGGAAGAGTTCAAGTCTTGCCTACAAAGCTAAACTTTGTCTCCAAATGAAAGAGAGAGAGAGAGACAGAGAGAGACAGAGAGACAGAGAGAGAGACAGAGAGAGAGACAGAGAGAGAGAGAGAGAGAGAGAGAGAGAGAGAGAATATGGAACAAAGGGACTGTGGCTGCAATTTAACAATGGAGTATTGGCCCAGCATGCTTACCAGCTTCTGGGTTAGACTCAAGGAAAAAGGAAAAGAGGGGGAGGGGGAGGAAAAGAGGATAGAGGAAGAGGAGGGAAGGGGAGAGAGGAAGAAACAGAGGGAGGAAGCTAGAAGGGAAGGAATGACTTAACTGTATAAAGATTTAAACTTCTACACTAAAAAGATACAGGTAAGTTTGCGATATAGATAATTGTTAGACCATCGAGTCAAAGACACCTAAAGTTTCATGAGGCAACAGACAAGAATATGGATGCAAACACCGTTAAACAATTAACATTTGGTAAAGTGAACAACTTCACTAAGAACTAAAGAGCTAAAAATAAAACCTGGCAATATATTAAACTCTGCCTACTTGCCAATTGACTAAAATATGTGCTAAAATGTGGATTGCTCAGCTAGCCTGGGGTTAAAGCGTGTCCTTTCACACACTGCTGGTGGCAGAGCAAAACCTGATAGGACCGACCTTTGTGATGAGCAGTGTATTCAAAGGGGCTTGGGGACAGTCCTGCTTCCTTACCTGTATTTCTGGTTTCAGTAATCAGTGCTAAAGAATCTAACGTATTTACAAATACTTTGACATGAAGATACTCAATACTTTATTTTATATAAGTGAAACATTCCACATAAACAGCATTTAGTAATAGAGATCTATCTGGACAGGTTCCGCAAACAAAACACTAGCCTCTTAACGAAGTACTAACCTCTTAAAACGATAGTTACAAGTGATTCTTAAATGTCTTACAATAATAGTTGGTGCAGAAAGCAGGCCATAAGCATATTTTACACGCAGGGAAAGATGTCTGAAAGAGCATCCAGCTTCCAAAAGTTGGCTATGACTGAGAAGCAGAATCCAATGAGTTTATTTCTGATTTTTATACTCTAATCTACTTTACAGACTTCTTTACACCTGGCATGCATTATTATTATTCTGAGGGGGGGGGAGGGAGGGAGGGAGGGAGGGAGGGAGGGAGGGAGGGAGGGAGGGAGGGAGAGAAGGAGAGAATATAAAAGAAGGAGAAAAGCCAAATCCAAGGTAAGAATTAGGCAAAGGAAAAGGAAGGCCTGTGCAGCGAGCGTCACGGGGCCACCCTGTCCTCAGCCTGCTGTTTACAGAGGAGTTGGTCTATTGCAATACTTATAAGGGAAATTGAGACATGCCCTAGTTCCTGCTACATGAGTTTATAGAGCGCTGAGCTCTCTGCAATAACATGCATAATAATCTTTTTAGCAATCCCTGCAATTAGGGGGTTGCTAAACTGGAATTGTTACTTTCAGACAGGCACACACCACACACACACACACACACACACACACACACACACACACACACACACACACACACATATACACGCAAACACAATAGCTGAAACATAGAACCAACTACCCCCTTGAAGAAAAACAGTGTCATTAGCTCTCCTTTAGATGGGAGATACTCAACAACCTAAGTATAAACAGGCGGTGCCTTTCTTTCCTTGGAGACAGAGCGTCTGTTTCTACCATGTTTTAGGAACAAGTCAGATAGAGGATGCTATCTGTCCACCTATGATTCTGCTTTAGATCCTGCAATAAACTCAATTCCTGACTGGTAGGGCACAGAGATACCCCCTGCACTCCCACTCCGGCCCCAAGCTCTGGAATACGATGCAAAGAAAGTTCTCGGGACCTACTGTGAGAACGAGTTCTCTCATGCAAAACCTAATTACAAGTGTACAATTATCAAAACATTTATGGAGGATGCTGACCTCACACCCACTGCTGGATTTCTGTAAAGCCAATACCCCTTAACTGGATTGTTTGTATCCACTTTGGTGTGTTTAGGAATGGGAGAAGGGAAAATGGGGTTGGGGGCTGGGAGGAGCTGCCCTCACTCAACACATGGCCACCAGGCACCCACTCTGTGCTAAGCCCTAGAACGCAGCAGGGGCAGCTGGTCCTTACCCTCATGAGTTATATATTCTGTTCATGGACCTTCACATTCCAAAATGGTCTCTGAAGAAATTATTTTTTAATAAGATGGATAAATGTCGACTCAATCAGCTAAGTACGTTATATAAATAAAATTTAAATCTTGCAGCGTTGATCTACTTCAATTCATAGTAGAACTAAAGAGGAACACTTCCTACGATTTGCATTCTCTTAGATGAGCTCAATTTTATGACAATTTTATGACACGCCCACAGACATACAGATCAGCTGACCTGCGAATGACTGATAACCTATGTACTAGAACAACAGCAGTCACCACTGCCAAAACACATTTTCCTGAATTCTGTTGACCTAAATCTGTGAATCTGCTTACTAAGAAGTGACTGCTCTATACTCTGGCACTGCATGAAGAGAATTTATTTCCAGAGAAAGTCAGTAACAATGAACCCTTAAATAGCTCTCCAAAGTTTGAGTCTTACATATGTGTGTGGGTCACATACATAGAGAAGAGGTGGTTCTTGAATACTGGATTCAGGGCCTTCCAAATGTTGATCATGCATCCTCCTGCCAACTCCAGCCTTTGATACACATGATTCAGTCTGATTGATCGCTGTACTACTGTCACCTTTGGGACCTTGTGAGTTTCAGCCATTTTCAGTAGGATCTTCTGAAGATAGGTGCAATGGGATAAGCCACACACTTCTTAGCGTTTGAATACTGTATATTCTTAAAAGTCCATGTGTTGCAGGCTCAGTCCCCGGCGCAGCTCCACTCGGCATTGGTAGAACCTTGAAGGTTGGGCTAACTAGCAGAACCACAGGACCCTAGAGTCATGACTTCAGAAGGAACTGCAGGCCCTGCTGCCTTCCTTCCTTCTCTATGGCTCCCCAGGCAGAAGGTGACAGTTCTACCTCATGTCCCCCCCTTGCTGTGCTGCCTTGCCATCGAGGTCAAAGCCAGTGAATCTCACTGTAAGTCCAGCACTGGGGGAGGGGGGGTGTATCTGAAGCTCAAGGTTCTCCAGGCTGACACAAGACAAAGTCTCTTATAGCACAGGCTATCCTTGAATTCAGCATGCAGCCATGGTTGGCCCTGGATGCCTGACACTGAGGGAGTTACAGGTATACGCACAGACAAATGTCCCAAGGGGAAGCCTCTGGAGACCACATCAAGGAGAAGCCCATGGGGAAAATACGTTTCAAATACTTGACAGACCTAGACTTAGAAAGACAACCTCCAATACTACTAGCAAAGTAAGAACATTTATCATGCCATATCATATTGAATGTGAAGTCGCCAGGGAAAGAGTGTGCCAGTGTGCCACATATCAAAATACCCTTCCATGGGGCTAGAGAGATGGCTCATTGGTCAAGAGCCATTGGACTGGTCAGCATTCCAATGGCTCATTGGTCAAGAGCCATTGGACTGGTCAGCATTCCACCCCGAGTCAGATGTAAAAATAAAATATTTTCTAATTCTGTCTCCTACAATTTTCTTGTTCAATACCTGGCAAGGGCCCCGCTCTCGATCCGTCTGAAAGTTCAGTGAATGAGTACTCTCAATGTGCCAGGACACAAATCTCTTGTGAGAGACGCACAGGTAAACAGGTAAAAGCCATACATACAAGTTCTGCCGTAGAGCAAGATGCTCTAGAAGAATCCAATGGGAGAACATACCCAGCCAGGATGCTTAGCAAGAAGAGGACTGAGCTAACCTGATTAGAAACAGATAGGTTCTGTGAAGCTGCCTGGGAGAGGGAAACTGTGGATGTGAAAGCTGGGGGACAAAGGAATCGGAATCAGAAAACCCAGAGAAGCAAAGAGCAGAAGTACAGAAGCCAAGGAGCTGGAGGGAGAAGAAAATGGAGAGGAGGTGTTGATCGGGGCTACAGAGCTTCTATTATGGGATGACCAGACCCCTGATGCACGGCAATGTGAATTCGGTACAGCGCGCTGAAAACTCGCTCCGAGGGCAATCCTAGCTGTTCTCATCACATGCACCGGAGAACAGCCGTGTGTGAGGTAACTGCAGTGTGGCAAGTATTTCACAACGGATATGCGGTGTTAAATCGAGCTGTGGGCGCTAGAAGGCTGGGGCAGAAAGAACATCTGAGCACGCGCTAGGCAAAACCATCTCTCAAACAAAACCCAAACAAACAATTAAAAATAGAATACCAAATGAAAAAAAAAAAACAAAAAACAAAAAACAGGGCTGGAGAGATGGCTCAGTGGTTAAGAGCACTGACTGCTCTTCCAGAGGTCCTGAGTTCAAATCCCAGCAACCACGTGGTGGCTCACAACCATCTGTAATGAGATCTTATGCCCTTTTCTGGTGTGTTTATATATAATAAATAAATCTTTAAAAAAGAAAAAAAAACCCAAAGCAAAAAAGTCACGAAAAATAAAGCCAAACCCAGTTTAGTACAATCAAAACTCCACTGACTTGCATACATGAAATACACACAACTTTGGTCAGCTAGGCCTTAATAAAAGGTGGTGGGTGGTGAAGGAGGGACAACTGGACAACTGTTGCAACGTCACTGGTTTGACAAACAAATTCAACAAGGGGCTGTCGTCAAATATTACAGATACAAAAAAGCTCTTTAAAAGAGTGAAGGTCGATTACTTATGCTGTCTCTGCTGTTGCTCCACTTCTGATCGAGACTCAAGTGCCAACAGCAGCATTGGGGCTCTGCAACCCAGGCCCAGCATTTTATGCTGTGCTTTATGTGAAGGGCAGCAGGTAGATCTGGTTGGCTTAAGGTAGCAACCCTGACAAGATTTTGTTTCTAGAATAATCAATAAAGCCGGGCATGGTGGCACATGCTTTTAATCCCTGCACTTGGGAGACAGAAGCAAGCTAATATCTGAGTTTGAGGCCAGCCTGGCCTACAGATCAACTTCCAGGACAGCCAGGACTACACAGAGAAACCTTGAAAAACCAAAACAGGAAAAAAAATTGATAAGCCTCAAAAATTTCCTGTGCCTTTAAGAATAGTAAGATACATAGGTCTACCTGGCTTAGGAGTGAATAATTAAAATTCTCTTTGATTTGCACTTCCCAGAAGTCACAAACACTAAGCAGTAGACCTTAGGTTCTTAGGTCTAAGCTTCTATTGACATGGAGTGACTTGGGTAAGGAGAGGCAATGCCTAGGAGGTGAAAGCCATAATTAACACGAAGCTCTAGATTTGTCTTTCTCCTGTGAACACACTTTGGCCTGTGTAATCACCGACCATGCTGATGACAGGGTCCATCATTAAGCGTCTCACAGAACCTGAAAAACCGGCTGCCACAGCAGACAAGAGAACCTGTCAAAGGGCGATCACAGACCCGGAGGGTCTGTGCATCGGGTACCGAAGGTCGATCTCTGTGTCCTCACCAGATCCTCTCTTCCCAGATAGTCTAGAAACAAAACAACTTCAGTCCTGTTTCTGGCGGGCTAGCGTCTTGAACACTGCCTTACATGGAAATAAGTACTCTTTCTGAACTATTATCTGCCTGAGAGTTCTGGCAGCTAGGAACTCTAAGGGCATGGTATTAGTATCCACTTCTCTTTCCATGAAGGTCTCATGCTGCTCTGATTCTGTACAGAAAGAAGAAAGGTGGGTAGGCATGAGCAGAAGAACTATGCTCCCTCTATACCACACAACTCTCAAGGTCCAGGACTCCTGGAGTGGAGAGTCACTCACCCTGAGAGACGGCAGCATTCTCCTGAAAAAAAAAAAAAAAGAAAAATGGATCGCTCAAGATGTTAAGCAGAAGATCTTGAGTTCAATACAAGCCTGGGCATTACAGCAAGATCTAAAAATCAAAGATAATAAAGAATTCCTACAACTTGGCAACAGCAAGGAAACCCCAACATTATTTTTAAATGGGCAAATATCTTGAACAGATAGTTCTCCAGTGAAGGAAAAAAATGTACTTAAGTTGCCAATGAGCACACGGTAAAATGTTTCACATTGTAATCATTAGGGGACTGCCACTCAAAATAATAATCTGCTATCATTCACATCCATCCGGACAGCTAACCATTATCAAAAATAGCTATCAGGAGACGGGGAGGGGGCTGGAGAGATGCCTCAGTGGTTAAGAGCACTGGCTGCTATTCCAGAGGTCCTGGGTTCAAATCCCAGCACCCACATGGCACATGGCATTTCACACCTGTCTGTAACTCCAGTTCCAGGGCTTCTGACAGCTTCACACAGACATACATGCAGGCAACACACAAATACTGAGCTAGATACAGTGGCCTGTGCATTTAATCCCAGCATGCAATCCCAGCATGCAATCCCAGCACGCAAGTTTGAGGCCAGCCTGATCTACATAGCAAATTCCAGACCAGCCAAGGCTACATAGAGAGACCTTGCTCAAAAACAAGAAAAGAAAGAAAGAAATACAAATACCGAGAGGAATACAGAAAAATTAGTGCCCTTGTGTTCTATTGGTGGGACTGCAAAATGGTGCGGCCCGTATGACAAGTAGCAAAATGTTTGCTCAAAAAGTAATTCAGAACCACCATATAATCCAGCACTTCCACTTTTATGCCCCAAGAATTAAAAGCAAAAGATTTGAATGGGCATTTGCATACCCACAATCGTAGTAACAGCATTCACAAATCTCTGAAGCTGCTGATGCAGCCCAGGTCCGCTGGTGATGGATGAATGGATAGACAGAACTTAAAAAGTAATACAAATTTTTCTTTCTTTAAGATTTTTCATTATTTTTCTATCTATACATGACTTATTCTTCATCTGTTTTAGCGTCCAACCGGGATCGAGCCAGGGATGGTGGTGTTTGCAACCCCAGCCCTTGGGATCTGCAGGCAGAAGGGCAAGACATTTCAAGGCAGTGTGGGTTATATAGTGAGACTCTAGTCTAAAAAAGGAAAAGGGGGGAGAAGGGATCTGAAGGAGGCCCTGACAAGCCTGTGCCAGCACCTCAGGGCTCATTTCCTCAGGGCCTTTTCTCAGATCCAGAGTCTCTCTCGGAGTAAGGCACTTGTTCCTGCATTTTGCATTCCCCAACTTTATTATATTCTCTCTCTGTTTGTTCACTGAAGCTTCTTGGTTAGTCATATTTTCCTATTCAATAAGATGGGGAGTCTGTATTCCCCTGAGCCCCAGGAAAACAGCTCTACCAGCCTGACTAGACTCCCTGTGGCTTTCTTGGCATCTGAGGAAAACCAAAGGCAGAGATGAGTTTCACTTGGTCTAACGGGCAGTCAGTGTCTTGTGCCTTTCTGGGAAAATGAGCAAGCTTTGCAGCCGTCGTTTGGAGTCGTAGTGATCACTGTGTGGAAAGAAGAGGGCCGTTCCAAAGCACTGCAGTGCATTCTTTGATTGGCACACAGTTTTCTGAGACAGAGGACTGAAAAGTAGCCTGTCTTTAAACAGCAAAACAAACATTTTCTAGCACATTAACACAGATTTTCAGGCCAGCTTGGTGTGATCCAGTGATAATAGAATTTCCACCATCAAGAGTAACATCCTGAGTCTGATCTCCAGCTCCACGTGTACAAAAATTGCATGATGAAGTTCCTCAGGAGAGGGGGTCAGGTAGAAAAGTGAGGTGATGAAAATGGTTTTCTGTTGCGGCAATATACACACAAAGAGAGAGAGAGAGGGAGAGAGAGAGAGAGAGAGAGAGAGAGAGAGAGAGAGAGAGAGAGGGAATATCCCAGCACAAGAGAGACAAGAGAGGCTAAGGCAGGAGAAGGCAAGAGAATCCCTGAGGGCTTACTGGCCAGCCAGTTTAGCCAAGTTTGTGAGTCCCAGGTTCAATGAGAGACCCTATCTCAAAAAATAAGGTGGAAAAAGGTTGACAGAGACACTCAATACAGACTTCTGGCTTCCATACACACATGCCCACCACACACATGTATGTATACATACATGTACTCCATACACATGTATATATACCCCTCCATAAATGTACCTACATCACTACGAACAAACAACCACAAAACCTTCAGCTATGGAGGCCGGAGGGAGAGGGCTAAGTTGGCAAAGTGCTTTTCTTACGAGCAGGAAGATCTGATCTCCAGAATCCACAGCAAACAAACAAACAAACAAACAAACAAACAGAAACAAAAGTGAAGAAACTGGGTGTGGTGGTGAGCTTGTTATCCCAGCTCTAGGGAAGTTAAAACTGCAGATCCCAGGAACTGGCAATACATGGCCAGCCTAGCTTACCTGGCATATTGCAGGCCTGTGAAAGACAAACAAACAGACAAACAAAGAGGGGATGGCACCAGAACAGCATTTGAGGTTGTCCTCTGGTCTGCACACGTATGCACACATATACAAGTGCTCTCACATGCGTGCAAGCATATCTGTGTGAGCATGCACACGTCTCAGACTCCCAAACTTCAGGCAACTCCAATGGGAGAGTGAAAACAGAAAGAGGTCAATTGGAAATAGACTGAATATCATATCTACTTGGAAACTTGGTAAGGTAGAGCGGGTCTGGGTCCCAGAAACTCAGGGTACACACCTGAGATGGTAGGCGGCTCCCTACTCCCTGCCAGATTCCTGCCACACTTCACACATAAGGAAACATGACCTATGGTGACATAGGCCCAGAACAGAGTTCTCCATGAAAATGAGGCGTCTAGAAACCCTGAGGGTTTAGCCAATAAGCTCCCCTTCCAAGACATTCCTCCCTGCAAAAGGTATTTAATCTCTCGCCCACCCTGAGAAGTTGGTACACTTCCATTTTCCATGATGAACAACCAATAAACAGTTTGGAACCAAGGACTGTCTCGTTCATCTACCACCGCCATGGGGAACGTGGAGAAGGCCTTCCCCTACAGAGCCATGCAGCCTAAGTCTCCCATAGAAGGCCTCTCTGTGCTTCCAGACGACTGCTGCTACCTTCACCTATGAGCAAAGCCCGAGTTCCCCGCCTCCCACCCCCCACCCCCCAGAGGCTGTCTTCAGCCTGCAGGTCCCCAATGGCCACACCTCATCAAAGGCCTAAGGATCCTTAACACTTCTTACCAACTTCTCTGTGTGGTTTTCTAGCAGCGACTAGATGCCAAGGACTCAAAGAAGACCAGCTTCAGCTTCCCACATCTTGTCATTTCGCCATCCCCAGGGTGGTATCTAGGTGCTTCCCTGAAGCCCAGCACCTGCCCAGTGGCAGCTTGGGATAAGCTCAGTCAAACCCCCTGCGTTGGGGAAGAGGGAGGGACTTGGGTCCCACATTTGGATGGACTTGAAAACCACCCAGACAGCTGTGGACACTGCTGCAGTCCCTCACCTTAAATGTAGTCCTGACTCCTTAGGGTTAACCACTAGCTGCTCGCTGGGGAGATGGAAACAGAAGGCTAAGACACAAGTATACCCCTAAAGTTCCCTTTACCTGTGAGATACACGTTTTTGTTCCTGTCGTCTCTGAGACCACAATGTCATCTCTTAGAAATGCAAACACTGGGAAGGTGATTCATCTAAAGACCGGGAAGAGCTGTGCAGAAACAAACTAGTAAATGGGAAACAGTTTTAAATCTTCTTTACAAATATTAGTAGAAAAAGCTTTTACCACCCCGGCAAGCAATCTTAACTGACAAAAACAATTTGAAGCCGCCATTCCTTAATAAAAATCGTGAGTCGTGTGTTCCTGCGCCTGATACGTGGCTAACATTTTATAACAAAAGCCGTAATCTTTGTCTTCGTCTCTCTGCATACTTCTCTGCCTCTATGTGCTATGTACATGTGATATTTTCTACTTTCAGGATCATGCTGCTAAAGTTAATCTGGGAACAGTTTTGCCTAATTGGCTTACAAACAAAATAAGTGCTTTGTAAAATTGCATATTCGTAAAACTCTCTGAAGAATAGAAACTAACCCAGATTTTGCTTGCTCACATGACTTAGGTAAACTTAGATAAAAATGTTGCTGAGCAGGCTGTGGTGGCTCACATCTTTGATCCCAAAGAGGCAGAAGTAGGCAGATCTCTGTGAGCTTGAGGCGAGTCTAGCCTGGGCAACATGGAGAGTTCCAGGCTAGGCCAATGAGGGCTAGATAGGGAGATGATTTTTTTCTTTTTTTTAATGCCTGGTTTCATCACAGTGTTCCTTGCAAGCATTTGAATGTATTCTAAGAAGAGATCTAGACCCATGAACTATAAGACAGACTTAGATTTACTAGTGTGTTCATGCATAACCCTAGTTTGAAAGTTCACCGCTCTGCAGTTCCTAGCTCCCTCTGTAAAAGAAATTCTGCCAGTGGTTACAAATCATAATCTGTAGGTATAATCAAGAGAATCTATACATAAAAATGTTTTTTCAAGGTGCTGGGGAGATGGCTCAGGGCTGAGAGCCTTTGTTCTTGCAGAGGACCTGGCTTCAGTTCTTAGCACCCACATGGTAGCTCACAGCCATCCATAACGCCAGTTCCAGAAAACCGGATGCCCTCTTCTGACCTGTGCAAGCACCAAGCATCCATGTGGTGCACATACATACATGCAGCCCAAACACTCATACACAAGAAAATAAGTATCAATAAATAATAACATTTAAATAACTAATAAGTAAAACCAATGAGGTAAACATTTTAATTTCTCAAAGAAACTGAGATGTGATTTAATTATGAAAAATATACTATATATATATATGTTCTTTTAAGTTTTAAAAGGTGTGTGTGTGTGTGTGTGTGTGTGTGTGTGTGTGTGTGTGTGTGCATACACAGGGAGGCCAGAGGGGTAACTTTTGGCATTTAATTCTTTCCTTCCACCATAGGTCCTGAAGGTCAGACTGTTCCTGTCAGGATTATAAGGTAAGTGCTTCTATGTGCTAAGCAATGGATTTTCACTAAGAAGAAGACAGTATTTACAGAAAGACACACACACACACACACACACACACACACATACACACACACACACACACACACATATATATATATATATATATATATATATATATATATATATAGATATAGATATAGATATAGAGAGAGAGAGAGAGAGAGAGAGAGAGAGAGAGAGAGTAACGCAAAGCCTAAAAAGATAAAGAAAAAGGAGAAAAGGAAGAAAGAGGAAAAAGAAAGGGAAAGACGCTTATATGGCTAAGATGGTTTAAATTGAATGAATTTAATATAAGGGTTGAAAAAATAGCCTTATTATTAAAAGTAGGCTGATATAAATAAAGCTAGAATGCTGTCTTCTGTTAAAATGACAAAGGTCTTTTGGCTTACAAGTATGTTCTTGGGGCTGGAGGGATGGCTCAGAGGTTAACAGCACTGACTGCTCTTCTAGAGATCCTAAGTTCAATTCCCAGCAACCACATGGTGGCTCACAACCCTCTGTAATGCGATCTGATGCCCTCTTCTGGTGTGTCTGAAGACAGCTACAGTGTACATGAAACAAGTATGTTCTTCACACAGGAGTATGAAAAGTGTGTATCCTTTCAGCCCCAGCTCTGCAAACAAAGAAAACAAAAATTCTATGTTTTCTTAAAGTACTTTTCTGTTTCATTAAACCTTTGGTTATTTTTTTTTTAAAAAAATAAGTCTTCTCTGTTAAAAAGGGCTGTTTTATTTACCTTACTTTTGTACAACTCTCAAATTTCCTGTACTTGACATAGAAATCCTTTGTCACATTTGATTAAACGGATGACCATTCCACAGCTTGACTGTCATGCTGTCTGAATGTTTTAGTCTTTTGACCTTTATGACAGTTTGCCTCTATTCCAACTCTGAGTGTCTTTTAATCTCAAACCAAGTGGGGTTTCCCAGAGAGCCCCTGAAAAACCCCAGAACTTTGTGTTATCTCCTTACAGAAAGAACCCTGGGTTAGATTGAGTTATTTGGTATCAAGTACACAGTAACACTAACATTTCCTTGAGCGTGGATATGTGTCTGTGTGATATGTGCATATGTACACGCACATATGCGCACATGCATGTAGAAGTCAGAGGTCAACATCAAGTGTCTTCCTCTGCTGTTTTCCACCTTTACCTTCATCTTTTTCATTTTTTATTTATTTTCACTTAATTAAAATTAATAGAGAACTTCACACATGCTTACATTGCGTTTTGGCCAAATCTACCTTCCAGTCCTTCTCTTCCTATTCCTCTTTATCTCCCTATCATTTCCCCCAGCTTCATGTGCCTTTTCTTTTTAAATTCCCTGAGTCCACTAAGTGCAACCCATATAGACATGGATATAGGACCGTCCACTGGAGTATTCAGGGCTGGATTCCTGAGGACAACTTATTCTCCTTCTACTAGAACCATCGCTTGCCAATGGCTCCTCCATTGTGGGTGGGACACCATGAATGTCTCCCCTGTTTACACTTAGGTTTAGGATGGTTTGATCTTGTGCAGGTTTTATACACACAGTCACTGCCGCCAAGAGTTTGTCTGTGCAACAGCCCTGTTGTGTTCAGAAATAATGTCTTTCTACAGTCATCCACTAGTTCCGGCTCTTAGAAGCTTCCTGCTTCCTCTTCCACAAGGATGCCTGAGCCTTGGCGTAACCCATTTAGAGCTGAGCCCTCCACAGCCTCTAACGCTCTGCACACTGACCAGTGGTGGGTTGCTGTGCGCATCACCAAGGAAAGAAAGAAAGAAAGAAGTTTCTCTGTGAGGGCTGCACTAATCTCAAGGCATGAAGATGAGAATTTATGCGACAGTTAAAAGTATGTCCATTTAACAGAATCTTAGTATTAGGTTCCCCTCTGTGGTCTACGCCCTAGCTACTTATGGGTTTGGGGTCCAGTTAACGGTGCCAGTCATTAATTCTATCTCGTGGAGTGTACCTTATATTCAATCAAAAAACTCCTGTAACGTTGTGCTGCTGTTTCCTGGGTGGGGACATCTCACCAGGACCGACAATATTTCAGCTTCGGTGTTCACAGATGGGTAAGATTACTGAATACATTTCTTCCTGGTATCGTAAACAGGACCTTCCAGCACTATGGAAGCAGGAGAGCAGAGATGAAGCTTCTAGAACAGTACCAGCTTGGTTTCTCTGTGTTCTATGACTCAAGTATGTGATGTCTTCAGCAATGGGATCTTACTACCAAATGCTGGAGGGTAACCAAGAGCTATGTCAATAGCCTGTAATAATTGGGAGAGTTCTACGAGACCCCAGTGACCAAATCTATGCAAAGAGATAACCATACCTGGCCCTGGGCTTTTTCTTCAATAGCCTACGGTATTTTCTTCTCTGTTAATAGGGTAACTCCATGTAAGCTCTTCTGCCATATGTATATATTTGAGGAGCTTTCTATAGTGCTGGTCAAACAGGACAGCTACATATAGAAAAAATGAAACTTGATCCTGATCTCCCGCTCTGCCCAAAACTCTACTCTAAATAGATCAAAGACCTTGACCTAAGACCTGATGCCTTAAATCTGATTGAGGAGAAAGTAGGGACTATGTTTCAACTTCTAGGCACAGGAAAGAACTTTATGAAGGGGACCCTGTTATCATAGGCATCGAGCCCAATATGAAACTAAACATCAATGTGAAAGTTCCTTTAAAAGCTAGAAATAACTGGGTGGTGGTGGCACACTACTTTAATCTCAGTACTAGGGAAGCAGAAACAGGCAAATCTCTTGTGAGTTTGAGGTTAGCCTGGTCTACAGAGCTAATTCCAGGACATCCAGGACTACACCAAGAAACCCTGTCTTGAAAAACAAACAAGACCAGGTTAGGTTCAAAGCCTGGACAAATGGCTGTGGTGCCCATTAACATATCAAAGCAGACACTGGCACCTTGTTCTCCCTGCATCCCTCAGTCTCTACCTGTTACCTGACCCTCCGGGCTGGCATAACCTGCCCTCCACCCTAAACTCTCTAATCCAGGGGGCTGGGCTGCTCTTCCCTAGGTAGTCCAACCATTTGGGTTACCCACTATTTTCTTTGGGCCTCCTGGCTACTGTCCTGATTCCCTTCTCTCCCCTCCCTATGCTACCCTCCCCCTCTTCTGATGGGGCAACACTCAATCTGGTCAAGTCCACTCTGGATGCTCAGAAGTCCTGCCTCTGGCTATGTTCTCCCACATGTCTATAATAAACTTTCTCCTCCGCCATACTCAGGACCAATCGCATTCCTTTCTTTTCTTTTTTATTTCTTTTTTTTTTTTTCATGCATTTGGTGTTGAGACCTGGAATGGCTCCCTTCTGTGAGACTCATCTGTTCCATATCAAGCTGCTGATCTGACTCTCCTAAGTATGGGTCATTTGTTTATGTTGGCTCTGACACCCACAGAATTTCATTCCCAATTCTAGAGTCTGGTTCTCCAGCTGATGCTTTCCTCTACCTACTTCTCCCTGCTGCTCTTGTCTCTCTGGGCTCCGGCCTTCTCTGCCCTCCATGTGGGCACCTATGTGCTCCTCTGGCTACCATGGCTCTGACCTGCTACACTCATGTGGACATCTCACTTTTCTTCTGCCCTCTTCCCTCTCATTCTCTACTGGATAAGGCTCGCCAGAGCTGCCTTCTATGTCCACTGTTACCACAAAGGCCACACCTGCGTGCCAGGAAGCTCCTCACCTACTGGGCTCCAATCACAAAGTCTGAGGATGCCTTTTCTCTGACTAGTTTATCATTCTGCTTAGGTGACCCCAGATGGAAATTCTTAACACTGTAATACTTTATACACCACTAGGCTCTCGGCTGACACCTGTCTGGGTCTCTCCTGTTTCTCCTGCTCTCTCCAGGCTCTCTCTCATCACCCCCAGAACTGCAACCCGTCTACAGTCCCCGCTGTGCTCTTGCTCCACTCTGCAGCTTCATCAATCAGCTCTCAGCTCTCTCTGAGAGTTTGCAGGAGCAGCCCCTCCCCCCACCTCTCCCATGCACAGTGTTCCACATTCTCTCTTCCACGGACTCAGATTTTATTCAGGTATTATTATCTGGCCTCAGAACAGATCAATGGCCAAAAATTGGGGCACTTGATTTCCAAGTTCTGGCAGATTGTAACAACTTCTGCCACAAACAAATGATCCTAAAGTCTCTTATTCCTAAGGCTCTATAACTTCCCACTCTTAAAATTTTTAGCTCGGGCTGGAGAGATGGCTTAGTGGTTAAGAGCACCGACTGCTCTTCCAGAGGTCCTGAGTTCAATTCCCAGCAACCACATTGTGGCTCACAACCATCTGTAATGGGATCCAATGCCCTCTCCTGGTGTGTCTGAAGACAGATATAGTGTACTCATATACATAAAATAAATAAATAAATCTTTTTAAAACATTGTTTAGCTCTGTGATTTCTCTGCACTCGGCTCTCAAAAAAAAAAAAAAAAAAAAACCTCTTTTTTTTTTTTTTTTTTTCCGGAGCTGAGGACCGAAACCAGGGCCTTGCACTTGCTAGGCAAGTGCTCTACCACTGAAATAAATCCCCAACCCCAAAAAATATCTCTTAAGGTTATACTATAATCTCTATTTCAGGATAATAAATTCATAAATAATTCATAAATTCATTGAGTAAGGTTTAAAAATCTATAAAATCTATAACAAAATTTGGCTTAAAACATGTAACAAAAGGCTTATAGTTAAAACCTATACATAGAAAATTTAATTTGCTATAATATCCTATATATGTGATTCAACTCCTTTCTAGAATATACATACATGTAACTTGGATTCGACTCTTGTTTTTAAAATAGATATTTTAAACACCGGCCATGTGGTGGTTGGTAGCCATCTTTACGAAGGTTAAAGGGTACATGCCTTGTGACTTCCCTATTAAGATGACCACATGGTATAAAGTAACAGTTCTAAAACCTCTCAGTCCTTTAATTTATCATTGCACCTCTTTTTAGACTAAGGAAACAACAGCAAGCCCCCAAAATTTTTTGCATTGGTATGGATTTTTCTATGATTAACAAGAGCCAACTTAGAGATTTAAACCCAACTACTTATGCCTTTGTTAACCGCTCAACACCAGTCTTCTAGAAAATTTAGATAACTAACAACAGATTTTAATCAATAAGGTACATTTGATAAATAAAATGTATAAAGTCCAAGGCCTACCCAGGTTCACAGCAATATTTGTTTAGCTCCTTTGTCTTTGCTTGCCTGGCTAAGCTACTAACTTATAAACTGTGTGTTTAGTGGCGAGCTTTACTTAGCCTCCTGTGTGTGTTTTCAAGGTTAAGCCTGAGACCAGGTCTACTTAATAGATAGGTGGTCCTCAAACTCTTCAGGGATCTGCTGAGTATGGTGTTGAAAATGGTTATGCTTCCCATAGTAGACACGCCCCTTTTGAGTGGGAAGATAGATGGGGCACAGTGACTCCCCCTAATTGTGATTAACACTTACCACCCACGAGGTAAAACTGCCCCATGCCTTGCCTGAGGCCAGGGTTCTGCCCAAATTGTGGACACTTTGGGATTGATTGATCTACTTTGCCTGGTCAAAGAAAGATCAGTTTTCCCAAGTTCCTCTACAGGAAAAAAAATCTCAGGCCTGCGTCTGACAGCCAAAGGCCTATGCTGCTCCGTGTTGACAGCTGGAAATGAGATGCTGTGCTCTCTGACCATGGAAGACCTATGACTACTGTCCCCAGTAAAACTAGGAAGGCCACCAGAGCCTACGGAGACCCACCCTAGGGATGGAGAAGTCTCTGTCATTTTAAATGATACGTAGACCTTTGGATTACACTTCCGGGTGTGCTTTACCGTTCTGAGCGCATTGAGTGACTGTACCTTTAACAGCTGTAAGCATACGAGCTCCTCACCCAAGGCTTCAGCTGCCTTCTCACCTTCCGGGCTCCTTCCTCTCAGCTCTCACTCACTTAGACTTCCTAGGCCTCCAGCTGAGAAAGACTAACAATTTATCTTGCTGTTTAGACTCTAAAAAGAGACAAACTCATAAAATAGGTCTCAAGGTAATTTTTCTTTTTGCTATTCTTTTATTTAAAGGAGCTTGCTGTGTTATAGTGACTGCTCTTAATCACCAACCACTTTTAAAGAGGCGTTTATGAGAATTACAAGTCTGAGGAAATGACTTAAGGTATCGAAAATGCTTCAGACTTCTTTCCCTTTCTATAGTAAAGCTTAAAAACTTCAAAGTCTTAACATTAATCAACAGAGTTCTGATAAGCTGTTAATCTGGCTCTGGTAAAGAACTGCAAATGCTATCGTAGTCACAAATTTAATTTTTTTAAAGATTTATTTATTATATATACATTGTAGCTATCTTCAGAAGCGGGTATAGGATTCTCATTACAGATGGTTGTGAGCCACCAAGTGATTGCTGGGATTTGAACTCAGGACCTCTGGAAGAGTAGTCAGTGACCTTAACCACTGAGCCATCTCTCCAGCTCACAAGCTTAATTTCTAAAATGTCCTTTGGTTGTCTCACTTTAAAAAACTGCGTCGCATTGTGCTAAAGACTTGTGTCCAATCTATACACACCCAGCCTTCTGGATGGGGAAAGAGTGTCCATGTTTTTAACCTAAAATCATCTTCGGGTCCCAGGCTATGAGTCATAAGCGTGAGTCTGCTTACTGCCTTTTGTACAATGTGAATTTCTGTACAGTTTGCAAACAGTGGTAATGCTAACCTATCTAGAACTTTGCCTCTTTTTGTAAAATGAAAAGGAACCTCTTGTAGCTTCAGTGAATCAATTTGGATCCATGTCTCATAGGTCAAACAGATTTAAGAAGTCCTATCAACCAACAGTCTGGTTTTCTGCCTACTACCTGACTACTCTTAGGGTGGGGCTCTCCTGGTCTTGGGACTCCCCTCCTCCAACTACCAGTTTCAAGTACACACCCAAGATTAAAAAAAAACAAATTTTTTTGAGACTTCTAAATTTTACTTTCTGAGTCTCTCCGCTGTGTCACGGCAGATTTCAAATCAACTGCGGACGGTTCCAGCATACGCTCCAGACGTTCCTTCAAAACTCTGCCTCTCAGGCAGCCTCAGAGCCCCTAGCCCAGGTGAGTCAGCCTCACAGATGGCTCCTACGTGGCCTGCACGCCCTAGCCCCAGGTGGAACGGCAGAACCTGGACAGTGAGGGAAACAGCCTGCTCTTCCCCGAATTGGCCAGCATTTCAGCTTCCACAGGTTCCCGCAAAGAAAGATGCCCCAATGTCAACAGGAAGTAGTCATGAGAAGATTACAAATCACCCCTTATCTAGCTATTATCAACAAAATGTTAGGTTTCAAACCTAGGACAGATGGCTGAGGTCCCTAGTTAACATATCAAACTGGACACTGGCTGCCAGGTTCTCCCGGCATCTCTTAGTGTTACAGGGCCCTCCAGGTTGATATACCCCATCCCCTCCACACCCTAAATTGCAGTCCCAGGGGCTGGGCAGAGCTTCCCTATGTAGTCCAACCATGCTGGTTACCCATTGGTTTGGTACCTTTGGGCCTCCTGGCTGCTGTATCTGCTTCCCCACCCCCACCCCCACCACGCCCTTCCCTTTCTCTCTTCCCATAGCTAAGCCCAGCCCAGTCTGGTCATGTCCACTCTGGAGTCTCTCAGAGCTCCCCACCTCCAGCTAAGCTCTCTCACCATACCTAGGAGCAGTCATGTCCTTTCTTTCTTTTCTTTTTTTTTCTTATTTACTTATTTTCTCATTCACAAAACAAACAACAATATAAAGTTGGAGGCACCGAGACACATACCCTTAACCCACTCTGTAGGCAGAGGCAAGGGGATCTCTATGAGTTCAAGGTCAGTTC
The DNA here is from genome assembly GCF_021556685.1 of Rattus norvegicus. Lineage (NCBI taxonomy): Eukaryota > Metazoa > Chordata > Mammalia > Rodentia > Muridae > Rattus > Rattus norvegicus. The sequence goes on along the minus strand of NC_141537.1, from coordinate 69,298,464 downwards.
TAGGCCAGCCAGAGTTACCTGGAGAGACCCTAACTAAAAACAATAAACAAAAAGCTAGAAAGAGATCTACCACATTATCCAGTTATGCCACTCTTGGACATACGCCTGTGGTGAATGACTGCCATCTTGGATTATTAAGGCTTGTCCCATCTGGGCTTGTTGATGGTTTATAACCCCACATAGAGGGGGTGGAATCATTATGAGCATGAGATTCTTCCCTGAGTATCCAGCTGCTCTATACCACCTAGCAACTGTGCATGTGGCTTGTGCATGTGGCTTATGCATGCTCTATACTGCCACAGTGAAGCCTTCATCTCGGCTGGGTAAGGTTATTTGAGTGTAGTCAATTGAGGGAAGTGTGCCCACACCTCATAAGTAATCCTATCATCTGTGCTCTATAAGGAAGCCCAATAAACACATTGATTCCCCAGAGTGAACTTTGGTTTGTCACTGAGACCTTAGGAAGAGGGGTAGACATTGCTTACAACTAACCCCTGGGAAGAAGTGCTAGCAACAATACACCAAATGGCTGATAACCTACCATAGAAATGTGTGCTCATCCATGGCCATTGCTGCTCCGTTCACAATAACTAGGAAGTGAAATAGCCTAGATTCACCAGCTCATGAATGGATAATGGAAATGTGTCGTGTTTACACAACAGAATATGAGTTAGTGGTTAGGAAAAATGAAATTTGCCGTTAGATGGATAGAACTGGAAACAGTTACTCTGAATGAGGTAACTCAGGCCCAGAAAGGTAAATGCCATATGTTTTCTCTCATATGTGGATGTTAGATTTTTAATTTTGGCTATCTGTCCAAAATTATGGAGTGTGCATAGGAAATGAGGAAACTACTCAGGGGCCACGGTGGAAGTTGTCAATGAACTAGGACACAGGTGTATGAAGAGGGACAGGGGAATAATGTAACATGAAGGGGCAAGTGGGGTGGGCATGGGAGGCCAGGAAGAGGAGGCAGGATGGGGAGGGATAACTAAGGCTATAGACCTTTGAAAATTCACCTTATTTTTTGAGACAGCCTTCCTTGGACACGGAGCTCACTAATTAGTGCGCTGCCGTGTCCCACTTTTAGAACAGTGCTCAGGATTCAAACTCAAGTTCTCATGTGTGTGTGGCAAGTGCTTTATCTGTTTAGTCACCTCCATGACCCCTACTACTACTTTTTAAGATTGTGTTTATATCAACGCATGTCAATAATGCAAGAGAAAGTATCTAAAATTACTAAAAAAAAATCTGTCAATGTTCTTATTGTCACCTGACATCAGTTATAATGATAGATAGTAACTAAATCCAGATATAATTAAATCCACTTACCAGTTGCATTAAGATGATTTCTCACAACCACTTGAAGTTTTTTTCCACTGCACGAGCAGTTGCTGTTTACCCTGCTGCTTTCCTGAAAGCTTTTCAAACGGTTATGATACGAAATTACAAGAAGCTCGTGAAAAGGACTGAGTAGCACAGATTTCTTTTCCTTTTTCTTTTTTTGGAGGGTGGCAGTGGTGGTTGTTGAGAATGGGGTCTCACTATGAAGCTCTGACTGTCCTGGTACTATGTAGTTCAGGCTGGCTTTGAACTCACAGAGGCCTGCCTGCCTCTGGCTCCCAAATTTTCAGATTAAATACATGTTCCCACTAGACCTGATACAAAGCATAAATTTCTAATAGCCTGAACTGAGTTTGTTTCCAGCTTGACAGTCCTATTAAGAAGGCTTGAATGACTTGATACGAACGAGGGAAATCACCTCTATAGCGCGGATATGAACAGCCTTTGTGCCTATTGCTATGTGGGCCAAGCAAAAAGATCACTGGAACATCCAATAACATCATGAGAGACACATGAACACCAAGCCAGAAAAATGTATTTGATTACATGGTGGTTTGCTCTCTACCACTGGTCCTTCTCTTTAAAAAGAAAATGTATGTCATGTTTATTAATGTATATGCTTATTTTGGATTAATTTCTTTTTATGCATATGTGTACATGTCTGCTCACATGTGTATGAGTGCCCATGGAGGCCAGAAAAAGAGCTTTAGATGCCCTGGAACTAGAGTTACAAGCAGTTGTCAGCCACCCAGCATGGGTGCTGGGAACTGAACACCAGTCCTCTGCATGAATGGCAAGCCCTTTTTTGTTATTAATTTTGTTTGTTTGGCTGGCTGGCTGGTTGGTTGGTTGGTTGATTTGAGACATAATTTCTCTGTGGAGCCCTGGTTGTTCTGGAACTCACTTTGTAGACCAGACTAGCCTTGAACTCAAAGATCCACCTGCCTCTGCCTCCCAAATACTGGGATCAAAGGCTTAACCACCATGCCCCAGTACAGCAAGCCCTCTTGAGCAATGAGCTATCTATCCAGATTTACACGTCCTACTTTTGTGGACATGTTTCCTGCGGTTCTTGGGGCTGGGTAACAACTGTCTTACCTTGACTGAGCTAACTTACATCCTCAGATTTTGTTCTGTCCTACTTTGAATGAAAAAGAGATAAGCAACCTGTATAGCATGAGATCCTGCCCCACCCCACCCCCATCCTCCAAAGCTCTACTGAATAATGACTGCTGTTCAACATTATTATGTGTTATAATGTTAATGAGGTTTTGGTTCACTTTGGCTTGGTAGAAAAACTTTTCATAATGGACACTGGAAGTTTTTAAACTTTACAGGGAAGAGTCTGAAATGTAGCTTTATTCTATTAAAGTTTGGGTAGTTGGGAAATTTTAATGTAACCAATAAAAGTTACTTTGTTTTTTAGATAAATTTTGTTCATGCTACAATGCTTACTATGTTTGTTCCTTAATCTTGGTGTCTAAGCTCCTTACTGTGTTTAATGATACACTTACCAAGATATTTAGTATGTAAAAAACAAAGCTTTTGTTTTGTTTTGGTCGGATTTTGGTGTTGTTGTTTTTCCTTAGAAGCTAAGATCATCATAACCAAGTTGAGTGGCTGAGGTGGTGTGCCATATTTTATTACATAAAGCTATTTCCAGACCCTTAGAAAATAAAACATTTAAGAAAATAAAACGTTTAAGAAAATGATTATATTGAAAAAAAATCAATGTTCCTATGTTAATAAGTCAGGAATTGTCACCCAAAATTTAGTGATCTGAAACATCTGCGTAGTCAGCTTGATTAGGGAAACACAATCAGTTTAATTGACCAAACCTTGGCTGTTGGGGACCTTGTTTGGGAGGTATTTTTCACACTCTTTGACTATCTTATTAGTTGTATGGATAATGTCCCCAGATAGCATAATCTCTCAAAAGTCTTGCCTGCAGCCACTAAGGTGACAATGACCTCTGTGAGGGATGAGCAAGAACTATGGGCAGAAGTGTCATGGATGAATCTATGTATTAGTGACATATGGATGTCTATGGAAAAGAAAATATAGGGTGACTGGGGACAGCACTAAATGACTGCCATTCCATCCAGCTATAAGACCAATAGATGGGGGAGAGAACTGGGAAAGAAAAACCAAATGGAGCCAATAGCCCACAGCCATGTTCCCCAAAGCTCACCATCCTGATATACTTGAAACACTAGTTCTGGTTATAAACAAAACACAGACCCTGTATTTTATGTCCTTATCAGTATAACTTGATAAAATTAAATCAATTAGCCATAGAGAAATAAGCTTAGCCAGTTCTGCTTGCCTTAAAAAGAACATTAATGAATAACAGAAAAATCCCTTTCAAAGGTCAGAATGCTGCCTCCTGTAAGCCTTATGAGCTGTGCTGTAGCAGCTGTAGATGGGGATTCTCATCACCCAGATTGAGGTCTCCCAGTTTGCGAACTGTTCTACACACGGGACGTCTAATTTTATTTTATGTTTTAATTTTGGGGAGTTTTATGAAACAGGATTACTCTCTGTAGCCCTGGCTGTCCTAGAACTTGCTCTGCAGAGCAGGCTGGCCTTGAACTCAGAGATCTGCCTTTCTCTGCCACTCGAGTGCTGGGATTAAAGGTGTGTACCACCGTTTCCTATTTAAAATCTAGCTTTTAGAAGCATGATTGGGGTTGGGGAAGGGGGGACTAGAAAGATGGCTCCATTAGTGAAGCTTGACACCCAAGCATGAAGACCTAGTTTCAATGCCCAGTACCTACGTTACAAGTCACAAGTGGCCACGTGGGCTTGAAATCCCAGTGCTGTGCATCTTCAGAAACGTCAGTGTTAAGATGACCATGGTGGCACGGTGTTTGTAATCCTAGCCTCCCCCCACCCCACCCCACCCCCCAAAAAACCAAGGCCAGCCCTTTTCTGAAGGGAAGCAGAGGAGGAGTGAATGGGGGAGAGGGACTGGGAGGAGAAAGGGGAGGAGAAACTGTGCTTGTGACATAATACATAAGAGACTAAATAAAAAATTAAATTTTTTCCAATGTGGCTATTACATATAGGACTGTTTGTATCAAGTCCTTAGAACTTTGGGATTAGTAAAGTAATACAGATTTGGTATTGTATTCTTTGAGTACAGTCTTTTAAAAAAAATTCTAATTTTTTTTTTTAATTCTCAAAGAAGTTTTAAAAGCCTGGATCATTTGACCTACAAAATTGACCAACAGAAAACTTTCTTTCTTTTAACATCTAGTAATAGGAAATGATTTTCTATCTTATCTTGTGTTGAGTTTTGTGATATGTACTTGTGCATACGTCCTTTTGTTTTAAGGCGGGGTCTCTCGGCCAAGCTGGCCTCAAACTCCTGCTACCACACCTCAGTCTTCTAAGTGCTGAGGACACAGGGGTGTACCATCATACTTAATTCAAAAATAAATCTTAAAACTTAAGTTATTCATTCATGTTAACATAAAAATACAATTCTTTTATTACTGTTGGTCCTAACTACGCGGTAGTGCTAGGCCTTTAATCCTAGTACTCAGGAGGTAGAGGCAGGTGGATTTCCAAAGTTCGAGGCCAGCCTGGTCTACACAGTGCCGTTCAGGATGGCCAGAGAAACCCTGTCCTGAAAAGCAAAATAAATAAACACATAAACAGAAAGAAAAGAAAATAACAAAAAACAAGAACAACATTGATCCTCCGTATAACTGTAATTTTCCTTTTCATTCTTAATACTATTTGCATCCTTCCTCTTTTTTTCTTGATTTTTTTATTTTATATTTTATTTTACTTTTGATAATTCGTCCTTACTGGGTATTGTTTGAAGATGCATTCTGTGCAAAGAACCTGCTGTCCTAGTTTTGGGAGACATGGAAATGTCAAATATTTTAGCACCTCAGCCTTTGGACCAGGCCAAGGGAAATGTGAGGCAGCAGGGCTGCAAGAGGCATGGAATGCCAAGAATTCTTTGCCTGGTAAACAAGGAAGGCCAAGTGTTGATGAGACTGGTTGTCTCCTGGCTACTGCTAGAAATGCCTGTGATAAGGACTGCTAGTCAAGGACCTGGGCAAAGGCCAGCCTGAGAGCCAAAAATAAGGTTCAGGCTGTCAGGGCGAGGCAGGGGGATCTTGGATGTGGTTTCTTATATTAGAATTATTTTATTGACGATAGATAATCCAAAAATCTACTAGATTTAGAGAGGACGGTGTTGATTTCTTTTAAAGCCCTTTTAAAGAAAACAAAACATAAAATTGGACTGCAGTCTGCAGCTACTAACGAGAAGCCTGTAATTCTGGCATTTGGGAAGAGGAGGCAGGCAGACCAGCCTGGACTATTGTGAAACTCTATCTCAGAAAACTGGGAAAACCAAGCAAAAGAAGGAAATCTGAAGCCCAGAGAAACTCGTTAGTGGGTAAATGGGCAGAGAGGCAACCTAGAGAAAAGCCTGGAATTACCAGACTACCCGATCAAAGAAATCAGTTCACTAATTAGCAGTCTTCACTCTTCCTGCACAAAGTATCCAGTGATTGGTGGGCAGGACTCAATGGTTTTTTTTTTTTTTAAATCTTGGTAACTCCTGAAACATTCCCCCTTCTCTGATGGAGCCATTTTGCCTTGGCCTTCCCTAACATTATATTATTCATCGTGTCCTGACCACTGATAAATTGTCTATGTGATTGTAGAACTCTAATAAGCCAAAACTATTAATACTATATTTCAATCCCATGTGTATAGGTAGTTTGCCTACATGTATGTTTGTGCATCATTTGCAAGCCTTACACCCACCAAGGGCAGTAGAGAAGTTACAGAGAGTTGTAAGCTACTAAATGGGCAATGGGAATCAAACCTGGGTCCTCTAGAAGAACAGCCAGTGGCTCTTTTTATTATTATTATTATTATTATTATTATTTTATTTTTTTCTACTTTTTTTAATTAATTTTTTTATTAACTTGAGTATTTCTTATTTACATTTCGAGTGTTATTCCCTTTTCCGGTTTCCGGGCCAACATCCCCCTAACCCCTCCCCCTCCCCTTCTTTATGGGTGTTCCCCTCCCCATCCTCCCCCCATTGCCGCCCTCCCCGCAACAATCATGTTCACTGGGGGTTCAGTCTTAGCAGGACCAAGGGCCTCCCCTTCCACTGGTGCTCTTACTAGGATATTCATTGCTACCTATGAGGTCAGAGTCCAGGGTCAGTCCATGTATAGTCTTTAGGTAGTCAGCCAGAGCTCTTAACTGCTGAACTCTTACAGCCCCACCAAGATTATTCTTGAAGAGAATGTCACAGACATGTACCAGAGAGGTAAAGCTGGATGTCGCCTGTGGCTAACTCTGTTGTCTCCCCACCAAGAGACACGGAGTCTGTGCAAGGATCTGATAGGAAAGGGTCTAAGCCAGTGTTAATCTCCAGCCTTATCTCTTGCTGTCCTACCATAGAACCTGTTATCTGCACTAAAAACAAGGCTTTAGACGAAGCAAATCTGAAGCTGGTGTGGGCAAAGATGGTGATCATCTCAGGCAGAGCTGATCGGGCAGAGCCAGGAAGTGGCAGAGCTTCAGAGTGAGCGGTTAGCGCTCATAGGCTGAATGCTGAAGTCCAAAGGAACCTAGAGCTGCTGCTAGGCCATTCCTTTTGTAGTAAAGTCTCACGGGGACCTCTCTAGTATCTAACCCAATCAGCTGATTGGCTGTGATTGGCTGAGGCTCCCAAGGCTCTGTTTTAGAGGGTTTTTCTTCTTCTGTTGTTTGTTTTAATTAAGTTACCAGAAATGCCTCCAAGAGTTCTGTTTTCTTATCTAAAGGCTCCAGATACAGAGACAAACAACCTCAGGCAGATCATCCTCTTTTTTACCCTTTGATGCTAAGAGGAACTAAGTAACAAAATTTTGACTGAAGCATTAGTAGAAATCAGCTAGGGACTTGAATAAAATCACTTTGTTTTGGGGTTGGGGATTTAGCCCAGCCGTAGGGCTCTTGCCTAGCAAGAGCACAAGGCCCTGGGTTCGGTCCCCAGCTCCGAAAAAAAAAAAATCACTTTGTTTTTTGTTGTTTCTTTGGGTGTTTTGTTGGTTTGTTTGTTTCGGTTTTTTTGGGGGGGTTGTTTTGTTTTGTTTTAAAGAAAAGTGCGTCTATGATGTCCAGACTAGTCCCAGAATCCTGGGGCTCAAGGGAACCTTCTGGAACGTAATGTGGTAGGGCAAGCCTGTAATCTCAGCCCTTTAGAGATTGAGGCAGAAGGATCACCAATTTGAGGCCAACTTGCGTTATATTATCACAGAACCCTGTCTCAAAAAACCGTAGTGCTAATTACATCAACCTGGTCTACAGAGCAAGTTCCAGGACAACCAGGACTATATAGAGAAATTCTGTCTCGAAAAACCAATCAATCAATCAATCAATCAATCAATCAATCAATAAATGCCTGCTAGTCAAAGGGAGAATTGTTACAGTCTTTGGAGAACAAGGTAAGTAAAACATGACTATAAGGGCTGTATTTTTAGATATAAATTCTAGAACTTGGTATTTAAGTTGTGGTCTGTGAAATCCAAGATTCTTTATACCAGTGCACAAGGAAACAAACAAACAAAATATTCATTACAAGATTGATGGTTAAAAAAAAAAAGAAACGAAAAGGAAAACAGTGACCACTGGTCGGGGGATAAACAGTTAAGTATCATTATGTTCATTGAACATTAAATGTTTGTATCATTATGTTCATTGAACATTAAATGTTTTTTTATGCCTTTGAAGTAGTCAGTGCAATATGATACCGTTTATACACTTTTAAAACTTCAACACTATTCTTTAGCTTCTGTATGTGCATTTGCATATATAATTGCATGCATAAAATGAATGGGAATAATAAACACAAAATTTACCTCTGGAGGAGAAAAGCAGCAGAGGAGCTTCAAACCGTATCTTTTCTTTTCTTTGTAGCAATGTAACTTTGAAGCAAATTGGTAAGACGACAATGTTTGAGAAGTGCTTGTTTTGGAAACTTGTAGCTGTGATTTTTGTCTGTACTGAAAATATTTCAGTTTTAAAAAAAAAGAATAAGAAAAAAAATCAGGGCAGATACTAGAACAGTAACAAGCTCTCCTCAAAAAGAAAAGGGAACAGAGGCTGTCAGACTGGGAGAAAAACAGTGGCCTGAAAAATGCCTAACACAGGCATCAAACGCCTCTGCTTCAATGCTGTAAGCATCGTAAACTACTGTCTGCCTTCCAGTTCATTAAGTCAGTCTCTTTCCACATTTGATAGATCAGAGAAAAGAATAAAGGCCTTTGATGCTAAACTGTATCCAAGCCCCAGAGTACTTGAAGCATGAGCATGCCCAGAGGGAAGTGCCTAGACACAATCCTTTAGTCAACAAATAACAACATTTATCTCACGCTTACTTCATAGTGAGTGTGTGTGGCACTGTGTTAAGAGCTTTGTATGTTATCCACCTTCATAACAGTTCCATGATCTGGACAGCGTTGTTATTATTATTTTACAAAGGAGAGAGAGTCAAGGCTGGTGGCAGGCAAGCAAGCAGCTGAGTCAGGATGTAAACTTAGAAACTTCATTCTCAACTACCTTCCAATGTGTTAAGGGTCGAGGACCCCATCCTGCTGCAAACACGAAACTACTGATGGGAAACTACTGGATTGGTGGCTCAGTGGTTAAGAACACCGGATGCTCTTCCAGAGGACCCAGGTTCAATTCCCACCCCCACATGACAACTCATGGCCATCTGTAACTCTAGTTCCAGGGGATCTGACACCACTGGCTTCTGTGAGCACCAAGCATGCACATATTTGCACATACAAAGACATACATGCAGGCAAAATCCCCATACATATTAAGTAAGAACATTTTTAAAAGAAACTACTGTAGTGCCGATTCTATTTCACAGAATCCTGTCTATTTGGTAGAATATTTATATAAAGTATTAAAATATACAAAATATTACCATAATGTTTAACAATGTACACGTGGTAACAGATAAGTGAATTGAAATGGAACACATTTAAATTAAGTATCCTCTTCATCCTCCACTGGAACATCAAAGTAGGGAGAGATGAGCTCTGTTGACTTTGATTTTATCTACTTTGTCCTCATGTTAATTCTCCATTCAACTACACATGGTTTCTGATCTCTCCAAGTTTAAAGACAGAGGAACAGGAAAGTGCTAAGAGACAGGCAGGACCTAACGAATCATCTTAACCCATAATAATCTGGTTTGGATTAGTAGCAACTTTGTTTCAATCTCTCCCTTCTCCTTTGTGCTACTATTTGTAATATTCAGTATATGAGCATTAACGCAGTTCATGTTATTTTGTAACAGGCTCTGGCTATGTAGCTCAGATTTACCTGGAACTTACCAAGTACCCAGGCATCCTCAAAGTCATCATTCTTCTACTTCAGCCTTTCAATGATGAAATCACAGTCTTGTAGCATCTGTGTCTGGATCTAACCAATGCCGATTTATGACTGCTGCTTTATCTATCATCTGTCTGTCTGTCTGTCTGTCTGTCTGTCTGTCTATCATTTTGAGTTGTTTGTAACAAGGTCTTTCTATGTAGACCTAACTTTCCTATGACTTGCTATGTAAGACAGCCTGGACTTTCTTTGCTCTTTAACCCCCATCTCCAGTAGATCACACAGATTTTTCCCTTTCTAACTTTATCCAGACCCGAACTCTAGCAGGCACTCCTTGTAGACCCATAGGCCACTCTAACCAAGGAGGCAGGTAGGTTAAGTGATGATCTTTACTTCTCCCTCAGCTTCTCCAAAACTAATGCCCAAGTCTTATTCACAGTTCTATATCAGATCACTTGCTGCAGGGCCCCTTCCTGCCCTGCCCCCTTCGCCATTGGATCACACAGATCTTCCCCTCCAAACTTCCTTCCTCTCATTTATTGCTTTGTCCCAGCCCCCAACTCTAACAGGCTTTCCTGCGGAACATGCAAGCTACTCTAGCCAGTGAAGCAGGTAGGTTAACTACAGATCTTCACCTTCCAACATTCCTCTGAATAATCCAATCCCATAGTGCCTCATCCCCAGTTCTGTAGCAGACCACCTGCTTCAGACCCTCCTCACTCTCTGCCCCCATTCCCAGGGAACTAAGCAGATCTTGACAGCACACCTACTCTCCTCACACCTGGTAACTCCCTCAGTGTCCCCCGCCTCCCACCCCTCATCCACCCCAAAACTCTTCCTAAGTGTCAGCTCTCAATACCTGGTACCACATTTTACCTGGAAGCCCCAGTGACCACACCTATCTAGCCCCCAGAAGTATTTCCAACCAGGCAACACACAGCTACCATACTGTCCTAAAAACCAGAGAGGGCAACAGAATCCAGGGAACAAAACTCCTGCTCAACAATGACAAAACTAGATATCAGAACCTAGGATTATAGTCCTTCCAAAGTCAGAAGCCAAGGTGCCATCATAAGGGTACAACCATTAGCAGCCAGGACAATATATCTCCATTAGAGCCCAGCAACCCTACCAAAGCAGGCCCTGGTTATTGCACAGACTGAAGCACAATAAAAAGACCTTGAGATATACTTTTCAGACTATAATAGAGGTCCTTAAAGAAGAAATTAATAAACCCTTTAAAGAAATATACAAAAATGCAAACAGTTGAAGGAAATGAAGGAAACTGTTCAAGACCTGACACATAAATAGACCAGTAAATAAAACACAAAATGAGGAAATCTGGAAGTGAAAAGTTGAGGAATTCGAACAGGAGCCTCAGAGGCAAACCTTACCAATAGAATACAAGAAATGGAAGAACAAATCTCAGACATTGAAGACACAATTAAAAAAAAATCAATAGGGTTGGGGATTTGGCTCAGTGGTAGAGCGCTTGCCTAGCAAGCGCAAGACCCTGGGTTCGGTCCCCAGCTCCGAAAAAAAAAAAAAGTAAAAGAAAAAGAAAAAAAGAAAAAAATCAATTAAAAAAAATTCTGGCGTTGGAGAGATGGCTCAGTGGTTAAGAGCACTGACTGCTCTTCTGAAGGTCCTGAGTTCAATTCCCAGCAACCACATGGTATTTCATAACCATCTGTAATAGGATCTGATGCCCTTGTTTCCTGAGTCTGAATAGAGCAACAATGTACATTGTTTTAACTGAATCGCCCTCTGCAATTAAGATAAGTTGCTAGGGCCAGGTTTGTGGCATGGGTGTCCCTGCATGGAGGCCTAGAAAGATTATTGCATGAAGTTGTGAAGGTGAAGCCTGGATTGCATTGGTGACCCCAAGATGTTACAGATGCCAGAGACATGGTCCAGTATTTCCTTACTATGCTGCCTTTCCTCCATTTTGGGTTGGTAATGTATATCCTATGCCATTATATGTTGGAAGTATATGATTTGCTTTTTGATTCTGATTTTACAGGGGATTACAGGTAAGAGATTGTGTGAGTCTCAGAAGAGATTTTGAACTTTGGAATTTTAAACAAGTTTAGGACTTTTAGAGTATGGGGACATTTGAAGTTGGACTAAATGCATTTTGCATTATGGGGCCAGGGAGTGGAATGTGGTAGTTTGAATGCATGTGGCCCCCTTAGGTCCATAAGGAGTGGCACTATTAAGAGATGTGGCCTTGCTGGGGAAAATGTGTCACTATGGGGGTAGGCTTTAAGAGCTCCTATGCTTAAGTTATACCGAGTGTAGCACGCAGTCTCCTTTCTCTGCCTGTGGATCAAGATGTAGAACTCTTTGCTCCTCCAACACCATGTGTGCCTGCATGCTGCCAGCTTCCCACCATGGTGATAATGCTCTAAACCTCTGAAGCTGTAAACCAGGCACAGTTAAATGTTTTCTTTTGTAAAAGTTGCCTTGGTAATGGTGTCTCTTCACAGCAATGAAACCCTAACTAAGACAGGCTACAAGAGGAAAAGACCAACAACAGAAACAATAGAAATTGCCAACTCAAGGAAACTGAACAATTCACAACTGAATGAAAAATGGGTCAAGGCCGGATTTAAGAAAGAAATTAAAGACTTCCTAGAATTGAATGAAAAGAAAAACACAACATATTTCATCTGAGACACAATGAAGCTAGTTCTAAGAGGCAAATTCACTAAGTGTTTGCATAAAAAGTTGGAGGGATCTCATATAGTAACTTAGCAGTAGACTGAGAGCTCTAGAACAAAAATGATAAATCACATACAGAAGGAGTAGACTGCAAGAAATAGTCAAACTTAGGGCTGAAATTAACAAAACAGAAACAAATATCAATGAATCAAATAGTTGGTTCTTTGAGAATATTAGTAAAATTAACTCACCCTTAGCCAAATTAAGTAAAAGGTAAAGGAAGACAATCCAAATAAGAAAATTAGAGATTAAAATGGAGATGTAAAAACAGACACTAAGGAAATCCAAAGAGTCATAAGGACATGCTTTAAAAACCTATAATCTACCAAATTTGAAAAATCTAAAAGAAATGAATAATTTTCTTGATAAGTACCACTTACCAAAGTTAAATCAAGATTGGGAAAGCAATTTAAACAGACCTATAACCGAGAGAGAGAGAGAGAGAGAGAGAGAGAGAGAGAGAGAGAGAGAGAGAGAGAAAGAGAAAGAGAGCGCAATCATTAAAATCTTCTGACAAAAAAAAAAAAAAAGGTCCAAGGCCATATGGTTTTTAGCACAATTCTACCAGACAATAAGATTCAAATAAGAGGGGCTGGGGATTTAGCTCAGTGGTAGAGCGCTTACCTAGGAAGCGCAAGGCCATGGGTTCGGTCCCCAGCTCCGAAAAAAAAAGAACCAAAAAAAAAAGAAAAAAAAGATTCAAATAAGAGCTAATGCCAATACTCCTCAAATTATTCTACAAAATAGAACAGAAGAGACATTGCTCAATTTATTTATGAGGACACAGTTACTCTAACCCAAACCACTTAAAGACCCAACAAAGAAAGAGAATTACAGGCCAATAATTTCCTTTTTAAACATAGTTGCAGAAATTGGAATAAAATACTTACAAACCAAACCCAAGAACATATCAAAAAGATCATCCATCATGATTTAGTAGGCTTCATCCCAGAGATGCAGGAATGATTCAACACACATAAATTGATAAATGTACTCCACCATATAAACAAACTGAAAGACAAAAATCTCATGATCATCTCATTAGATGCAGAAAAGGCCTTTGACAAAATCAAACACCCTTCATGATAAAAGTCCTAGAGAGATTAGGGGTACAAGGGACATAGTTCAACATAATAAAGGTAGTTTACAGTAAGTCAACAGCTAATGGCAATTTAAATGGAGGGAATTACGAAGCAATTCCACTAAAATCAGAAACAAGACAAGGTTGTCTACTCTCTCCATACCTATTCAATATAGTATTTGAAATCTTACTAGAGCAATAAGACAACTGAAGAAGATCAAGGGGATACAAATTGGAAAGGAAAAACCCAAAATACCTTTGTTTTCAGATGATATAATAGTACATACGAGTGACCCCAAAAATTCTACAAGGAAACTCCTACAGCTGATAAAAATTTTTAGCAAGGGTTGGGGATTTAGCTCAGTGGTAGAGCGCTTGCCTAGGAAGCGCAAGGCCCTGGGTTCGGTTCCCAGCTCCGAAAAAAAAAAAAAAAAAGAAAAGAAAAATTTTTTAGCAAAACAGCTGGATATAAAATTAATTTTAAAAAAATTAGTAGTCCTCCTATAAACAAATGACAAATGGACTGAGAACAAAATCAGGGAAACAAAATAGCCTCAAATAATATAAAATATTTTGGAGTAACTCTGACCAAGTATGTAAAAGACTTGTATGATATAAGCACCAAGTCATAAAAGCAAGAAATTAAATAAGATACCATAAGATTGTAAAGATCTTTCACATTCATGGATTGATAGGGTTACTATAGTAAAAGCGGTCATACTCCCAACAACAATCTACAGATTCAAGGAAATCCCCATTAGAATTCCAATAGAATTCTTCACATATTATGAAAAGGTAATTTTTGATTTCATATGGAATCACAAAGACCCAGGATAGCTAAAGTCACCCTGAATAAGAAAGTGACTCTTGGAGGTATCAGTATTCCAAATGTCAGGATGTACTATGGAGCTCTCGTAATAAAAACGGCATGGTATTAGCATAAAGACAGACAGACTGTTCAAAGAGTCAAATTAAAGATCTAGAAATAAAACCACACTCCTATGGATCTGACTTTTTAAATATAGAAGCCAGAAATGCACACTGAAAAAGGGACAGCATCTTCAACAAATGGTGCTGGTCAAACTGGGTGCCTGCATATTGAAGAATCCAAATAGATCCCTATGTATCACCTTCCATAAAACTGAATTTCAAATGGATCAAAGACCTCGATAAAAACCAAATGCACCTAACCTGATACGAGAGAAAGGGGAGGAATAGCATGAACTCCTTGGCATAGCAGAAGACTTTCTGAACAGAACACTGTTGGCACAGGCACTATGATTAACAATTGATAAATGGGACCTCATGGAACTGAGACGCTTCTACATGGCAAAGAACACTGTAACTCAGGCAGTGTGGTAGCCTATAGAACAGGAAACAAGTTTTGTTTTTTGTTTTGATTTTTTTTTTATAAATTACACATCTGGTAGAGGGCTAATACCCAAAATGTAGATTAAAAAACAGATTTCAAAGAAAACAAATAACCCAATTAAAAATGGGGTTACAGATCTAAACAGAGAATTCTTAAAAGAGAAAACTCAAATAGCTGAGAAACATTTAAAGAAATATTTACTATTCTTAGCCATCAGGGAAACGCAAATCAAAACTACATTGAGATTCCACCACACACCAGTGGGACCAGCTAAGATCAATAAAACACATGGCAGCTCCTGTTGATGAGGATGTAGAACATGGAGAACTCTCATCCATTGTTGGCTGGAGTGAGAACTTGTACGACCACTGTGGAAATCAATGTGGAAGTTCCTCAGAAAGGTGGAAACAGATCTACCTGAAGATCCCTCTGTACACCACAGAGGACATGTCAAAGGACACTTCATTCTACCACAGAGACACTTGCTCCTCTATTCATAATAGCCAGAAATTGGAAACAACCTAGATGTTCCTCAATAGAAGAAGAGATAACAAAATTGTGATACATTTGCACAGTGGAGTATTTTCAGCTGGAAAGGAGAGAAGGGAGGGAGGAAGGGAGGGAGGGAGAGGAAGGAAGGAAGGGAGGAATAAATCTCACAGGTAATGAATGGAACTAGGAAAAAAAATCATCCTGAGTTAGTTATCCCAGACCCAGTAAGACAAATATAGTATGTATTCACTTAGATGTGGATATTAGCTGTTAAGTCAGTGACAATCAAGCTACAATCTACAAATCTGTAGAACTTTGAAGTTTAGGTATAGAGTAAAGGACTGGGAAGGGGGATGGGACAACAACAGATCTTCGGAAAGGGAACCAGAATAGATAGTTATGGATGATGGAGAAACTGCAACAGGAGGATCAAGTAGAGAGTGGGCAGGGAGAGGGAGACAAGGGAGGCATTAAAGACAGCTAACATTTAAGGACCATTTGAAGAGTAGTATGGAAACCTAATATAATAGAAGCTTTCTAAAATATATACATATATGAAGGTGATCTAAATGAAGTCACCAAATAATGGGCAGAGACAGAGCCTGGCCATTTCTAGTCACCAAATGACACTTCCAGTACCAGGATTGGATTACATCTAATTGAGCTGTTAGCCAAAGGGGCCCCAGGGGAATTTTCAAACAACCCAGGGTGTTGCCAAGACTATAGTTTATTCTCCAGGCTGATGGCAAGACCCCATTGCTAAAGACAACCCTTACACTCCTCCTTGAACATGGAGAAGTTGAGCTAGTGCCTACATAGAACCTTCACCCCTACATGCTAACATCTTTGCTACAGGAAGTTACTCTGCGTGTAAATACCAACACAGCCACAAAACCACTGATCTACAATTCGGTCCTGCATGCAAGATATGTTAGGGCAACGATGGTACATAGCTTGTGGGAGTGACCTATGCTACCTAATCTGACTTAAGGCACACCCCTAGAGATGGAACCAATACTTAACATTGCTCGGGTAACCTAGAACCAGAGACTAGATACCCCAGGGACCTACGGTAAAACCAAATACTACTGGTTTAAGAAAAAACAAAACAGGGGCTGGGGATTTAGCTCAGTGGTAGAGCGCTTACCTAGGAAGCGCAAGGCCCTGGGTTCGGTCCCCAGCTCCGAAAAAAAGAACCAAAAAAAAAAAAAAAAAAGAAAAGAAAAAAAAAAGAAAAAACAAAACAATAAAATGACACCTAATGACATTCTGCTGTACTAATAATTCAGTGCTTTGCTCAGCCAACATCAGAGAATCTTTCTCCTGCAGTGGATGGGAACAAATACAGAGACTACAGCCAGACAATGTGCAGAGAATGAGAGAACCTGGAACACTTTCCCCCAAATGGGATATCGCTATCAAACTCCGCCTCTTAGGGCCCAGAGAACCCTGCAGAAGAGGAGGTAGAAAGAGTATGGTAGCCAGAGGGGATGGAGGACACCAAGAAAATAAGGCCTTCTAAATCAACACGTACAAAAACTCACATGAATTCACAGAGACTGAGGCAGCATGCCCAGGACCTGCACTGATCTACACCAGGCCCTTCATGTATACATGATAGTTTAGTATTTTTTTATGGGATTCCTGAATATGTGAAAGAGCAGGTCTCTGTTTCTTAGAATGCCAGCTCTTGGGCTATTTTTCCATCTGTTTGTTTTGTCCAATTCTGATGTGTTAGGTTTTGTTTTATCTCATTATATTTTATTTCATTAAAAATAACAACAAAAGACCCATAGGCTTTGAGACCAGTCTCTCTCTCTCTCTCCCTCTCTCTCTCTCTCTCTCTCTCTCTCTCTCTCTGTGTGTGTGTGTGTGTGTGTGTGTGTGTGTGTGTGTGTGTGTGTGTATGTGTGTGTCTTGGAAGGAAGGAAGGGGGTTCATCTCAAAAGCAGCAGAAACAAACAAATAAAACAAAAGCAAATATCCCAGTACAGGCAGGTCAAGCAAGAGGAAAATCTCCCTTATTTCTAGGAATGTAAGCCATTTTGTTCTAAACCAGTCTTCAAGTGATTGGTTAAAGCTAGCCACATTGATGAAGACAATCTGCTTCACTCCATCTACTGACTCAAATGTTAACCCAACCCAGAAACACCCTTTAGAATCGTGTTTGACCAAAAGTCTGTGAACCCTGCAGCCAAGTTAAAAAAAAAAAAAAAAGACCCACCTCGAGCCTTACCCATGTCGGAGGCTTTCCGGTGAGCGTTTACATTTAATGCAATGATCTATTCCCTACTAACTCATCTGCTATTCACATGCCTCTTCCTGGGACTTCTTCTCTCTCCATTTCTCACACTCTGTCTAGACCCCAATCATAGCCCAGGAATCTGTTCTCATCTACAATCATTTCTTCCACCCAAACTGATGACAGCCATATCATTGATATTGCCATGCCAAGATTTCCTCTGCTCACTATTGTTCAAGGCCACCCTTAATATGTATAGGATGCAGCCACAGTCATACGCAGTTTGTATCCATGTACCTTGTTGATGGTCCTGAATTGGATGCCAAGTCTGGGCTTTTCCTCTCTGCTTTAACTAGTCTAATACAATGATTTTGACAGAAGCCTCCGGGCCTGCCTGTGAGTGATTATCTCGAATAGGTTAAGTGAAATGGGAAGACCTACCTTAATTATAGGCATCGCCAGTCCGGGAGTCATGGTCATGAATAAAAAAGACGAAGTGAGCTGCACAGGAATACTCAGCCCTCTCCACTTCCTTGCAGTATGGCCCAGGGTCTCAAGTTTCTGCCACCATGATAGACACCATAACAGGTTTGATGACTGGTATCATTCATGACTGGGGAGTTCTCCACCATGATGGACTGTATTCTTGAACTGTGAGGCAAAATAAACCCTTCTTTGAGTTGCTTGTGAAGTATTTTGGCACAGCAATGAGACAAGTAACTAACGCAGCTCCCAACAGAACTATTTGACCCCGACATCCCTGCAGTTGACTTACGCCCTCTAGGCCATATTGTTTCATTTGGAATGTGATCTTTCAAAGTTTTTCTTTGGGCTACAGCTCAGCCCAATGATCTTTATAATTTGGTGAATGTGATAAAGACCCTAACAGCATTTCTGAACCCACGGACAAGTATTCTGTCTCTCAGGGCTCAGACTGTATCAAGAAGTGTCTTTCAAAGGTATACAATTCTCATTTTCAGATGTTATGGAGTTATTCCAGAATGATCTGTTTTGTGGTTTTCCCACTGAATGTTGTTGATACAAGCACCATACTGAGGTACATAAATGAAATGTGGTCTTTTTGTAGGTTTTCCTCAAAACTCAGAGGTGAACAGAAACTTGAGAGTCATCTGTTTATGATACGGTATAAGACTATCCTGAAAATCACTTCATTTAGCACAGGTTTCTGGTTCTTGACCCACCTAATCAGGACCACAGCCCTCACGGCGTTGGCAGCACATCCCACTAGCTGAATCTGAAATTACACTTGAATCTGGAACACTGCTTCGACTCCAGTGGGGCCTCTGCTCTAAGTCAATACAGCAAGCCCTAACAGGAGTGGTTAAAAATGAGGAACCAGAATTCTCAGATGTTATCAGACCACAGGAATAAATGAAGTCACAGTAGCCCAAACCCAGAAATCCTAATAGCGTGAGTTTCTTCCAGTTTGATAGCCTGAACATCGGCAGCTCATAAAAAGCAGCCTGTAATTATGCCTGGGAGTTTCCAAAAGAGATGATTCCCAAGACCGGGCATCCACATTGCCCAACCCCAGGGGGCCGGACTGACACCGTGTTGGGGATGAGTATCAGTTCCAGAGCACAACTGAGAGTCACACTGTGTAAGATGTTGGTGACCATGGAATGGTGTTAATGGTGGCTCTAGGTCTTGCAGATATTCAGACAACGGTTCCCTCTTAGGATCTACCATGTTGGGCTGGAGAGATGGCTCAGCCGTTAAAGGCTAGGCTCACAACCAAAAATATAAGGATCTACCATGTTTGTTCTCTTCTATTTCAGTTGATCCTGGCCACTGCCTACCAGTACCTGGAAAAACACTGATGCTAATTCCGAGGGCATGCTTCATAGGCTTCCCATTACTTGTGCCAAAGATTCTGCTCCCTGACGCTGGAGAGCCTGTGCTTGTACATTGGGGTGTGGAGAAAATGTTAGAACCAATATCCATGACTCTTTGCTTCCTGGGTTCTTAGGCCCATGCCTCACAAGTCTCTTACCAAAGTTTCCTGTCAGCATCTTCGCCCTCTTGGTTCTCCATGTCTTAACTCTCTTCCTCCCCTATGTAGTCTGCAACAGTCTTCCTGCGCTATCACATCCACACACTGTGTCCAGTCTCTCAATTGAACAAAGGCCAAATGAACACGAAACTAAATTATGTAATTTTAATATCTTATCAGTGACTTTAGTTTTTGAGGGAGAAAATAATTGGGTGTTTGCCTATATCTAGTTTGCCTATAACTTTCAATTTTAAAATATCATTATGGCTGGAGAGATGGCTCAGTGGTAAGAGCATTTGCTGTGCAAGTGTGAGGCCCAGAGTTCAAGTCTCCAACACCCATGTAAAAGCCAGGTCTTATATGCCTGTGACCCCAGCATTGGAAGGCATTGACAGATGGATCTGAGGATCTTGCTGGGCACTCAGACCACCAGAACTAGTAAGATTCATGTTCATGGAAAGACTGTCTCAAGGAATATGGGGAACGCTATAAAGGTGGACACTGGGTATCCTCCTCCGTTCTCTGCATGTGCATGTAGGGATGTGCCACGTTCCCCAAGTGCATGTATACACACTACACTCCATAAACACACTACTGTAACACACACACACACACACACACACACTTTGTTTTACTAAGTATATTTCATGTTTCTAAAATATTCATATTTCTAAAATAATTTCCTAGGACCAAATCTGTCATAGAGTATGTCTTAGGATTATCTATTGCTGTGGTGAAACACCATGACCAAAGCAGGTTGGGAAGAAAAGCATTTCTTTGACTTAGTCTTCCACATCACTGCTCATCACTAAAGGAAGCCAGGGCAGAAACATGGCAGCAGTCTGACTCGGAGGCAATGGAGAAGTGTTGATTACTGGCTTGCTGCTCACGGTTTGCTCGTTCTGGTTTCTATATTCCTATAGAACCCAGGACCACCAGCCCAGGGGTGTCCCACCCACAGAGGGTTAGGCCCTCTCTTAGCAATCTTTAATGAAGGAAATGACCAATAGGTTTGCCGACAGCCTGATCTGATAGAGGGCTTTTCTCAGTTGAGACCCCCTACTTTCCAACGACTCCAGCTCGTGTCGAGTTGACATAAAACGAGCCGGCCCAGAGAGTGACTGGATAAGTCCCATCTAAAGATGTCAGGATGCTGAAAACACGACAAGTACACCTTCCCAAAGTGAGGAAAACGAGTTTTACGCCTCATGTAACTCTGTGCATCTGACATTCTGCAAGTGTCTTAAGGACAATTATCATGGCTCTGATGCCATTTTTTCAGCTCCACATGATCAAGGAAGTTGGAATATTGCTCAGGAACTAGAAACACTATGCAGCCGGCACACAGGGTCCATGACCAGGTGTCTTCGTTAGTGAAATAAGCCAGCTAAGGGCTTAGATGAGCCTCACCTGGCTATTTCAATTCTTCACACAAAAGGCTTTCGTATTGCCTTATAGTCTGCATTTTGCCTTTAACTTCATTATTTTTGGTTGGAGACTTCTCTAAGCATTCTTCTGCTTAGATACTTTGGTTTATATGTTCAAATCCTTATAAAGGTGGAATAATACCATGAAGCTGAAACTGATGCTTGCATCAATGTAAGCCCGTAGCATGGCCCTTTTTCTGCCAACTGCTCCAACTTTTTTTTTTTTTTTTTTTTTTTTTTTGGACACAGGGAGCCCTAGTTCACCTGGAACTCACTCTGAAGCCCTGGCTGGCCTGCAACTCACAGAGATCCACCTGCCTCTGCCTGAGGAGGGCTGGAATTAAAGGCATGCACCACCACTGCCCAGATGATAGTGTTTACTCTTGAAGTCTGCTGTGAGGGACATAGTATCACAACACCTCATATCTTTTCTTCAGCATTTCAAAAACCACTGGGTCGAAAGTCACACAGAATAGCACATTGTACTTATGTTTGAGCTATATTAAATAATATGAAAGAACACTCAGTCTTTTTGGCTCCCGAATCTCTCACTCTTGACTTTTTTCACTGTTTTAGTAATCCTAACTATAGAAAACAAGTGATTGTGCAGGAAATCAGTTGGGTTATGCTTCTATTCGTGTAAGAGATACTGTGATAGAAAAAGTGGCACCTACAAAACCGTGCTAGCTCTAGGAAAATGCCTATTTATCCGTGATTGGTTGAGCAATAGACAGATGATATATATAGAAGGGAAAGTTTGCATAATTAGGATTTGCCTCCCAGAGCCGTGGTTAGTTTAATACATAAACTATATTGACTGTGGTTAACAGGAATACGAATAATCTACATCAGATATATTCGTAGAATAGTAAATTAACGTTTGTCTTAAGTATCTAACATTGACTTAATGAAGATGAGAGAAGTGAACATGGTAGATGCTGAGGCCAGAATTCCAGGCACAGAAACAAAGGAGGCTGGTAAAGAAGTAGGGAAGTGTGATTAAAGGACAGACACATATTTCCCATCAGCAGAGGAGAGCCTGTGACCATGAGGAGACAGACACGGACCAGCCTGCTGCTGAAGAACTTCTGAGTTACAGGAGTTTTTGCTTTATCAGCAAAGATAACAGGAGACTAATATTATCTCTCCATAGAAAGTCAAAAAGTGATGCCACAAATTGAGATTAATCAAAAGAACCATTCGCATAGAGCTGTTAGTAGAATAAGAACCTTTGACCCATGTTTATGATATTCAGGTGGAAAGAAGCATAGCATATGGTACCTGGATGCAGAGGCTGAGGTTGGGTAGAGATGTCTAGACTGAAACATAGGTTTAATGAAACCAATGGAATAAGAGGATAGGTACTCGGTAATGGACTGTGTTCATATGCTGAAGTCATGAATCCTATGACACAACATCAAGCTATGAGACCTTTGAGGGGGTTCTAATTATGGGAATCACAGTGGCCTGAGAAAAAGCGGACCCTGAGAACACCTACATTTTCTTTCTGACAGGCGAGGAAATGACAGTGTGTAACCCAGTGAGGACCCTCATCAGGGTTTCAGTGTGTGGGCACTATGACCTGAGAAGTCTAGCCTACAGTCTGGTGAGAAATGCATTTCCGAGTTTACAGGACACTTTGTTGAAATGGCCTACGTAGGCTAAGGAGTGTGCTGTGGGAAGGGGGAAGTTTTGGGTTACGGGGACAATTAAACTGCCAATGGGGAGAGCTGGCTCCAAAGAACAGTCGGAGGAAGCACTGAAGATGAGGCCCAGAAGTGTGCAGAATTATGAAATGTAAGGCATCAGAGATTTTGGAAACAGCCAACACTAAAGAAAAGCAACCCACCAATCCCAAGCCAAAGGAATATTTTATACTCTGAGGTAGGCAAGGAGGCGTGAATGAGCGAAGCAGCACAGAAGTTTGTACCTGGGATGGGTGGAGTTGGCAGTTCCATTTTTGGTGGGGTAGGGTGGGTTGGGGCAGGGGCGAGGCCGGGTCTTTCTATTACATACCACTGGCAGTCTAGGAACTTGCTATGCAGACCAGCCTAGCCCTGGATTTGCAGAAATCCACCAGCTTCCGCCTCCTAGTGCAAGGGCTGGGATTAAAGGCATGCGCTCTCACACCCAGCAGGCATTCTCGTAGTAAAGAGAAATGTATCAATACTTAATGTCAAAGACAAAAGCAAAGCGGACATTTGACAATTGACACCAGAGAAGCTAGGAACAGTAAAGGAAGGTCTGTTACACATAAAATGGAGTGCTACTGGAGATTTACTTTCTAATGGTAAACTGTATTCAAGGCTCATTCAGGATAATAGTTAAATGGTACAACAAACAAAAGCTAAGACTCTCATTACCATTCAGATTATCTAAAAACCCGGTAAAGAGTTTTGCAGACAGAAGGCATCCCACCAATATCTTTTTGATTTAAGAAATGAAGGAATGGAAATACAATTTATCACAAAATATCCTAAGGTGACAGAGAGACAGCTTTTTACTCCAAATAGGCATAATAAAAATGTATACGGCAATTTAACACACAAAAAATGTTTATATGATAAATGGGCATATGTACAGCATCTTATTAAAAACCTGAGCAAGATCTAGCAAAAAAAAAAAAAAATTCTCTCGTGAATTCTTATTACTAGTGAGCCATGATGTAAAACAATCCATACCAAAGCATCAGAAAATACTTTGACTTTCAACCACACCGTCAAAAAAGTTAGATGCAAACAAAGGATCGATTGATAAGGAACGCACCTTAGGCACATAATTCAATCCATAATTTAATACAGTGATAGTGGTAACACATACAGCAGAGATGCCTGAACGTTCCTTAGAAACTCATCGGATTTTATCACCACAACCATGCATTTGTATAACTTCTTTTGAAATTTTTCAGATGTACAGAGTGGTGAAAAGAAAACAGCGTTATAAAGATTGCTACGTCCTTCACTTAGCTCCCAGGTGTTAACTACTTCTGCTAGACCACTTTTTATCTGTTCATTTTGAAACAAGGTCTCACAGGGCCCAGGCTAGTCTTGGACTTTCTCTGTAGCAGAGGCTGACCTTGAACTGACCCCCCCCCCTTCCCCCGCCTACGTCTCCCAAGGGCTGGATTCCAGACCTGTGTCTTTGTATCCAGGGGATTTTTTTTCTGACCCTTTTAAAGTTAGTCAAAGGCATGATATTTCAATGCTAAGCATCAGCGTTTACTTTATAAATTAAGGATTTTCCTATTAATAATTAATACTAATTCACAACCATCACTGGATAATTCCTGTTTAAATTTCCCTCATTAAAACAAATAAATGACAAACAAATAAAAAAAAAAAAAGAACAAGATTGCTCTGTAGATTTCTATCCAGACCTTAGGTAAGTTTCATGTTCATTGCTTTAGTTTTATGTTTTAAACAGGGACAGTTGCCTACCCTCGACTTGTCCCCCTGAGGTTGATTTGGGGGTATGTCATCTACCCTGGGTAATGCCCTATGGTCTATGTTTGTTTCCTGTGGTTACACACACATTGGTACACTTTGGCTCAAATAACAGATCATGCATCTCTCTCTCTCTCTCTCTCTCTCTCTCTCACACACACACACACACACACACACACACACACACACACACACACACACACAGCACCCAGTGGTTAAGTGGTTGCACAGTGGGAAAGAATTCTGAGAAACTGTCTCAGCTTAGCTTCTTTGCAACAGTAAAAACCGATACTCAGAAAACTGTATAACTGTATTCAAGTTGGGCCTGGAGGTTGCCTGTGATCTTAACTACTCCAGGGGGCAGAGGCAAAAAGATGGCAAGTTCAAGGCTAGCCTAGGTAACTTAGCAAGACCCTGTCTCAAAATGAAAAGTAACAAAAGGACAGGGGATACAGTTCAAAAGTAAAGAAAGCACTTGCCACCATGCACAAAGCCCTAAGTTCAATCCCCATTGCTACAAATAATAATGAAGCAAGACCCTGTATTCAAAAGGTAACTGAATTTAAAACCCTACCTTCAAAGGCTTTTTAAGTTAATAATTTCCTCTGTATGATTATCAATTAAGTACACAATTAGGACCATTTTTTTCACTTATTTGGAGAGTTCACGTTTGCACCTATACTCTTTATTCTTTTAAAAATTAGTTATTACTATTCTGCATATGTATGTAGGATAGATGAAGGTGAGCACACAGGAGCCACAATGTACACATGGAGGCCCGATTACATGTTTGGAGTTGGTTTTCTTCTAGTTTTACAAGGGTTCCTAGTCTTGAACTTAGGATGTCAGGCTTGCTCAGCAAGCACTTTGCCTAGTAAGCCGTCTTGCTGGTCCTTCGTTCCATTCCAACCCTTCCATGCCACCTAGATAGTATTATTCTTTCAAACACGAGCACAGACTTAGCGGTTTCCCCTTATCCATGAAAGATATGTTTCAAGACTCCTAGTAGATGCCTGAAACTGCAGATAGAAGCAAATCTGATTGATTGATTGATGATTGATGATTGATTGGTTCCAAAACTATATACATCTGTGACAAAATCCAATTAAGCATTCAGGCAAAAATAACAGAGGGAAGATAATAACTAAAATAACACAACAATTGTAACAATTCACTGTTAATAATTTGATGTCTCATTTCAGGTCTCTAAGTAAAGCAAGGGTGAATTAAACATAAACACTGCAATACTTGGACAATTGATCTGTTAACTGAGTCAGCTACTCAGTGACTCACGGATGGGTAGCATATACTTTATGGATGTGCTGTGCAAAGGGAGACTCTCGTTCCAGGTAAGACAGAATAGGATGGTGCAAAGTGCAAAATGGGATAAAATTTAAAACATGAATTATTGAATAGTGGTGCACAACTGTTCTCAGAAGGAAGGTGAAGGCAGGAAAATAGCTCCAAGTTTACGGTCTCCTTGGACTAGTGAGTTCCAGAGCAGCTAGGGCCAGGTAATGAGACCCTCTCTCAACCTCTCTCCTCCTCTAAAAACTCTAAACCTTATGAATTCTTTATTTCTGAACCTTTTCATTTAATATTTAAGGCCACAGAGGACCACAAGTGGCCCACAGAAAGCAAAATTTCAGAAGGCAGTCAGGAGTAGGTTGCTCTTAGACTGTAGTTCTCCTTTCCCTCCTCTGCCAAGAGATAACACATCATCCTGAACCTTCCATAAAAGCAAATGGAAAGTTTAGTACAGGGGACTAGAGAGATGGAGTAGCAGTCAAGAGCACCTAGACTTGCATAAGACGGGCTGGGGTCCTAGCACCTACATCAGGTAACTCACAACCGCCTACATCTCCTACTCCAGGGACTCTGACGGCTTCTTCTGGCCTCCTCAGGCATCTGCAGATACATGGTGCACACACAGACAAGCAGACATACACATACGTAAGTAAAAATAAGAATTTAGCACAAAAATACATTCACAGAGAGTACTTTTAAGAGCTCTGTGGTGGTGTGGATATGAATTGCTCCAATAGGGTCAAAGATCTGAGTGCTTAGTCACCAAGGAGAGGAAGTGTGTCACTGGGGGGTAAGGGGGGGGGTTAAGGTTTCAAAAACCCATGTCAGGTTAAGTCCTGTTCTCTCCCTCTGTCTCTCTGTCTGTCTGTCTGCCCCTCCCTCCTTCCCTCCCTCCCTCCCTCTGTGCAGATCAGATGTAACTCTTCTCCAACTACTTCTCAGCACCATGCCTGCCAGGCCAACCTTCAAGTTCCCCGCCATGACGATAGTGAGCTAAACCTCTGAAACTGTAAGCCAGCCCCTAATTAAATGTTGTCTCTTGTAACAATTGCCATGGTCATGGTGTCTCTTCACAGCAATAGAATAGTGACCAAGACACTCTGTCTGAACATTCCCAAGGGTAGTGTGCACAAGATGTTATGATAAATAACAAAATAATCTTTTGTTAACTATAAAGAACACAGTACCCTAATATACTTCAGGAATCTAGAAGCAATGTTTTCGTGGGCAAAAGTTACACTGTTTGGTAAATGGGAGGTGCTAGTTGAAGATATTATTAAGGTCCTATAATTAAAAGATTTGGTTAGAATCTGGAATTCAACTGAGGGAATTCTAAGTGCACGTCTACTGGAAAGCTGGCCTCAACCGAGTCCTGTGATTATTTCTACTCACATCTACTCAGCTTCTAAGAGTTGCCTTCCACTAAGTGATAGAATATGTTATCCACAATAAAGATATTATTTCACAAGGAAAACGAAGTGATCAGCTTTGCATCAATGAACCGGCTGGAGCTCTAGAAGCTTCTAAAAGGCCACTTACTTCTTTTTATTCTGAGTTGAATAGATTAATGTGGGGTCAGGTCTATCTGACTAGTAGGATTATCTAATGTCCACCAGAACCCAGGATTCGAGATGGAAGTCCTGGCTAGACATAAACTCACCTGCAGGGGAGCAAGGTGAGACCCAGTAAAGCCTGACTTAGGTCAGTCATCCATTGAAGCCATGAATGGAAAGGTAGGGGTTACCCTAGCACTATCTACTCATTTGCCTCCAGTTTCCAGTGGAGGATCCCCTGCCCATGGGGTGCAGCAGGGTGAGACACACCCATGAGAACTGTTGACAAACATGTCTGTAAGAATTTACAGTGCATAGTAGTACTGTCTTGACATTCACACAGCATACTGTACAGCACAAGAGGAAGGTGTTGTGGCTCTGCTTAGATCGCTTTCTGGCTTGGCTCCTTACAAACGGCAGGGACACTTTGAGGCAGAAGCTTTCAGCATGTCTACCCACATATGGCCGCACTAGGCGGTGGGAGGAGGTTCCCAGGAACAGACAAGCTGTGTTCAACGAAAAAGGACTTGTGCCTACTTTTCATGAGGTGAAGGCTCAGAAGTAGTAAAGATAAAGTGACTGTCTGCTCATTAGACTACTGAGACACATCTTGGTAGTTCCCCACAACGAAGCGGAGAGAACTGGGCTTGTGTTCAATCTCTTTGAGACAAAGAGAGCACAGTCAGTTCTACAGAGTACCCAGTCCATTATTCTAAGAAAGACACATGGCAGTTTTAAAACTAGTCTGAGCCAGGCTATGGTGGCACATGCCTTTAATCCCAGCAGATCTCTAAGAGTTTGAGGACAGCCTGGTCTATGGAGTGAGTTCCAGGCCAGCCAAATATCTCACAAGGGACCCTCTCAAAAAACAAAACAAAACAAACAAACAAACAAACAAACAAACAAACAAAAAAAGCTCTACAGTATCCAGAAAAGAAACAAGAGAGAAAGTGTAAACTTCAGGTGTCTAAAGTTCTGGATGTTAGTGTCTGTGTGTCAACATTTTGACTATATGCTCTCATAATGGATAAGTTAAATCCCTGTTTATCAGGTTTTTTTTAATATGGTTGATTTGTATTGCTCTGTTGCTATTGTTTTCAGAGAGCATCTCACTTTATAATCCAGGCTGGAGGACCTCTGACTGACCATCCTCCTGCCTCAGTTTCCAGAGTGTTAGGATTACATACCACTAGACCTGGCTTTGTCTTATTTTTTAAATCTATAAAATGAGAGTAATAATAACAACAACAATCTAATTAAGATAGCCGATCTGACACCGACAAACTGCACCAAACACAACAAAGACGGATTTAAACTTGTCCTTTATATCATAGCACCGCGAGGATCAGATATTACAGTTTTGCCTTTTGCAAACTGTGAAATTACTTTCAAAATTCAAAGTAAAACAAAGGTGGCTTATCTCTTTGCTCCATCACGTCTGGGGCCTCGGCAGAGTTCGACTCGATGCCTGGGGATAGCTCCGTGGTTGAGGACCGACGTGCTCTGGGAGGACATTTACTGACTTTACTGACGTGGCTGATAGTTAAACTGGAACCACAGCTAAGGCTCCAGACACAATTGCACTTCCTTCACGCACCCTGAGCTTCCTCTTAGTATGGCTGCTTCAGGGCAGTCAGCCTTCGGGCCTCTATGACTTTCAGACGCCTCCTGTTGCAGTAGCAAGTTGAAAGCTGTCATACTTTGCGGTCCAGCTCCCAGAGGCACACAGCAGCACGTCTGTTCTGTTTTACTAGATACAGGTAAATCTGGTTCAAATTCATCCCAGCTTTTGATGGACATTGTATCATAGAATTTTCAGCCTTTTTCTTTTTCTTTCGGTGTTTTTTGAGACAGGGGTTTTTCTGTGTAGTCCTGACCGCACTGGCTGTGGACAGTCAGGGGGATCTCTGAGAGTAAAGGTTAGTCCAATCATCCCCCAGATTTTATTTATTTTTCTTTTTTTTTAAACGGTGAGACTTTCAAATGGCCCCCAAAGTACCAGATATCTAAAATTTGAAGGCGACTATCCTACTTTGGTTTCTTTTGCTGTGATACACACAGATCAAAAGCGACTTGGGGACGAAAGGCTGATTTCAGTTTACAGGTTATAGTCCCATCATGTATGAAACTGAGGGGCAGGAGCTCAAGCCAGACCCTGGAGGGGAAAACTGAACAACCATGAAGGAGTGCTGCTTAGTGGTCTGCTCCCTGTGGCTTGCTCAGCTTGTATTGTTATTTATGATTTATTTTTGCAGTTAAGGAGCAGCTTTTATTGGAGGAAGTAAACGAATATACAGCAGGCACAGAGCAAAAGATCCTTCGCAGAACTGATGCTGGGCACGAGAAGCTGGAAACCCATGTCGTAGTCAGGTCTCGGGCTTTTCAAGTTTCTGAAAGGTCTTCCTTTCCTAATTTAGGGCCGGTCAGTCTGCAGGAAGACGGGGTGGCTGATTGGCCCACAACTACTGTGTAAACCTGTCCAGATCTGGCCTCGAACTTGTTAAACCAGCCCATCAGCAGTGGGGAATGCTGGCAGGACAAAAGCCCACAAGCCTTTGTTTAAAGCTCTGATGCTTTTGTCTCAGGTCAGGAGCGGGAGGAGGAAGAAGCCAGCCATCTTGAAAGTTCAACATCTTTATTACTTAGTCACGGCCCTTCTCCCTATATGTCTGCCTACCAGGGAGTCTAACTCCTAGTCCCTCATGCTCTCTTCTCAAAGGTCACCCTACCTGCTGTTAGGGATTTGGGGGCTTCTTACCTGCTTTGAGCTGACAAAAAGTGTGAGAAGTGAAAGGCAATGGTCAAAGTGCCTCAGAGGAGGCTTGATCTAAGGGCTCATGATGAAACTTAACGGCTGGCAACAATTCAGAACGTAAAACTTTGGCAACACTGTATATTCTGTTTGTTTGTTTTCTGAGACAGGGTTCCTCTGTATAGCCCTGGCTGGACATACTAAGATATAATTTAGAGAGATCGCTTGCCTCTGCCTTCCGAGTGCTCGGACTTGAAGGCATATGCCACCAATGCTCAGCAGGTAGTGTATATTCTTGAAGTGTGACGTGAGACATGTATCATCAGCAATAGATACCTCTGCCCATGTACCCGATGTAATGTCCAGCGGAAGCAAGCGACATGGGCCAAATCTGAGTGACATGCAGACTCTACTTATTAAAGTCACAATTAGACATCAGCATCTAAGTGACAACTTTGACGAGTTGGTGGTCTTGGACCAGAAATCCTGGACAAGGTCTCAAAAATGTTACAGTCTAGGATTCTTTATTTGGTTCCTTTTTCTCTGCCAGTTAGAGAGTTAGAAGGCCTGAAAAATCTTGAGCTTGTCTGGTAGCAGTGGAGAAATCTAGAACACAGACAACGGGAGCAGACAGGATCAGCAGCCTTTATTGAGGGTGAGGAAACAAACACATACAGCAGGAGCACCATTAGGTAACAAAAACTAACCAGTACAGGAGGCAATAATAATAATGATAATGATAATAATAAAATTGGATGAATGGAAACTAACAAGAATCCATCTTAAATGGATGAGGCCAGCCATCCTGTGAAGAAATAATCGTGTAAGACATGATCTCTGTATAGATTGATGCTGATAATGGAACCATCGAAAACGTCTTAGAGGCAGAGCGTGGGGGTGCATGCCTTTGATCCCAGCACTCAGGAGGCAGAGGTAGTCAGATCTCTGAGAGTCATAGTCCAGGACAGTCAAGGGCTGTTACACGGAGAAATGGAGAAACCCTGTCTCAAACAAAACAAAAGAGAAAATGTCTGAGAAGTTTTAATGTTATAAAGAAGTGTTATAATGATACATTCTTAGGGAATACTTTCCTAAAGTAAACTAGGACAGTTGGGGACTAACAATAACGAAAAACACCTCAAACCCTAACTGTGTTTCAGACAAAATCAAGGGGGAGTGTCCCTTGCTTGGTTGCTGGCCCTATTTTAGTATGCTTAGACATTATGTACTTATGGCTTTAAAAAAAGTGCCTTAAACTAGGGTAGCTTGATAACATAGTCTATGATCATCTCCTTCACTCACATGGGTCAAACCATCTTCTGACTTAAATGTAGTTCTCAAGGGAGCATCCACGCTTGGAAAAGAACGTACAGTGTCATTGGCAAACACAGAATAGCTGTTTGATTGGTGATTTTTTTTCGATATACAAGAACAATGCTTTGATTCACTAAGCAGTCATACATGCACTGCTTACCTCGAAACGAAGCATCAGTTCCTAGACTGATGGAGAGCAGATCAAATAGGCAGACATCCTGTTGTCAGAAGCTTTCTACCTCTCAATTCATCCTGAAGGCAATAAAGAGGTTAGTGGTGAGCGCCCCCTTCCCATTAACAGAAGTGCACGCGTGTACACACAGACGAATCAACGCCAGTGTCTGTGACTCCATGTTCAGTTAAATTGGCAATTACTGTACACTATTGGTAACTTCTGTTTTTCACTCCTGTTTTCTCTTTTCCTCAACACACTTCCTCTCTCCATTATTCCCTTCTTAGAGTTAAATGTACTTTACCCATGTAATTTATATAAAGAAATTAGGTTTAATTTCATTCTGCAACTTGGGCTTCTCTAAGATAATTTAATTCTCTTCTCCCAGTTTTTTTTTTTTTTTTCATATGTAGTTTGAAGAGAATGCCTTGCAACAGGGTCTACAAATGCTTTTTCTTTGGAATAAAAATTAGTTTTGATCCTTAAGATGTCTAGAATGGCTATGTGTTTTCCTCAGGCCCTAGTGCACGGAAGGAACCACTTGATAGTAAGTGACTGAAACTAGGCAGCAAATACACTGAAGACCAGGTTTAGATTTTCATTTATATTCACTTCAACAGATCAAACATAGACAGGATACGAACAGCATACTGAGAATTCAGCTGCTCTAAGACATATTTCTATGACATTTGGCTTGGCTGATGTTTCAACCTTGGACTTTAAAGTCTTATTTTTACGACACCCAGAGCTTCTTTGTAATGGCAGTAACAAGTAGTATAGACTTCCCGGCCTTCTTCCCTCTAGGATTTTAACTTCTTTTAGAACACCACCCCTGCTCTTCTAGTAAATCCCACATGACAGAACAGGCTGGGGACGGAGGAAAAGTAGGAAGCCGGCGCCATGGAAACTGTGCGGGTAGAAACGTGTGAGCGCGAGGGTGGTTGGAGGAGAAGGAACACTCCCCTGGAGACAGCGGCGCGAGGGTGCTCCTCGGATGACGTCACGCATCCAGGTGACGTCACGGCCATGACTTGCGGGTGACGCCGTTGCCGCGGCGACTCCTCGTCGTCTCCGCCCCCACCCCCCCAAGTCCCCTCAGGCTCGGCTGCGCCGGGGACCGCTGGCGGGTTCCAGAGGTGGCCTCCGCCCGGGCCGCTCCGCCCACGCCCCCCGTGCCTCCGCTCCCGCCTCCGCCCGCCCTGCGCCTCCCTTCCCCCTCCCCGCCCCGCGGCGGCCACTCAGCCCGGCTCGCGCTTCGAAGATGGCGGCGCTGAGTGGCGGCGGTGGCAGCAGCAGCGGTGGCGGTGGCGGCGGCGGCGGCGGCGGTGGTGGCGGCGGCGGCGGCGGCGCCGAACAGGGACAGGCTCTGTTCAATGGCGACATGGAGCCGGAGGCCGGCGCTGGCGCCGCGGCCTCTTCGGCCGCGGACCCGGCCATTCCTGAAGAGGTGAGTGGCGGCGCCATCCCCCAGTGCTCGCGCGTCGGGGGCTCGGCGGGTCAGTGTTTATGTGAGGAACCGAGGCAGCGGACGGAGCCCCGGCGGTGCTTGGCAGCCTACGGGGAGGTGGTTATCTGCGGAGTGTCCCCCTCTGTCTTGTGGCTTCTCGCTACGTAAACATACACGATGGCCCCCGGGGGGGGGTTCCCCGGCCCCCACCCAGATGGGGTTGGGGCAGCGGGGGCAGAGCTGGAGCCTTTCCCTAGGGGGCGAAACTCCGGGTTGGTGGAGAAGGTCACGCCTGACTGAGGCTTCCAGCCCTGCATCCCTGAGATGTTTTTCCTTTTAGCTAGCCGGCAGGGACGGCGTCGAGGATGGAGCTTAGTGGCCGGAGCAGTACCCTTCGATCCCCTAGACCTAGGAACTGCCGTGTGTGCTTACTCCCTAGTCGTGGGGATGACGGAGCGCATCTCTCAATACTCTCCTCACTATCTTCCCTTTGCAGGCCCTGGTCCCCTTCCCACTTTTCTACTTGTTTAGGGGATTTTTCTTTTGACCGGTTTTGCCCCGGCGGGGATTTTGGTGTAGTCTTTACTTTTTCAGCCCCATTTTTTACTGTTCTGAAGCTTTTCCCATCCTGGTCTCTGATCCCCGAATAATAACGTTTGTCAGTACTTCCTTGCTAACTGTAACCTCTATCCTCAACCACCACCCGGCTCATTTCCCAACTGTACCTACTTACCTCTAACCTTAGTTTCCACTGAAGAACATTTTTGCTCCTCTTACCCTGGTCCTCTTGAGGGCCTCTACTCCATTCCACTGCTCCCTGGCCTCGCAATCTGTTGTTACCTTCACAAGTCCTTTTGGACACTTTGGAAGCCACTTACTCCCAGAACCCCAAGGCTGTCAAGATTCCATCAGGTTTCACTTGACCCTTTGCTCCCTTGCACAGCTGGCGATTTGGGTTAGCCTTTCAGTGCACATCCACGCCTTAATTGATACCCTTCGTGGGCTTTTTGGTTTTAGTGGGTTTAATTATCTGTGTCGCTGCCATTTCTGTCCCTTCTTTTTCATCTTTCATGTTTACCTGTCTTTAGTACTTGGCTTTTGTTAGCTTGTCCTTGCATCATTCAACCAACCTACCTTGTCAAAGTACTTAATTTATTCTCTTTTCTCTGTTTGTAAAACTTACTGCATTTACTATTCGGGCATTGTATCACATGAACAACACCTTACAAACAATTGAGTAGAGTGACTTTAATTTTGTTCATTTCACTTAAAGATAAACCTGCTGCTTAAGTTTCCCAATTCTCATACTCCCTCCTTATCTCTGCAATGTTCTTTTTCCTGCTTCATTATATTTACCTGGGAAACTTATCCACTACTCTCGAGAAATCATTAGGAGTCTGTTCACAATAATGTTTGTTTTCCACCTTTTGATGCCATCTCTGCCCCAGAATGTGTTCAGTACCATCATTTGAACCAGCCTAAACTTCTCACATTTTTTTCTTATTTCTTAATTTGAAATAATCCCAGCTTCCCATTTGAATTCATGCTCGGGTCAGTTTCCACTTGCATTTCCTTATTTGCCCCAGCTTCTTCGATTCCAAGGATAAAGCTCTTCCCTTCATCCATTTCCTAGTTCAGTCTGTTTCCCTTATCCCTAGTTACCATTCATTCTGTCGTGTTTCCTGGCTTTTGGTACTTGACTTGCTGAAGTTTCCTCTTGTCTTCCCCACACCTCCACATTCCTTCTTATTTATAAACAACTTTGTTCCGTTGACATGGAAATTTATTTTTAGGATACATTGTTTTTAATGGAGAAATGCTAGGGGTCACATCTGCTGTCTATTTTCCCCAGGAATCGGATATGCCTTTGTCTTACCAGGCACAGGTGTGTCTGGCCTTTACTCTGCAGGGCCTGTATGGGTGTCTTGAACTGTATAGATGTGTGAGGACTAGGATAGAAGTATGGGCGACTTAATGGATAGGAGTTATACAAGGATAATTCTCGGAGATGACACTAACTTGAGAACTTTATGTCAGGGTTATTAGGACAGTTTGCATTCCTGTTTGGAAGATTTCGTTATTTACTTTGGAGAGCTAGAGCACTTGGATCTCTTACCTTGCCCCCTCCCCCTTCTTTCTGAAGTAGTGAGTATTAGGGCTGTAACTTTGTTTGATACTTTCTAGGCAATCCCCATGTCCCAGTGCTTGAGGACCTCTAGGCCAGATGAAGTTAAACTAAACCACTCATAACTGAAGGCATGTTTGTATCTCCTGAAACTCTATTCTTAATTTATTTGGCTAAAAGCAGATGTTTCCCATTGCACTCTTCCTAGGGTTTAATGTCTGGTGATGATAAGAAGGAAAAAGATGACAAACACTATACATAACAAAATAAATTCTTCTGGGAAGTAGTATCGTGGGTCCCAGGCTCCTCAGAAGCTCAGTATGTGGCTGAGGCTGCAGTTAGAACTCCTGTCCTTCTGCCACTACTTCCTAAGTGCTGGGATTCCTGGCATGTGCCCTATACCCAGCAGTTCAAAGTTAACATCAACTCAGAGGGAACTGAAGTATCCTGTGGTCTTTTAATTCACTGTCTTTTTATATGAACTTAAAGGAATCTCTTTAATTATTAAGTACACTGAAAGATTAAAACATTATGAATGTGTGTAATGACATTTTATTATAAATTTTTATCTTACCTGAGTTTAAAAAAAATTGTCAAAGAGAAATTTCAGCTGTACCAAAAACTAATTACAAAAGGAAAACATATCCATTATTAAAAAGTTAGGGGGAAAAATACAAAAAGTACCCACAATGTATAATTGCTATAAATATAAATTATTTGCATATATTACAACCAGTCTTTTTTAATGCTTGGCCAATACATTTTATATACAGATTTGTAACTTTTGAAACAATAGTACAACAAAACTAATGTGTCCCTAGATAAAGTATGATTTAAATGATAACATTTTTGGACATTAGGTTATTATTTTTTTTAATTGCTGTTATCAAGCATCTTCAACATAGGATGTAGACATTTGTATGTAAAATTATGTTGGAGAATGAACAGATTTTATGACCCATTTTTGTATTACTGTATAGGTTCCCAAAATAAAATATTCTAATACATAACAAGAACTTACTAAATATTTATTCAGTATCTTATAATCTTGCCATTAAGCTTTTAATTCTGACCATTTCTATTTCCTTGACGACAATTTCTTTTTCTGACCTTATGGCATGACATGTACATGATATAATATTACCAGGTGGTTAATAATAAATACGTATATAATTTAAAATGTGTGATACCAGGGTGTGATATTTATTACCTGTTCCTTTCATGCTGTGTTTTTAGAGAACAGAGTTTCTTAAAACTGTAATGCAATTAGAATTGTATTATTTTCTGTTTTCAAGATCTCTTAGGCAGTCTTGACTAAGCTGTATAATTATAATAATGCACTGACTAGGGAATATTCTAGGATGGGATCTGCTTTATAATGAGGCCCACTGTATTAAAACACATCTTAGGTTGCATCATGCCTCTGAAAAGTGGTGTTCTCACTAAGGCAGGAAGGTGTGTGTATGTGCAGTAAGTTTTAGCTGTTGCTATTAATACTTGTCTAGGTATATGCAAAAATGTCCTTCGGAGAGTGGCTGTTTTCAGTGTGTCTGTGTTCCTCCTTTTCTGAACCCATTTCTTTTTCCTGACTTAACACCTTCCTTTAGGCATCCATTCACCTTTTATTTAAAAAAAAAATTATCTTGTATCGTTGCTTATATATGCTGGCAATCTATTTTAAGTCGACCAAAAGGAATGTTGGACTGGATAGTTGAATTATGGCATGTCTTAAATGTAATTGCAGAATTGATTTAATTGTGTTTGGAGGCCCGAAAAATTACAGCAGTACAGCAGACTAAAGCAATCAGACTTCGATTGTTTTTCTTTCCCCTGTTTTACTGATCAGGATGAGTAGTCTAGTGGCAGCTGAAAAGCCATGTTCTTGGAGTGACAAAGAAGAAAGTCCATGGTGTTTTCACTGTGCTTTGGTGTTTTCTAAGGCTTGTTACCTACCAAATCCCCCTTTATCTCCAATCATAAGCTTGCTTTCTCCTTTAGAGCTGCAGAAATGCATTTTGTTTCGTTGACAACTTAATATTAATTTAAGTGAGTACTTCGTGAACTTCTTGTCATAATCCCCTTCGTTTAGAAATCTTGTTTGCTCCTATTCCTGGATTTCTCTGTCAAAATTCCTATCAGGATAAGCCTTTTTGTTAGCAGCTCTTGTTAGATTTTTGTCTTCCTCAGATGTTAAAATTGTTTGCAGCTCCCTCTTTCCTCTTGCCCACTTCACCTATGGTGATTCTTCTGTACAGCCCAGTCATATTACTTCTGAATTCAAAAGAAGTGGACCTGTTTGGGAGCTTGTCTAGTTTTTGAGGTCATGCTGTGCTTTCTTTACCATAGTGCTAGAGATAATTTCATGTTAATATAACAAGGCCTGCATCCTCATTGGCTCACATATCCCTTTCTAAAAATATTTTGTGGATGCACTGGCATTCTGGAAGGCGGTTTCTTTTGGTTTTTGTTTGTTTGTTTTGTTTCCAGTCTTTACTAACCAGTCTGTTAGCATACTTAATGAGCCACTTTACCCAGTCTGTACCTCATCTTAGGCAGTTATTTCTTTCTCCCTCTACTGTTATCTTGCTCTCTGTTTTCTCTTGATCATTATTTTTGTTTTTTTGAGACAGGGGTTCTCTTTGTAGCCCTGGCTGTCCTAGAACTTGCTCTGCAGACCAGGCTGGCCTCAAACTCAGAGCTCCTCCTACTTCTGCCTTCCAACTGCTGGGATTAAAGGCCTGCACTACCACCACCTGGCTTTCTCTTGATCTTTGGTAAATAAATAAATGTTACTTCTAATATCAAGACTATTGACTATCTGGTATCAAGAAAATGATGCCCAGTAATTTTATATTCCTTCCTGGACCCCAGGAATACCTTATACAGAATGTAAAAATTGCTCTGAGCTCAATTAACCATATTTCCTCTGGGAGCACAGTAATATCAAATAAACCTCATTTTCATTCCTACTATGCGGCTATAGTTAGTGACAGCACTTCTGGGGAAGATGTACTATAGTATGATGGTTTTCCAATAACTCCAATGCTATCCTGGCTGACAAGCAAGCCCTTGGGATCCTTTTGTCTCTGTCCTCCAGCTCTAGTAGATGCTGGGAACTCAAACTCAGGTCCTAGTGATTGACAGAAAGAATTTTACCTGTTATTGAGCCATCTCCCCAGCCCTGGAGTTACTTTAAGGAATTCTTGTTAGTACAGTTTTTGATAATGTATAAGGAATATTCATTTTAAAATATCTTTTTTCTATGAATGCCAAGTAGTTGTGTTTATAACCTTTTATAACTCTTTGGTGGTGTTGTTAGAAGAACTATTTTGCTGGGTTTGATGGTACATAACTTTAATCTCAGTCCTCTTGAGTTGGGGCAGGCAGATCTCTGTAAGTTTAAGGCCGTCCTGGTAAGTTCCAGAGCAGCCAGGACTATATACAGTGACACTGCTTCAAACAAAACAAAACAAAAATACTATTTTAATTACTTTCAAATAACTAATTGGTTTCAGGGTGAGGGGTGGAGGGTTAGGGAGGTGGGGGAATAAGGAGGGGGTAAACCCAGGGCTTTTGTATGTCAAATGGACAATTTGCCATGTGCTGTGCCCACATGCTCATTCCTCCATCATATTACTCTACTTCCAGAGAACATCAAGTAGGGAACAGGTTACAGTTTAGAGAACTGCGGAGTCCTCACAGGGGTATCCTAAGTTGTTAGAAGTATCCATTTCTGTTAGTTGTTAGTGATTGCCTAGATTTCATCCATAGATTCTTCCTACATGTGGCTTCTCATATTAGCCAAAAGTCACACAGTTGCAACACATTATCTTTATATGAATACATAATTCGCTCACAGCAAGCTTTTTGCTGGCACCTCTTGATCTTCCCCCACGCCTCCGTATGCTGTGCACTGAACTTCTGTTAGCGCAAATGTGGCTTAGAGGACTGCTATGAGAATAAAGCGAGGTAATAAATATGTAAAACTATCACTATTATTTTTCTGCTGATTTGCAAGACAAAAGGTACATATAATTAAGACGCTTCTTCCAGAAATCTTTGTTGTATATGCTTGTTTTAAATGAAATCCAGTAACAGACAACTTAGGCTCTAGTTATGAAATTTTGACAGTCCTTAGAATTGATCTAAAACTGAGTGTTGACTGCATTCTGTTAATGTTGTCTTGAAACTACCTTTGAATCCAAGAAACATAAAGTGGCAACATATTATTGACGTACTGGATAAACAATCAAGGATAAGAGAGTCACTGTGATAGTACAAGGACACGCTGTGTTTTTATGGCTAAGGTGATAAACTGACATTGCTTTGGCGATTTTAAAACTGTGGTCACTGTTAGCTTTGCTGGCACCTAAAACTGCTTTGCATTGAGTTATTTCATAGAACAGTAGGTATTCCTATGTTCAGTAAACACTTAGTGCCTACAATATGTCAGGTAATATTTTATGAGTTTAGGAATATATTTCAAAACAAAAATCTGTACCCTTTATGGAGTCTATTTTCTGGGAGAGCAGTACATGTTGACAAAAAGGAAAGTTGTAGTCTGGCTGTGGTAGTACACACCTATAATCAATTTTGATGCTCAGGAGGTGGAAGCAAGAGGATCAGGTGTTCAAGGCTGTCCTTGGCAACTTTAGGCAGTTTGAAACCAGCTGGTACTACGTGAGACTGTTTCAAAAACAAAATGAAACAAAACCGAAAACCCATCCAAGAAACAAAAGAAAGTATTTCTTTATAAATAACTTTTGAGATTTATGTGCATGAGCGTTTTGCCTGCACCATGTATGTGCCTTGGTGCTCGCAGGGATCAGAAGATGCGATGGACCGCGTGGAACTAGAGTTAAGGATGATTTTGAGCTTTTGTGTGGGTGCTGGAAACCAAACCTATGTCTCTGCAAGACACAAAAGAGCAACAAAAATTCTTAACCATTGAGCTGACTCCTCAAACCCTTTTTCCAAACTGTTTAGAGTCTCACTATGTAATTAAGGCTATTTTATGTGTGCTCTGAACCCAAGCTGTCCTTGAACTTAAGACAGTCCTGCCTCTGCCTCTTGAGTGTTGGGGCTAAAGACATGCACCATCATGCCTGGCTTCAGAAAGGAGATTACATAGTATGTTTGAAGATAATAAGTTCTGTGAAAATTTTCAGGGAAGCAAAGTAGGCCTGGGGAGGTACACTGAGAACAAGGCAGACCTCAGTTTTAGAAGGTGGCATTCGCACAAGAGTTGGAAGAAAGAAAATGGGAGTGCATTCCTTGGAGAACTAACACACTTGTGTGAAGAATGTACCTTACTTATTGTAGTAAGAGACCAGAGTTGCTGGAGTAACTCAAAAGAATTGAAAGCCAGTGGGAGATGAAATTCCAGAGGGCTTGGGGCATGGCCAAAGACCGTTGTAAAGGAGTTTAACATTTTAAAGGGAAAGGAAGGCCTTATTTAAGTTTCGTTAGCCAGAGCTGAGTGACCTGATATCACAGGTTTTTGTGTTTATTTTTATTTGTTCATGTGTGTATGCACATGTGTATGTGTGTGTGTGTGCACGCATGTGTGCTCATGTATGCATGTGGAAGCTGGAGGTTGATGTCAGCTGTCTTCCTCAATTTCTGTCTACCTTATTCTTTTTGAGAGAAGGTCTCTTAGTGAACTTGAAACTTACTCATTTGGCTAGACTGTCTAGCAAAAAAAAAAAAAAAAAAAAAAAAAAGCAGCAAGCAGCCAGTCTTTTACATGGGTATTGGCAACTAAACTTGGTAAGTACTTGGACAGCTAAGCCCCAGTTCTCACATCTTAATAGGAACACTTTGGTTACAGTATAGAGAATAGACTTTAAGGGACAAGGTAAAAGAACTATGGAGGAGAGAGTTGTATCAGGAAAGCAGAGAAAGAAAAATCAGATTTTGAATAGTTTGAAAATAGATCAAATCTGATATGTTTTACCCTGCCCCCAACAACAATGCTGGTGATTTAACCCAAGACTTTGTACTTTCTAGCAGGTATTGTACCACTGAGCAACATCCTAAGCCCTTGGATTTGTTGATAGACTGAATGTAAAATGCTGGGGTGAAGAGAGAGAGAGAGAGAGAGAGAGAGAGAGAGAGAGAGAGAGAGAGAGAGAGAGATATGTCACTAGGAAAGAGAAGATCAGGTCAGAAATTCACTTTATGGGATGGTAAGTTAGAGGCAGATAGCAAATGCTGTCTAAGATTTTGAATAAGTAATTGGATTTATGGCTCTGGAGTTGAATGAGGCCCCTGGGGCAAATACTATCATGATAGCCATATTTTATTTTCCTTTTCATACACAGCAAGTTAGCGTTTCTACTTTGTAGTTACGTAGGTATGATGGAAAGATTGCACTCTAGCTAGTAGCCTATGGATACAGATGATGTGTACCAGTTCTAGATATGGCATATATGACAGCCTCTGTGTAGCTGGGCACTGGTGGCTCATGCTTTTCATTAATCCCAGTACTTGGGAGGTAGATGCAGGTAGATCTTTGTGAGTTTGAGGACAGCCAGGACTACACATTGAAACCTTATCTCAAAAACATTCATTTGAGAACTTAGGCTGCTAGACAATT
This sequence comes from Rattus norvegicus, assembly GCF_021556685.1. Taxonomy (NCBI): domain Eukaryota; kingdom Metazoa; phylum Chordata; class Mammalia; order Rodentia; family Muridae; genus Rattus; species Rattus norvegicus. The sequence goes on along the minus strand of NC_141537.1, from coordinate 69,256,686 downwards.
TATCATTTATAACAGAGCTTAGAATGAAGGTATAATAGCTTTCATTCCAGTTCCAGCAAGGGGGCCCATGAAATAGAATGAGGGATATTTGTTTTGTTTTGTTTTGTTTTTGAGATAGTGTTTCTATTTTGTAGCCCTGACTGTGGAAGTATAGACCGCTTTAATAACTGGTTGAACTACTTATTACTGTTAGAAACTAGGAAATAGACCTTATTAAACTCCTTTTGGGTATTACAGCAGTTGTCTGATGTGCCGTTTGAACCCTCCATTCATTCAGAATTGTAAACCAAATAACTATTTTTACCTTAAAATTACTCAGCCTCAAGTATTTTGTTATAGCACAAAATGGGTTAAGAGATCAAGAAGTGGATCGTGACAAGTGAGAATCAAGAAATTATGTTTTTAATTTTAATTAATTTAATTTTTGTGTTTTTTTACTGTGTCTGTCCTAGAACTCAATCTATAAACTCCTGCCTTAAACTCCTGCCTGCCTCTGCCTCTGCCTCCTGAGTGCTGGGATCAAAGTGCTTCCACCTAATTTTTAAAGGGTTTTGAAAGAAAGAATTGTTATATGGTTCAAATTGACTTGAGATTCACAATCATCTTCCTTATTATCCTAGGTGTTGGAATTGTATGCATGTGTTCCCATATTAGCCTCAGGCAAAAGTAATATTTTTTGATGATGAGAATCATAAAGTTGTAAGATGCTGGAAATGAAACATTAGAGCAAAACACCAACTATTTCAGGAAAGATAAGAGCTGCTGAAGCAGTGCTTCTGTAAAGGCAGGAGGAAGGCAGGTTTGGTGTGTGGCGGAAGGATGGCTCTCAGTACGATACTTTATGATAAAGCAGTGCTGCAGAGCACGTGACAGTAAAACTGCTGGGCAGTACCAGTGACAGCGGAACCTGCTCAGGGTCTGTTTGGTTTGTGTCAGGCTGTGTCTCCAGTAGGGTAAAGTTTCATCCCAAAGGAGCATGGTGTTTCGGAAGGGAAGTGAGTGTTACAACTCAGCAGCACACAGGAGGGAAGGGAGTGCTGACAGACAGTCAAGTTGGTGGGCAGTGTTAGCTTAGGAGAAGCTGGGCAGCACTGTGGGCTTCCTAACCTTTGGTGTCGCATCTGCACAGTTAAATGTAACTTGACAAGGCAGTTTAAACGCTGGGTATGAGTCACTCTCATTTTGACTCAAATAAGACATGAATTATTACTGCATGAGGTATCTGTAACTCTTCTGTCATGGCTTTAAGCAAAATTTTGAGAGATTTGGTGACTGATTTTTCTTTTTAAGAAAGTTTCTGTGCTGGGCATGATGATGTATGCCTTTAATTCAAGCATTCAGGAAGCAGATGCAGGTGGATTTCTTTGAGTTCAAGGCCAGTCTGGACTATGTAGTGAGTTCCGGGACAGTCAGGACTACATAGAGAGATTCAGTCTCAATAGAAGAAAAAAGAAATCCTATATTTTGTTTATGTAGAACAGTATCTATCATTGCAATTAAACTTTTATGCTGTGCAGTGAAACTTCCCATTCTGTACTTTTTTTAATACTTAAAATTGTACTTGGTTTAGTTTACATCTTTTTATTGCCTAAAATATAAATCCCACCTCTCCCCTCTCTGCCCTCCAAACCTCCTATGCTTCAGTGACCTACCATCTATTGTAGGAAGAAGAGTCCTTAATCTCTTCTAAGCCCAATTCCGTGCCTTTGCCTTGCTTGTTGACGGACAGCATCCTGTATCATTTTACCCACGATATTGCAAGGTTTTTTGGGTTTTTTTTTTTTGTTTTTTTGGTTTTTTTTTTTTTTTTTTTGGTTTTTGTTTTTTCTTATCAGCTTCCTTTAGACTAACACTTGTCAGTCTCTGTCAGACTTTCTATGATGTTGAAAATGTTCTTTGTTGCCCAGTGATAGGCTGCTGTTCATTCAGTTTGCCTGGCAGCACTGATGCACTAAATTTATGTAATTTTCAGATTAAATAGTCTCATATAATGAGTAGCTGTTCTGTCAGTGCTGTGTGCAGTTTTATTTTTAGATTTTTAAAATCAATCTCTCTCTCTCTCTCTCTCTCTCTGTGTGTGTGTGTGTGTGTGTGTGTGTGTGTGTGTGTGTGTGTGTGTGTCCACTCTGCAGCTGTAGAGGTCAGAGGACAACTTTTTGGAGTTGATTCCTTATACCTTTATGTGGTTTCCAGGGGTTTAACCAGCACACTAGACTTGTGCACCAAGTATTCACCTAATCTCAATGCTCCTAATCCAAAGAGTTATCACTAATCTGGGAAGTGCTGGTTTTCTTTTCCAAAGTTCTGTCTGTCTTTAACCATAGTTTTTCAGTTTGCTCTCAGAATTCTGTTGGTTTATGCAGCTCTTAAGTTCTGTAATGATTGGAGTTTTCTGCTCCATTAGGGTTGAAAACTTTGTGTTGTAAAAGGTTCAGCTTCTATTAACTGTTCTTTACCATTCTAAGCCTGGTGTGACATATACCTGTAGAAGGATTTTTTTTTTTTTTTTTTTTTTTTTGGAGCTGGGGACCGAACCCAGGGCCTTGCTAGGCAACCGCTCTACCACTGAGCTAAATCCCCAAACCCCTGTAGGAGGATCTTAAATTTTGTACCAACCTAGGCTGTTTACAAAGTAAGTTTCCTACCCATCCTGGATTATCCAGCAATTCCCTTTCTCAAAAAGGTTCTTGGGTTGAGAGAATATCTTAGTCAGTTGAGGACTCAAGGACCCAAGTTTGACCCCTAAAACCAATTTAAACACGTGTGCACGTCTGTCTCTGTCTGTCTGTCTGTCTGTCTGTCTCTCTCTCTCTCTCTCTCTCTCTCTCTCACACACACACACACACACACACACACACACACACACACACACCCCTCTTTTTCAAAGGACCCAAGCTCACTTCTGGACAATCATGGCCAAGCAGCTATAGCTCTAGGTCCAGGGGATTTGACCCCCTCTTCTGGCCTCCAAGTTAAATTCATTCAGGTACATAACACATCTAGATATATATACATATTTTAAAATCTTTTTGTAAAAACCAGATACGGTCCTACATTTCAGAAATGTGAGATCCTAGAGAAGGCTGACTAGAACAGAGGAATCAAAGGGAAAGTTAAAAAAAAAAAAACTTTTAGAGCAGTTTTTGTTGTTTGGGGTGTGGTGTGGGGGATGGTAAGGGTCCAGTGGCTCCAAAGCTATTTATCATAGTTCCTAGTTTCAGAGATAGTACTTTTCCAAGATTTGGCAGAAAAAAAGGCGAAGGTCCACACTTATTAGGAAATTATTACTAATAATTTTTCTTTTTAAATTTGCTTATTTATTTTTAATTTTCTGTATAGGTTTATGGGTCTGAAATGTTATACATGTAATGTGTACCATGTGTATATGAGTGCTTATAGAGGCCAGAAGCCTGTATCAAATCCTAGAACTAAGGTTATATGCAGTGACCTTCTCCTACCCTGTGGGTGGGTATTGGGAACTGAACTTGGATCCCAAGTGAATAAGCCAGTACATTGTTAAAAGTAACCAAGAATCGTTTTAAAAAAATCAAGCAAAATTGCATGTAAGAAAACATATTCTGGGTCAAAAAAAAGTCTTATTGCAATATAAGATTTATGTAATTCATCTTGAATATATATACTAAAGGTAATTAAAATAACAAAACAAGACAGTCTTCACTGTGTAGCCCTGGGTGTTCTGGAACTTGCTTCGTAGACCAGGCTGGCCTTGACTCAGAGATACCTTTGCCTCCCGAGTCCTCCGGTTAAAAGTGTGTGCTGCAATACCTGGCTTCCTCAAAGTAAGCTCTGAAAAGAAAAAACCCTAATAACTAAGCATTAATTCAAAGGCCAGGGGATATGCCAGTTACCAAATTCAAAACAATTGGTAATTTTAAAACGAAGATAAACTATAAAAATGACTTCATATATTTAGAAAAAATAGAAACTCTGAGACGAAAACTATCGTGTATTAAATACACGAAAAGCTTAACCGAATAGTCTTAGGTGAAGAAAGAAGGGGATGCTTAGCATATAAATCTGAAGAAATATATCAAATTAAGCCTACAGTCAAAAAGATTGAAAATGCTGAAGAAAGCATAGAAGACAAGAAGGTTGGGAGGTGGGTTGGGAGTCTAACATATTCAGTCAGTGCTCCAGAGTAAAGCATTGTAAAGTTAATATTTGCAGAGTGGGTTCTGAGTGAAAATTTTCTAGATCTAATAAGAACCAGCTGACAGATGTAAGAAGTGCACTGAATTTTTAACAGTATAAGAAAAAAAAAATCTGTATCCAGACAAATCATAGTAAAACAAGGAGAAAGCAAAGCAAAGCAAAGAAAGTTGTCCTTCAAAGAAGAAACTGGGCCAGGCCAGTGGCTCAGCAAGGAAAGGCACTTGGTATGGAGTAAAAAGTCTGAGGTGCAGGGTGGAGTGAAAAGCAAAGAGGAGCATGCACTGAAATGAGTGCTCATTGCATAAAGTTCTAGGACCCTTAATGGACATACACAAATGAGGGTGGTGTCCTAAGACCTTTATGTAGGGGAGACAGCAGGTTTTTCAGAGTGACTACTTCTAGTCACAGTTGAACTGTGTACTAAAGATCCTGTCCTTTTGTAGGACCAAACAAACACAAACAAACCATTAAAGGGGAGGCCCTGGGCTTAGTCCTGTCACCACAAAAGAAGGGGAGGAAAGAGAAAGATGTAGGAGATGTCTGCCCAGTCGGAGATCAGAATTGAAGGGAGTCTGGAGGGTTTTTTTTTCTATAGCATCTGTATCAAGTGAATTATCAAGAGTAAGACAATTTCTTTGTAAAATTACTGTTGATAAAGAGACCTGCAAATATGGAACACAAATATGCTTTCTTTAATGTATGTCTCCAGTTCTACTATCCTAGTTTAGTCTTCTGCAACATCACAGTACAGTCTCTTCTGCTGTCTTAGTTTTGTATTCTCATTTAATAGGTAGGTGCACAAGCAAATCTTTAGATATTCCTTGACTCTGGTTACTTGTAGTTTGCCCTCATGCGTATATGTATCCAGGTCACCCCAACTCCAAACTAAAAATACCTCTGCTTGACTTTGCTCCTGCCTTTTTGTAAACAACCATGGAACTGAAGATGTTCTCCACGCCAGGCAGGGCCTCTGTTGCTGCTTTTGACACCCGTTTCTGATTACTTAGTACTTGAACTTAACTATGCACTCACTCAGACCTTCCTTCTTGACAGTCTCTGCATTTCTAACCACTTTGTTCTTTTAACCGCAGGCTACCTGTGCACTGTAACGAGTGTCTGCCTGCATTTTCTGTACTCCTTGGTCTTTGTCATCTGAGTGTTTCACTGACATCACAAAGTCAGCAAGTCCTACACTCAGTGATCCTTGCCTTCAAGTTGACTCTCCCTTTGTTTTCTCCTGGAAAACTTAGCACTTACTAGAACTGATGCTGGATACTCCATAGCAGTACCTGCTCTGTGTTCCTGATTCTCTCTAGAGTGAGCACCCAGATCCTTTGACTTACCATCTGCCATGACGCTTCAGTTTATTCCTCTCCAGCACTCTAGTTTAAGCCCTGATTATTTCTCTCTTAAGACCCTTTTATTTTTGTTTTGCCCATAGTTTACTTCTATTTTTGATCCATTATACCTACTGGTCAGTCTTAAGCTTTAGCTATTAAAGCTTAAGGAATTTAGTAACATAGTAACACCCTGTTGTTTACAAATTAAATAAAATTTATTCACCTTCACTCCCCAAACCTTCCTGATCTAATAATCACAGTCCTGTCTCTCTTTGTTCTTCTTCCTGTGTTTTATTCTAGGACAAACTATAATAACTTTAGAGTTCTGAACATACTGAGCTCTCCTGTGATTGATTTACTTTGCATTTTGTTTGTTTGGTTTGGTTTGGGTTTTTTGAGACAGGGTTTTTCTGTATCCCTGGCTGTTTTGGAACTCATTCTGTTTCAAGGCTGGCTTGAAACTCAGAGATCCTCCTGCGTCTGCCTCCTGAGTGCTGGGATCAAAGCTGTGCACCACCACTGTCCAGCTATTTTCTTTAGACTTTGCTAATATTTTTAATACAAGGAAGATGAGAAGTAGAGTAATTTTGCTTAAAATAAATCTTTCATGGTCAATAAATTTGGACCACAGATTTGTTATTATGGGAGAAGAGAATCTACTGCTGAATGCTCTTCAGAGTCAACTGATCTTGGGGAAGGGATTATGCTCTAAAGGATCTTATGGACAGATTTTAAAGTGTAGCCTGTAGAATGTCTGAGAGGCTTATAAAAAGAAAAGGAAAGATGCATATAAAATGGAAAATAGTATGCAGAGAATGGATTTAATATGCTTATGTTGGAGTCAGTGGGTTGAAAATGCTCCATGGTTAATTAGTTGGGGAAGGGTTCCTGACTTGCTGGGACAATTGCTTACTCTAAGAAGATGGCTCAGCAGGTAAGGACATTTTTAGATACCACAAGGTGGCAAGAGAGGACCAATTTGTGAGAGCTGTCTTCTGACTTCCACACAAAGTAAACAAGTACACTCAGAACCTTCCAACCCCATTCCTTAAATGTTAGCTTCTAGTAGATTAAATTTTAAAAAGGCAAAGCTGAAAGAAAACCCGTTACAAAATTAACAGAGTTGGGGACTGAAGAGATGACTCAGCAGTTAAGAACACTAATTGCTCTTCCAGAGAACCTGGGTTCAATCCAAGCACCCTAATGGCAACCCACAGCTCTCTGTAACGCCAATCTCAGAGAATCCAATGCCCTCCTCTGGCACCAGATATTCATATGATGTACAGACATTTATGCAGACAAAATGCCTGTGCACATACGTCAAATAATTTTATTTTTAAATAAGAGCATAATGTTATGAGCTCAAGACATTCTTTTGGTTTGTAATGCCAGAGATAGATCCTTAGGGCCTTAAGTATGTACTCTATTGTTGAGGCATGATTCTAGCCCAGAAAAGAACTTTTTAAGTGACTCAAAACCTCTACCACAAAAAAAGAAAAAGAAATTGATATACATGACTACGTTAAAAAGAGAGGCCAGAGAGATGGTAAAGGTGCTTGTTGTGCTATAACCTAAGTTTGATCTCTGGAACCTAGGTTAAGGTGGAAGGAAAGAACAGATTCCAGAGGTGTCTTCTGATCTCCATATGCACACTGCAGTGCATATGCCCATATACAACAAAAGAAAGAGAAAATAGAAACTTCTGTTTATAAATACCTTATAATGGGCCTGGGAGGTAATTCAATGAATAAAGTGTGGGGTTTTAAATAGGAATGGCCTCCATAGACTCATGTGTTTGAATGCTTGTCCATAAGGAGTGGCACTATTAGGAGGTGTGGCCTTATTGGAGTAGGTGTGACCTTGTTGGAGGAAGTGTGTCACTGTAGAGATGGGCTTTGGGGTCTCATGCTCAAAATTGGACTAGTGTGGCAGTCTCATGCTGCCTGCAGATCGAAATGTAGAACTCTTAGCTCCTTCTCTTGTGTCTGCCTATATGCCACCATGACAATAATGGATTAAACCCCTGAAACTGTTAGACAGTTAATTAACTAAATGTTTTCCTTTGTGAGAGTTTTCTTGGTGTCCCTTCACAGCACTCTTCACAGAACTCTTAAGACACCATGAGGATCAGAGTTTAGATTCCCATCATCCACATAAATGCCTAATGGTATGGCAGTTTGCCCACAATTCCAGCTTTTAGAAGGTTGGCATGGAATCTCCAGAACAAGCAGGCTAGCTAGATGAGCAATATTGGTGAGCTCTGAGTTCCATTGAGAAAGATGCCTGAGGTCAACCTTAGGTCTCTCTCTCTATACATGTACCCACATACATGTGAACAGGCATATATACAGCCTCACATGCTCATGCAGAAACAACCCCCACCTAATTAAGAGACTGAAAGACAAGGTACAACAAATAAGTGAAGATACTTGCAGCCCACCCATAATAGTTAATAAGCTCTTCCAAAATTTAGTAGCCTCTTGTGTTTCTAAAACATAATAAAAATAGCAAACAGGTCACAGCTTTTATGGGGCAAGAATCAGCAACTTAGCTGGCATAGTTCTGGCACTAGGATCTCACAAGGCTAGAATAACCAAGGATGTAATCATTTCAAGTCCTGTCCCAGTGACAGATAGTCTTCTCCCCTGTTTCCTCATCTGGATATAGCAGACTTACTCACAGATTTACTCATAAGGGGCCTTTTCATGGCACCACGGCTGACTTTTCAGACGAGAGTGAAAGCCATTGTCTTTTTTTTTAAGATTTATTTATTTATTTATTTAGTTAGTTAGTTAGTTTTATGTATGTGGGTATACTGTCACTGTCTTCAGATAAACCAGAAGAGGGCATCAAATCTTATTACAGATGGTTGTGAGCCACCATGTGGTTACTGGGAATTGAACTCAGGACCTCTGGAAGAGCAGTCAGTGTAACCTCTGAACCATCTCTCCATCCCTGTTTTGCACTCTTGATGGCCTTAGACACGCAACTTGATCTCTGACTTCCACTCAAGTGCATAATGTGTGTGTATGTGTGTGTGTGTGTGTGTGTGTGTGTGTATGTATATATGTATATGTGTGTGTGTGTGTGTGTGTGTGTGTGTGTATATATATATATATATATATATATATATATACACACACACACACACACACACACACACAAAAATAAAAAATGGTCTCTGCATCTCCACAGTTACAAAACAAAAATCAAAAGAAAATGCAGTAGGTAGGTAGATAAGATAGAAATACAGGGGGACATGGCCAGTAAACATTTGGAATGTTCTTTAACTTTAGGAACAATCAGGAAAATTAAAACAATAAGACCATTTTATATAGATTAGATTTGTAGAAATGAAGACATCTGACAATATCAGTTATTGGTGTTAATATGGAGAAGTAGGAGTTTCTTTGATTTCTAGTCAGAGTGTTAATTAGAAAACTCACTTTAGAAAATAATTAGGTGACCTATAACAAGCAATATTTCTGGTAGACAGTTATCTTGCTCCAACTATTTTCAAGCTTGATATGCATAAGAATTAAAGTTGTTGGACTCTACTCCTACAGCTTCTGATTAAAGAGGAGTTGGGTGGAAACTGATAATTTGCTTTTTGAGTTGCATATCCTGATTGCAACCCCAGAATCCTGCTTTGTGATTCAACCTTTTCCCTAGAGCAATGGTTCTCAAAACTTCCTAATGCTGCAACCCTTTAATATAGTTCCTCATGTTGCAGTGACCTCCAGCCATAAAGTTATTGTGTTGCTACTTCATAATTAATTTTGCTACTGTTTTGAATTGTAATATAAATATCTGGTAAGTGACCTCCAAAGGTATCATGACCCACAGGTTGAGAACTGCTACCCTAGAAAAATGGAAGCATATATTTAAGAAGGCTTATTGAAGCCAGGTGGTGGTGGTGTACACTTTTAATCCCAGAACTTGGGTGGTAGAGGCAGGTGTAGCTGTGAGTTCCAGGACAGCCTGGTCTACAGAGTCAGTTCCAGGACAGCCAGGGCTACACAGAGAAACCTTGTCTCAAAACACCAAAACCACTACCACTACCAACAAAGAAGGTTGATTGATATTAGCCACCAAATACAAAAATTCAGACATTCATTAGTAAAATAAATATATAATTACATATTTATTTAGTGATATATATTTAATTACAGACTATAAAACTAGATCAAGTGGATTAGAAATACAAAATAGGAAAAAAGCCCATGGATTTGAAAGAGAGTAGCTGTGTTGGGGTACCCAAGAGAGGTTGGAGAGAGGAAAGGGAAGAAGGGAAATGATGTAATTATATTTTAATCTCAAAAATTAAAACAAAAAGATATACAAATCTTAGACATCTCTTGTATCAGTACATGTGAACCTCACAAATATATTAGTAAGATATTAGAAGCAAGCTGCAAAACCATATGACAACATGATTCTAATAGAATGTTCAAAAACAAAATGCTGAGTTTAGATCACTAGAGCCAGTGCGTGTGGTGTACAGTGTGGTGTGTGTGCATGTGTGCGCGTCATATGGTGTGTGTGTGTAATCCTAGTGATGGCAAGATGGGAGGCAGAGATTAAGGTGAATGACATCTAGCAAGGTTAAGGCTAGGCTAGTTGCAGAGTTCTAGTCCATCTCAAACAAAGGCAGAAGGCACTGTTTGAGCACTTCAGACACTCACCTGCACCCACATGTGCACACTTGTCTTGAGAAAATAATGCACATATTTACAAAAAAATAAGTTCAAAGCAAGGTGGAATTAATGATATTGTTTAGGAATCCAGATATAGGTACTAGAATTACAAGAGACAAATTGTCAGAAGCGTATGTGATAGTAATCCGCTCTTGGGAAACAAGATTGGCCATGTCAGTTCAACTTACAGGGGCTTGTTTTAGAACTCATTAAACTAATTTCTATAAACTAATGATTTCCCTTTTATTTCCCTCTGACTACTTCTAAGGTTAAATTTGTTTTTATGTATTTATTAGCCTTTGGATTTTTTTTTAAATTTATGGACATCTTAGGTTGAGCTGTTTATTTTAAAATTTTATTTTGAGGGAATGGTTTATTGTAGACACAATATAACTTATTTTTCTTCTTATTTAGAATTCTTTTTGTTTCTTTAGAACATTTGCTCCCTAGTGTTGCAGAATGTTACTCTATTGCATCTGATAAATTTAAGTTTACAAAAATTATAGTTTTTTTTAATTTATGCCGTCTTGTGAAAATAGGAAACTGTCTGGGGACATGTAACTATCCAAATACCATGTTTGCATATGTATGTGATTTTATTCTCATTGATTTGTAAATCACCCTTGAATATATACTAGATTCTGTTTTCTCTAATAGTGTCAGGTCCACATTACTATTCTTTTTTTATATAGTGTCTTGGTTTTTGCTAATGCCAGCCTCTTTGTTGATTTTGTGTAAACCTATACTAGTTAACTTTTCATGAGATCATTAGAATTAAGTTGTGACAATCTACACAAGTCCTTTTGGGATTGTCTTAGGGTTTCACTACTGTGACGAGAAACCATGACCAAGGCAACTCTTACAAAGAAAAACATTTAATTGGGGCTAGTGTACAGTTCCAGAGGTTCAGTCCAGTCTCATCATGGTGGGAGGCATGGCAGCATGTAGACAGCCATGGTGCTGGAGGAACCGAGAGGTAGTTCTACATCTTTTTCTTTTTTCTTTTTTTTTGGGGGCTGGGGATCGAACCCAGGACCTTGCGCTTCCTAGGCAAGTGCTCTACCACTGAGCCAAATCCCCAACCCCAGTAGTTCTACATCTTGATCTGCAGGCATCTGAAGGAGACTGTACTCTGGGTGTAGCTTGAGCATAGCAGGCCTCAAAGCCCGCCCCCACAATGACACACTTCCTCCAACAAGGCCACACCCTCTAATAGTACAACTCTCTATAGGCCAAGTATTCATATACATGAGTCTATGAGGGCCATACCCATTCAAACCATAAGGATTTTGATTGTAATTTTATTGACTATATGTTCATATAGGTCGATTTATAATTATAATTCAGAGTTTCACAACTCATAATCATGGTCTTTATCGTCACTTACTTAGGTGTTTATGGTTTTTTTCCTTAATAGGTTTTACTTTTCTTTTTTTTAGGTTTTATTTTTCTATACAGTGTTCTTCACTTTGTACATGAGGGTGTTGGTTTTAATTCTTGTATCCTTTTGTGCCGTTGTGAATGAGATGCTTTGAATATTTATTTTTATTATCATTTGTATGTGTGTGTTTGTGTGTGTTTGCATGTGTGTGCAGAAACCCAAGGCTGCTAGGACATGGTGTCAGATCTCCTGGAATTAGAGTTGCATGGCAGTTTGGAGCTGTGGGATGTGGATGCTGAAAACTAAACTCTCTTTGAAGGGCAGCGAGTGTTGTTAATCAGAATCATCTCCAATCCTGAGATAATAAATAAAAACTAATAAATGAATATGGATAAATGAATAAATAAATAAAAATCAAAAATAAAGTTGTGGGGCTGGAGAGATGGCTCTGAGGTTAAGAGCACCCAACTACTCTTCCAGAGGTCCTGAGTTCAATTCCCAGCAACCACATGGTGGCTCACAACCATCTGTAAAGAGATCCGATGCCCTCTTCTGGTGTGTCTGAAGACAGCTACAATGTACTTATATATGAATAAATCTTTAATAAAATAAAATAAAGTTGTGTGGAAGAAACTGTTGATTGGTTTGTTTGAATTTTCTATCTGGTTCTGACACAGTACTTAGTATTTTTCAAGTTCCCTATTGCATTGCCGGAATTTTAAAATGACATTTACATGTACAAGTAATGGTTGCTCTATGTAGTTATTATTGTTCTAATGCATTAGCTAGGGCCTTCCATATATAGTCATAAATAATAATGGTCACCTTTGTTTTTCCTTTCTTAGAAATGTGTCTTGGGGCTGGAGATGGCTCAGTGGTTAAGAGCATTGGTTGCTCTTCCAGAGGACTGGGGTTCAATTCCCAGCACCCACATGGCAGCTCACAACCATCTGTAACTCTAGTTTCAGGAGCTCCATTGCACCAGGCATGCATGTGGTGCACATATCTGTACAAAGTACTCAGACGTGTAAAATAAATAAATCTTAAAAAGTGTGTACTTTTAATGACTTAATATAAATTTCTTATACTCTACGTGAAGTTTTAGAATGTTTCTTGATTTGTAGTTTGCTGTGAAGTTCTTCTGAATCATTTCATTCATGAGTATTTAAATGAAATTTCTACATCTCCCTCCATTGTTATTGAGGTGATCATATCACCTGTTGATATAAGTGATTTCATTAATAGGCATTAGTTTTGCCTAACTCTTAGGTTACTAGATATATTTTGTTGTACTATTTTTAACTCATTTTGAAAGCGAGAAAGAGCATGCGGAAAGAGAAGAGAAGAGAAAAAGTGGAGAGACCAAGATGTCTGGATTATATATAGAAGAGCCTCAAGGTGGGGGAAGGGCGGCCAAGTAAGTCACTGGGCTGGAAAGTTCAATGTTGGGAGTGTGGTATGCCAGGTAGGGCCTGAGGGATGCTGGGAGAACCTGGAGGCCTGGTCTGCTTTGGTATGTAAGGTATGCACCTCAGCTGTTTGTTCCAGGATCTGAAACCCAACAATTAGAGCTGATAAGCCTTTCAAATCTGCCTATATCTATACAGTTTTTATTTTAGACTAGAGTCAGTCTCTCTCAGTCTGTCTCTGTCTCTGTCTCTGTCTCTCTGTCTCTCTCTCTCTCTCTCTGACTGAGTCCCACTATATTGGTCTGGCTGGCAACTTGCCTGGCCTCAAACTCACAGAAATGTTCCTCCTCCTGTTTTCTATGTGTTGGGACTAAAGGCATTCCACCTTTATATTTCTTGACTGTTCAGTGGGCTTTAAAAGTAACCTCTGAGCCTACCCTTTTCTTTCAACTCTTTATGATGATTTTTTGGTATAGATTTTTTCCCCTAAGACTTATTTGTATGTGCAAGTGTGTGTGTGTGTGTGTGTGTGTGTGTGTGTGTGTGTGTGTGTGTGAGAGAGAGAGAGAGAGAGAGAGAGAGAGAGAGAGAGAGAGAGAGAGTGAGTGTCTGAGCGAGAGGGGGGGAGGCAGAGAGAAACAGAGACAGAGAGAGTACATGTGTGCACTAAATTGCCAGGAGGCAAGCACATTATGATACAGAGGCCAAGGAGGAGCACTGCTTACTGGCTTGCTCAGCTTGCTTTGTTATAATGTTATAATGGGACTTCCAACCCAGGAGTGGCAGTACCACAGTATACTGGGCCCTCCCTCCCACATCAACATCAAACAATAATATGTACTATAGACTTGTTTTTATGCCAGTATGACAGGAGTGTTTTCTCACTTGAGGTTCCTCTTCCAGAATGATTCTAGTTCTAGCTTGTGTCCAGTTAACAGAAAAATATCAAGTACAGGCAGTTGTTGATGTTTTATAAAAAGATAAAGAGAGAAAGGGATATGTTTTAGTGGAGGTGTAGTCAGGTATGGGGGAAGAGGGTGCCTCGTGGGCCCGTGCTGAGGCATCCCTCCCCCTCCACCCTAACCCAGGGAACAGTCACACAATGGTACATTCAGGGCATGGGGAGGGGAGTTGAGAGGGTAATAGAAGCAGAGAGAAAGGGTGGGAGGGGGGAGGGGAGTAGAGAAGTAGAGGCCGGCCATGAGCAAGTGGAGAGAGAGGAGGGAAGAGAATGGGAAGAGAGTGAGAGCAAGAGAGAGAGAGAGAGGAGGGGGCCCTTTTTATAGTGAGTCAGGCATACCTGATTGTTGCCAGGTGACTGTGGGACAGAGCTTAGACAAAATACTAACAGTTGTGAGTCCCCTAGTGTTGGCACTGGGAACCAAACAAATCCTGGAAAAACAATAAGTGCTCCTAACTGCCAAGCCATCTCACCACCCCCGAATTAAAGAGAAGAAAAGTTGTGTGTGTGTGTGGGGAGGTCACATGCTATGATGCACATTTGAAGGTCGAAAGGATTACTTAACTAGCAAATATGGTTTCTCCTTCTACCATGTGGGTTCCAGAGATTGAACCCAAGTCATCAAAGTTTTGCCAAGAGTGACTTTACATGCAGAGTCTTTTGAAATAACTTTCTTCTGCTTCCAATGATTTGGGGCTAAGTTGTTTACTCAGAAAGATGAAGTGTCCACCCAAGGAAGATATAGGCGGAGGCTTCTTGTGAAATTTGACTTTAGATAGTCTTGTTTAATGATTTGACATTTTCAGTCTGCTCAGCTGACTTAATTTCTTTTCTGTTATTTTTACATTTATCTTAATAAGGAACAGGTACCACCTCTCTTCCCAAATTTCAGTCTTATTTTAGTGTTTCTTAAGGTGGTACTGGTCCCACAGGATAGCATTTGGAAATGTTTGAATTGTCATGAATGGGGGCTGCTACATGAATCAGGGACTGCCATGCACTAGCAGTTCTTCATGGCGAGAATTACCCACTTCAAAATGCTGCGTACATTCTCCTTGAAGAACCTTAAACACTGAACTCAAGTTTTTTCTTGACATCTGTCATCTATCTATTTTTGAGACAAAGTTTTACTTTATAGCCTAGTGTGACTTTGAGCTTATGATCTCTGCCTCAGTCTTGAGAGTTCTGGGACTGGAGGCCTATGCCACCATATCAGACTTCTGAATTTATTAACTTTAAAAAATGTTGTTGTGTATGTAGGTATATTACTATGTGTGTGGGCAAGCCATAATGTGCATGTGGAAGTCAGAGGACAACTTTGTGGAATTAGTTCTCTCTTTCCACCTTTTTGTTGGTCCAGAGATTGAACTCAGGTCACCAGGCTTTCACAGTAAGTAAGAACCTTTACCCTTTGAGCTATCTGGCCAGCCCCATTAACTTTGTATTTACTCTTTAAAGTTTAGTTCTGGGGCAGTGAGGTGGCTCAGTGGGCCAAGTCACTTGCTGTCAAGCCTGACAATTCAGTCAGCCTGAATTCAGTCTCTGGGTCCAGAAGGAGAAAACAGACTCTGGAGATTTGTCCTCTGATTTTTCCGTGAAATAATAAATAAACTAATGTAAATAATGATAATAAAATAATAAAAGTTTAGTTCTAGCCAGTCATGATGGCATGCACCTGTGACCTCAGCTCTCAGAATGCAGATGCTAGCAGGTCTCTGATTTTGAAGCCAACATGGTTTATATAACAAGCCCTAATCAATCAGGGCTACATAGTGAGATCCTGTTTCAAAGAGGCAAAAACAACAACAAAAAACTTTGATCATCTTTTCTAGATGTATTAATCTTACATCTTTTGGTCTCCTCTCCTTCCCCTTCTCCACCCCATATCCTTCCTGTTTGCTTGGTACTATCCTAAAATGTTTATGTACATCTATATTACTTGAAATAACTATTTTGTAGTGTACTTGATTAAGACGGTATACCTGTACCTTACTGTGAGCTTAAATTATTGATGGCAGAGACATTTTGTATCCCTGGTCCATGGGATATGTCTTTTTAAAAAAATAAATGTATCCCACAAATCTGTCAGTGTGTAAGTTATAGTAACAGAAGTGAGGTGTGGCTTTTAAGAAGCCATGCTTTCTTACAGTCCATTGATGTCTTGTACAGGTATAGTTGTGGGAAATAATGGACGACTCACTTTACACATACACTGTATTAGTTACTTTTCTCATTGCCGTTCTTTAAATGCCTAACAGAAGCCATTTAAGGCTGGGATGTAGTGGCACATGCCTTCAGTCCCAGCACTTGGGAGGCAGAGGTAGACATGCATCTATCTCTGTGAGTTCAAAGACAACATGGTCTATATAGTGAGCTCCAGGGCAGCCATAGCTAGTTTGAGAGACCCTATTTCAAAAGCAGCAGCAACAAAATCAAACCAAACCAAACAAAACAAAAAACACGAAACAAATAAACAAAACCCAAAAAACAAACAACAGCATCAACTTATGAAAGGAAGGCTTTATTTTGGCTCACAGTTAGGGCAGCAGTCCTCATGGCACGGGCGTGGTGGCAGGAGCTTGAGGCAGCTGGTCTCACTGCACATGTGATCACATGTAGATACTGAAGGATGCTGGAACTCCGCTCTCCTTTTTATTCAATCCAAGATCCCAGCCCATGGAATGGTGCCACTCATATTTAAGTAGTTTTTCCACCTCCACTAACCTAATCTAGAAAATCCTTCACAGACACATCCAAAGGCTTGTTTACATGACTCTTGAGTCCCATTGAGTTGACATGTTTAAGGGATTGAACCTAGGGTCTCTGGCATGCTAGGCATCACCAGACACCCCCCACCACACACACACACACACACACACACACACACACACACACGAGTCCTTTTAATCAGACAGAACTTCATCTTATGCAAGTTAAGTATGACAGATTTTTAGAGTAATGTTTCCGATTGATTTTGAGTACACATTAAAAATACTTTTTTAAAGTAAATATATGTGGGTTTTGTCTTTGTAAGTTCTGGCTTTTCAGCATGAGGCCCTGCTATATCTACACCTTTTAAAAACAACTAGGTGGGTTTTTTGTTTCTTTGTTTTGATTTGTTTTGGTTTTTTGTTTGTTTGTTTGGTTGGTTCTTTTTTTCGGAGCTGGGGATTGAACCCAGGGCCTTGCGCTTGCTAGACAAGCGCTCTACCACTGAGCTAAATCCCCAACCCCTTGTTGTTGTTGTTGTTTTTTTTAAGTTTGTAGCTAAGTGAAAAACCTCAATTTTGTGAAACTCTAAAATGTAGCATTTTGAAAATTCAATTAACAGTGTCAGGATTGCTAAATTATTAAAGAATAATGGAAGGAGTCAGAAATTTTAGACCTAGGGAAAAGGACAAACTAGAACAAGCCTGTGAATTCCTGAGGTAAGGAACTTTTGAGCATACGTGGGCATTTGGTAATAAATATTGGGTGAATAAATGCATGTCATCATCAAGTACTTGAAAATAGTTGCTGTAGGGGTTGGGGTTCGGTCCTCCGTTCCCAAAAAAAAAAAAAAAATAGTTGCTGTAGATCAGCCTCAGCTTGGAGAGGGTTCCTTAGAGAAGAGGTGTTTGAGAGCAACGAAAAAAGGACTTGAAGTCAATCAAGTCAATCAAGTGGGGTACAAGCTGACAGCCTGTGTTCTGTTGAGACAGCTTTCTTTAGAGATCTCCAGACAGCTCATCAGATAGCTCAGCTCTCACAAACCAAAGCCCAGTCTTTTATTTGCATATCAATTCAGTCATTTACTCCAGGTTCCCTTTTGATTATCCCACAAATCAGGATTCTTTGACCATAACCCCTTGATTCTTACAAGAAGACAGCAGCACATTAAAAAAAAAAAAAAAAAAAAAAAAACCATGGCAAATGAATACTGAGATCTACTTGTCAAGTAAACACAGACAGTAAACTAGCTGGGTGGCATCTGGCTCCAAGATCACCATTTCTTCTACACTAACTCTGTTCCAGGCTGACCCTGAGCTCAGGTGTCCGCCTGCCTGCCTACCTGCTTTTGAAAACACAAACCAAAAAACTTAGTTAGCTAGGTTGGATCTTACTCTGATCACCACAGCCCAAATTGCTTTAATATCTTTCTGACAAGCTGGCTCATAGTGCAGTTGCCTTTTTTCTTTTAGGTTTTTGAAGCTCCTCATATTTTCATATTGCATCCTTATATTGTGCATAAGTGAGAAATTATACATTCTTTTTTTTTTTTTTTTGTCTTTACCTGGAAGTGGAAATTATACATTCTTGAACTCGTGTTTTCAGAGTTCTTTCCCACAGTGTTAAGGGCTGTCCTAAAGGTCACAGCACTTACCATTTTGCTAAGGACATAACCACAACCTCATCTGATTATTATGGAGTTAATAACCTTGGAGTTAATAACATCTCCTGAAGGAGGAAACATAAAATATGTACATTATTATATAAACAAGTCTCACGCCTAGCAACTCATGATCACTCCTAGAGGCCCTTGCCTCGCGGGCTCTGTTCCAGGGGCAGGAAACCATGTCACTCTGTACCTTTTAGGCAATGCCAGACTCAGCATCATAGAATCTTTTAATACAAAGAAATGTTTTGCATTGATAATGCGTTGACTTCATTTTATTGTTAGTCAAGTTGATGAATAGATTAATTCAGTTGTATTTTAGTTTTTAACTTATTTTCTGCTAGATACTGAGACTCTCTCAAATTAGCTCTATGAAGTTTATGTCATGCATGTAACACATGAATAAAGATTGATATGTCAAAAAGCTTTGGAGGAGGGACAGTGGAAACTGAATGATGTGACAGACTAACTTCTCCAGGGTCATACAGCTAAGTGACAAAACTGGAAATAGAGGTTTACAGCCTGTGCACTTACTTATATACCAAATACTAAGTTTTTCTCAGCAACTCTTGAGAGGTAGATATTATAAATTCTGTTTTGTCGGTGAAGTTTGTTTTAAAAGGTTATACAACCGGCCTGGGGCACACTGCCTGTTGACCGTATGCTCATGTTTCTCTGATTCTAACCCCAAGTGAGATTTAAACTATTTGAAGCTGTGGTTTATTTGTGTAATCAACTGTGAGAAGCTGATTCTTCTTAATGGTTTATATGAGCCCAATACTAAATAATTTAGCCAGCTAACATCTCTGCAAACGAGTATCTCAAAAAAGTATATACCCATTTATGTAGATCACACTTTGACCATTACATTGTAATCTACTGTTGCAGCCATAATGTTAAAAAAGAAAGTTTTTGCTCTTTGAATTGAAATAGACCCACTCAGGTTATGTTGGTTATCCATTTCAAAACATATTTTTGCCGTTAGGTTAAATGTCAGTCATATTTAATGGAAGATCATTGACCCTAAGAATTTAGAATGTTCATTTTATGGTTTTATTGTTTAATGTGTAAGGTTTGTGTTTGCATTTTTTTTTTCATTTTGTTTTTGAGACAGGGTTTCTCTGTGTAGCCCTGACTATCCCGGACTAGCTTTGTAGCCCACACTGGCCTTGAACTTAGAGATCCACCTGCCTTTGCCTTCTGAGTGCTGAGTTGAAGGTGTGTGCCAGCATGCTTGGCTTGTGTTTACATTTTTTGCCATGATCTGATTTAGTTTATCAGCTACCAGACATAACTGACTGACTCGGGGGCTCCTTTTGCATTCCCATCAGTGGTGGTCTTGTGATGGTTTATTTTGAAGGAGGATTATAATTTCTCTCAATAGTCTCAGTCATCTAAATTCAGAGCTGAATTACAACACAAAGTGTTTTTACAGTACCCCTTTGAAATACTTGCTTACTCTCTGAACCTTGATTTTGTTGCATTACAGGGCTGTAAATATATTAAATCTATCAACAGAGGTTCAGACTCTTACTACTCTTCTTTTCGCTGCTATTGTAGTATGCTTTTAATGCAGTCGCCTCTTGTACCTTTATGACTTATAACCTAAGCATTATTTCCAGAGGAAACATTATAAAATATCATCCTGACCAGATCAAAAGCCATTTTATAACAGTAAAATATTGCTTTAAATATTTTTATTGTATGTGCTTGGGCTTACATGTAGTCTCTGCAATAAGATGGCCATAAAACACATTATAAAAGAAACGTGTATACATATGGATTTGAAATTGTGATACATTCCAAAAGAGAGTTTAATGAAGATTCAATATAGATTGAGATGAGAAAAGGCCCTCTTAGGAAGCGGGAGTTAAAGTTTTTTGCTTAAGACTTGCAGGGAAAGGAATAGCATGTATGCGTTGTGTGGGTGTAAGAGATGAAGGAAGCGGTGCCTGATGAGACAGAAGGAAACCCTTCTTAAGGAATACGGACTTGTTTCTTACTGGGGTCTACTAAAGTCTTTAGGTAAGGGAAGAAAGTGGTGAGATGTGTTCTAGGGATTTCTGTCTGACAGGAGAATGGATGAATGATGGCATGGAGTAAAGACATGGGGGATGATACCTTATAAATATTTTAGAGAGAGGCATGATAATAGGATTTTTTTTTAAACTAATGACATGAAACAGGGTAACCCAGGAGATGATCGGTTGTCTCAATTAAAAAAGAAATCTAGATTTAGATTAGGTAGTGCTGGGGAGATAGAGTAGTTGTTGCTGTTGCAGTTCCCAGCACCCACATCAATGGCTTACACTGCCGTACCTCCAGCTCTAGGACTTTAGCCTCTATAAGCACTTAAGCACTTGTACACATGTCTACATGTGTACATGAAGGCACACATACAAAATTAAAAATAATAAACTCTTTAAGCTGTTTGACCCACATCTGTTTGTGTACCACTTGAATGCTTGGTGTCCAAGGAGGCCAGAAAAGGAGGTTGGAATCCTGGAATTGGAGCTACAGGTGACTGTTAGCTGTCATGTGGATTCTGGAATCAAACCCAGCTCCTCTGGAGGAGCAGCTGATGCTCTTAGCTGCTAAGCAAACTCTCAAAACAAAATCTGTTTTAAGACAAGACTTGGAAGCCAGATGTGGTATCACATGCCTTTCATACAGCACACAAGCAGAGGCAGGTGGATTTCTGTGAGTTTAAGGTCTGCCTGATCTATATATACAGCAAGCTCCAAGCAAGTCAAGGCTACAAACAAACAAAGAAACAAACAAACAAAAAACAAAACAACAACAAAACATAAAAAATAAGAGCCAAAAAAAGGCCAGAAAGTTGAATCCAGTTGTTTTAGATATTTGCTATTTGGTTCATTAAGATTTTTAAATTATATGAATTGTGGGTGTTGTTGGTATATAAAGCATATTGTTTTTATCTTTATTTGCATTGCAAGGAAAATAAAGATTATAAATGTACAGAATATTTTGATTTAGGAAACTTTGATAGAGATTTCCCTGAATCTGTATATTGCTTTTCGTAGAATGACCATGTTTACAGTATTAATTCTATCAGTCCACGAACATGGGAGATTTTTCCATCTAATTGCTTCAATTTCTTTTTTCAGTGTCAAGTTTTTAATATACAAGTCTCTCACTTCTTTGAATTTCCTCATTGTTGTAATATGCTTCAATTTCTTTTTTCAGGGTCAAGTTTTTAATATACAAGCCTCTCATTTCTTTGAATTTCCTCATTGTTGTAATATGCTCCTTTCTTCTCTAATTTAATTGATCTGAAACTCCCCCTCCACCTGTTAACTTGGCTAGAGAATGGGTGCTCTGGCCAGGCAAGCACTTTACTCCAAATCTATCCTGAAGGAAATTTAAAAAGTTATTTTGGGTGCTGGTTAAATGAATGTGTACCACAAAAAGCACAATTTTACTCTCTCAGTTTTTACTTTTTCTTTCAATATTTTAAATTTGTACAAGTATTAATACTTCTCTGAGAGATTAGAGAATTTTTTCTTAATTACCAACCTATCATATGATAGATAAATGTTCCATTATCTCAGCATGTTCTTATTAATTAAATCCTTGCCTGAAGTTGGGGAGATTAAGTCTGAATTTCACTGTAAAATTGCCCAACTGTGTGTATCAACTATTTACTTCACTTAGTGGTAACTCTGGCTGCTTAGCCCCTGCCAACCTTGGAGGAGATGAGATAAGATGGCCCCACCACCCAATTGTTCCAGGGAGGGATTTGCTCTTTCCTTTAGATTGACCTTTGGCTAATTTTTAACTTCTTTACATGTTTATTGGCCTAGTTATGTTTTCCCTCTCTACTGAGATGATTTTGGCAATGTACTTACATTTTTACAAAAATATCTATGTCAAATGTATTTTGAATTTGTTGAGTTAAAATTATAATACTTTTCCTGTCATAAGACTTACTCTTCAGCTAGGCTGCAGTTATTTTACCTTTTGATTCCTAGACTGCATTTTTGTTGTGGTTTATTGAAACTTTTTTTTTCCAAATCAGGGTTTCTCTGGGTAGCCCTAGCTGTAGCATTCTCTGTAGACCAGGCTGGCTTCAAACTCACAGAGATCTGCCTGTCTCTGCCTCTGTCTCCTTAGTGCTGGGATTAAAGGTGTGTGCCACCACCTCCAGTTATTTACTGAAACTTTCAAGGAACTGATTGATATTTTCTTTGAGAAATCAGTGAGCCACAGAAATTCTCTTCACTGTTCTGTTTTTTGCTGTAGTTATATTCAAGCAAGCAAATACTGACAGGAGTCAACTTAGAAAATACAGTAGAACCTCTCCCCCTAGAGCCTCAAAGGGAATCTCAGCAAAGGTTTGGAAGGAGAACTACTGAACTGCCTGGAACCTGGGAGCTATGTTTCCAGAGTTGCAGCGAGGTTGTTAGTGACAAAGACAGGAAGAATCTAAAGAGTTAAGTATAGAACTGAGGGTTTTCCTTTAAAGTTTTAAAGTATCTTAGAATTTTGTTCAATAGAACTTCATTTTTTATTTAATTTATTTTTATACTGTTCATTTTAACTTTGGAAACAGGTCACTTTCTGGGTTGCTAAAGCTACCCCTATATCCTTGGGTTCAAATTTTCCTCACACCTTAACTTAGGACTATAGGCATAAACCACCCACCATGTCTGTCTGTCTTTTTTCTACTTTTATATTTCTTTAAGATAAATCTTAAAAAAAAAACCTGCACATTTTAATCTAAAGAACTATTAGCTTCTGTTTTAAAAAGTATTTATTCTGTGTGTGTGTGCGTGCATGCATGCATGCATGCGTGCGTGTACATCTATATACAAGCTTCTAGCTAGTTCCCCTATCTTACCTCACATCTTGCCATAGAAGTGCTGGAATTACAGACAGGAGCATCTCTTGACATGAATTCTTGGATTGAATCCATGTAGCCAGGCAAATATTCCCCCGGCATATACCCCAAGACATCTCTCCAGCCTTAGCGTCATTATTTTTAAAACTGAGAAAGTTATCTTAAAAGGTTTAATAGAATTAGACTTTTTACAAGTTGTAGAATAGCTTAGGCTTTTCTCTCACTGTCATAACTTTCTTTGTGGCAGTTCTGTGTAATCCTTGTGAAGGGATGCCATTCGAACACTTGGCATCTGTATTTTCTTCCATACTCTCTTGACAAGGAAAAAAACCTTTGGTCATCTCTCCTTTGATCTTTACTTAGGTTCCCCACTGCTCTCCATTCTCAGCTTTGTACTTGTCTTCAAAGTGTCTCTGGACAGTTCCAGATGGTTGGTGCTAACAGAAGGATAGTCCTGCTGCTTAACTGACTGATAGCTTTTCAGTCAAGGCAACCAGGGGAGCAAAAGAAAGTCCATAAACCCTTAGCTTAGAGTCCCAAAGAGGAACACCAGGAATGTCTACAGTATGAACTTAAAGGACATAATGCTAGCAGAAATAGTTATTTTACAGTGCTTCATGTTTGCTAAGTGCCCCAGGGAAGATGGCCTCTAATCTTTCTCACCATCACCAAATTTAATTTTAAAATATTTTGATTTCCCCGAAACTCATGACCATCTTCCTTTATTCCCTCTATCCTCCCCACTCCTGATCAACTAAGTAATGTATTAATCTATTTCTTTCTCTCTAGATTTCCTTATTATGGACAATTTTAAATCATATATAGTATTTAGTCCTTGCTTGCCAGCTTTTTTCACTTAGTACAGCATATGTTATGCTTTAGTACATATTTACATATTCATGGTTTATTTCCTTTTCATGACATGACATTTTATTTGAATAGATGCACTGTATATTATGTATTTATTAGCAGATGAACATTTGGGTTGTTTTCACTGGGGAAACATTGTTTCATTGGGGTTCAGATCCTCATGGCAAACACTTTACCAGCTGAACTACTTCCTCAGCTCCTCAGCTCTTTGTTAAAGTAGGGTCTCATATGTCCAGTCTGTCCCTGAACTTGTTATATAGCTGAGGTTGGCCTTAACTCCCAATCCTCCTGCCTGTTTCTTCCAAGTGCTGGGATTACAGGTATGTAAAACAGTGTCCATCTTGTTTTCACATTTTGGCTATTAGGAATATTACGGTTAGAAACATTCATGTGTATTTTTTATGTGTTCTGTTGCATATTTCTGTGTAATATATTTTCTTTTATACAATAAACCACCTTAAAGCCCAGCACTTAAAATAATTATTTTCAGTTGTGAAATCATGCTATTGTAAATTACACTAACGTTGGCTGAGTTCAAATCATTTATCTGTGGCCAGTTGGTGGTTCTAGATAGCTAACTATTCTAGAATAGCTTTACGTGGCACAGTGTTGTGCTAATAGGCTAGGGGAAGCATGTTCTTAGAGCAGAGCAGAGCAGAGGTGAAAGAGCAAGCAGAGTTCAGTTGTGCAAGATAGCCAGTAGTTCATATTTGCATTTCAGACTTCTGTTTGAGTCATGCTTGCCAATACCGTGTTGCAAGATAGCACAAGAACAACCAAGACTCTGAAGAAGCCTAGGGTCAGAGTAGAAAGAGGACTTACAAAGTTACAGACTAAAAGGTGTGCCTATTAGACCATTCTCTGGGGGCATTAATGCAATCAGCCTGTCACACATGAAACAATCTTTTCCCTATATTAAGCTTTTGCATCTTTTTCTCCTCTGTTTTATTGGCTTTCTCTTTTAGATGTGCATTCTTCGCTTACTCCCCTTCCTTCAGAGCTTTAACTTAATAGCCGTCCACATGCTGATCTCAAGCTCACCTGTTTGTTTTTTATGTATGTATGAATGCATATGTGTATATGCATGCATGTATGTATGTATGTATGAATGCATGCATGCATGCATGTATGTATGTATGTATGTTTTTCAAAATCATAATCTGACATGTTTGTTTAATACTTGACTTTATGTAGCTAAATGTGTACTTCATGAGATCAAGGACTAAAACTTAGACACTTATTGAATTGAGGAGTTGTTAGTAGTCAAATAAATGAATAAACAGTGCCCGGTATAAACTAAGCACTACATCAAGTTGATATTTTATGTATGGTACAGTATTCTTAGCAGCTACCTGTTCTTGAAGTATACAGAGCACGTTAAATGGAAAACTGAAGAGATTTTAATATTAGAATTACAAAACCTAAAAAACTTATTTGGGGGGAGGCGTGAAAAGCCACATATAGTAAATGAGCCAGTTGTCTTTACAACTGCTTATTTAATTTTATATATATGAGTAATGTGCCTTGTGTGTATGTATGTTCACTATGTATGTGCCTGTGGGTGGTTGGGAGCCACCATGTGGGTGCTTGGAACTGAGCCTGGTCCTCTGCAAGAACAGCAAGTGCTTTTTAACACTGAGCCATCTCTCCAGACCTGAGGTACTCTTTTTCTATTAAACATAGTAACATTATGTCTGTAAAGTCTTCACAGAATGTGAAGTGCTCCCTGTAAAATATTACTTCAGAATTCTGAACATACATTTCACTCTACGTCTCTCAAGCCTTGTCCTCATCCACTAGTTACCTTTCCTCGTCCAGTTAGTTCGTTTGTTCCTTGTGATTTTTCGATTTGTTGGGTTTTCACTGTCTTTTGAGTGCTTTTAGTATTTCTGACTAAAAGACTAAATAAATTGATTATAGTAGGATTCTGCAGTTCTATAAGTCTAGGCCTCTTTTTAAGTGGGAGTCATCTTATAGACACTGCCAAGTGAGTGCTGTGTGGGTAGCTATTGACGAGCATTCTTCTAGGGTGCAAGAATTATAGCAGTCATGATTAGAGTCACCCCAGTTATAACTGTAAGGGCATCTTTAGTATCTTTTTTCAACCTTACATTTATTTACTTATGGTGTATGTGGTGGTTGTGAGGAGCAGCACGAGCAGGCTGTGGTGTGTATGTGGAGATCAAAGGACCATTGCAGTTCTCTTCTTCCGCCATCACAGTCCTGGGGATTAAGCTCAGACTGTCAGGCTTAGTGGAAAGTACTGTCGCCTGTTGAACCATTTTGCATGCCCTTTTTAATTTTTGCTTTATTATTTGTTTGTGTGTGTGCGTGATGATAGAAGCACATGTGCCGTGGCACTTGTATTTGGAGGTCAGAGGACAACTCTCAGAAGTGGTTTCTCTTCTTGTACTCTGTGTCCCATGGATTGAGGGTGTCGGGATTCCTGCAGGATATAACCTGACGGAAGCAAGAAGGAAATCTGGTTCAACATGACTGACTTTGTTAGCCTGTGTTGGTTCAGAGTCTGAATCCAGTTTATTTTTGACATATCTAAACACAGTACAATTTTGGAAACATTTTTCTGGTTATAGTTATTACAGTAAAACCTAGGGCATGACTACATTGAAACTCTTGCAAAATACCTGGAACCTCCTTCATAAGAATGGGTTCCACTGACTGAGAAACAATGCTCAGGAGTCTAGGAAGAGTCAGGGATAAACTTAACAGTCTAGGGGACTGCGACCCTGACGGTAACAAAGATCACCCACCAGGTTATTACTACATCCATTCCCAGCTTTCTAGGCAGAAATAGGTGTAAATCCCAACCTCAGAAAGCCCTTGCACTCTGGCCTTTCATTTGTCCCATCTTAGAACAGCCTGACCTTCATGTGGCTTCCATTCACTGTAAGACAGCTGGTTTCAGATAAACTCTCCAGGCACTCTCCTTTCTTTTTTTGGTTTTAGTTGTTTTGTTTTTTAAGACATGGTTTCTCTGTGTAACTTTGATTGTCACTTGGAGCCTAGGCTGTCACTTGGCTGGAACTCAATCTGTAGACTAAGCCGGCCTCAAACTCATACAGCTCTGCCCTCCTCTGTCTCCCAAGAGCTGGGATTAAAGGTGTGTACCACCACTACCTGACCCATATCTCCTTTCATTAAAAAAAATAATAATAAAAATCCAGTCAAGTTTACACTGAAGAGTAACCATACAATAACAAACTCTTTAAAAAAGAATTTGTTTTCTGGTGGCGAGCCCCAAATTTTATAGGAGACGAAAATAGATTTTCATGATTTAGTGTGTGTGTGTGTGTGTGTGTGTGTGTGTGTGTGAGAGAGAGAGAGAGAGAGAGAGAGAGAGAGAGAGAGAGAGATTTGTATGTGTATAGAAACACATGTGCCATGGTGCTTGTGTTTGAAGGACACACACACATATAATTTTGAATGTAAGTTCCACAGTATAGAAAATGTGATGTTTGTATTTCTGAGTCTGGCTTATTTTATTTAATATAGTAATTGCTAGTTTTGATTGTTTATTCTGAATACTCAGGTGTTTGAATTATTTATAGATAACAATATATTACTAAGTAGAAAAGATTAATAGTCACAAAACCCCAATAAATTGTCTAAAACCTTAAGAATACTCATAGTTACTGCATTCTACATTTAAATATTTTTGAATTCATATGCTAAGTGATCTTTATTTAGAATGTTTTGCTTTTTTTAGGTGTGGAATATCAAGCAAATGATTAAGTTGACACAGGAACATATAGAGGCCCTATTGGACAAGTTTGGTGGGGAGCATAACCCACCGTCAATATACCTGGAGGTAAGTTCTGAGTATTGCTTTACAGGAATTCTGAGGGAAAATGTATTGAAAATGTTTAATAGTCATAGTTTTGGTTATTTTAGAGAGAGGATTGGAAACATTGGAAGAATTAGCTTTCTCTTTTATTTTTCTTCTTAGTCTTGTTTTTGTTCACTTGTTGCAGTCTGCATGTGTTAGTTTTATTTTGAAAAATGTCAAAACTAAGAGGGATGTCTCCTATAAACTTCAAAATAGTGCCTGAATTTTTAAAAAAGAATTGTTAAAAAGAAAGTGAGAAAAAGCACACTGTTTTGGAAGTTAGCAGAATGAGTTACCATCCTGGGAAATTTGGGTGGTTTTGTAAAATATCTTTTTTAGAATAAGTTCCCCATAGTTGTTTTCTGCTTTCTCATAGATACAGTTTATAATCTAGGAGTGGCCCAACTTTGCTACTCTTTCTTCTTAGATGCCTTAGGACTTGTATCATCTGCCTTGAGTGAGGTTATAAATCTGTAGTTAGCCATTGTTCTTAATCCTGTGAGACAGTAGGAATTACATTGTCACAGACAGTCCTTTTTGTCCTTAGTTTCTTTCTAAAAGTCAGTCCATCCTTAGCATGCAAGCTAGTGTGGAGTCTAGTCAGTCAAGCTCAACAGCCAGCAGGGCCTGCCACACTCCCACTGCCTTTCTCCAGTAACTCTCGCTCAGCTATGACTGCATGATGGTATTTGTAAGGCAGAGGCAGACAAATGTCTGTGAGTTTCTGCTAACTACCAAAAATGTCAACCTGGGTTACATAGTAAGGTCTAGACAGTGAGACTCTGTCTCAAAACAAAAAAAACAAAACAAAACAAAACAAAATCAAAGATTAGCATTTGGCTTCCAATACCAGAGATTTTTAAAACATGGTTTGAAGAACTGCTAACTAAAATTTCTAATTTAGCAATCTAATTAAATTATTTATTTCATGTATGTAAGTACACTGTAGCTGTCTTCAGACACATCAGAAGAGGGTGTCAGATCCTATTACACATGGTTGTGAGCCACCATGGGGTTGCTGGGAATTGAACTCAGGATCTCTGAAAGAGCTGCCAGTGCTCTTTTTTTTTTTTTTTTTTTTTTTTTTGGTTCTTTTTTTTTTTTTCGGAGCTGGGGACCGAACCCAGGGCCTTGCGCTTCCTAGGCAAGCGCTCTACCACTGAGCTAAATCTCCAACCCCGCTGCCAGTGCTCTTAACCGCTGAGCCATCTCTCCAGCCCCTTAATTATTTTTTAAAG
The DNA here is from genome assembly GCF_021556685.1 of Rattus norvegicus. Classification (NCBI taxonomy): domain Eukaryota; kingdom Metazoa; phylum Chordata; class Mammalia; order Rodentia; family Muridae; genus Rattus; species Rattus norvegicus. The sequence goes on along the minus strand of NC_141537.1, from coordinate 69,227,534 downwards.
GAAAATTAAGTCTTCATTATTTTGTGAGCAAGTTAAGTTTGTATTTATAAAACCAATTTTGGAACTTTGAAAACACCAAGAAAAACCATTCTTTTCTTGTCTTCCTCATATGGCTGATTTGAGATCACACTGATGATATCAGTGCAGGACTAGAGTGACATCTGGACTCCAGTTGTATAGTATTAGAAGCCAAGCGAAGACGTAAGAAGTGGTCTTAGTGTAGTCTTACTGAAGCTGCTCATCTTTGTTTATCAGCTTTACAACATAAGCAGCATCTGTCTGTCTCTGCTGGGGACCTTCCCACATTCGAATCAGTGAACATGCCACAGTCATGATGGATTGCTTTAGCAAGACACGTACTCTTCAGACATTTGAATACATGAAAATTGATTAGTAGAAAGAAAAACACTTGTTCTTATTCTGTGCCCTGTACTATGTTAAATGCTTTCATTAATATTTATAATTACTTTTAGCAAACTCCTGCATAGGTATTTTATTTCCATTTTACAGGCTAAATAGAGAGGTTAAGTAACTTACCTCAGGTACTATTGCTAAAGGGAGGAAGGCAGATAGATATCCAGCTTAAAATCTACGGTACTGGTCCCTGCCTTGTTCTATGCTCTGCTCTCCTGCTGTGTCTCTGCCCTTGTTCCACCACCAGGCAGCTCTTATTTGGGCTAAACATTTCTAATTTCTTTATCCATTCTTTGTGGATCTTTTTTTTAAAGATATATTTAATTGGATTGGTTTCTTTTTACAAGTAGGCATACAACCTTGAATCATATGTTCAAAATGAGTGTAACGTCAGAGCAAAATTTAATGGGTTATAAGTATGTGACAAAATAATAGATTCATATGTACTAGCGCCATATAATATAACTATATTGAGTGTTTATGAAATATTTTAGAAAAAATTAGAATAGTATTATATGTAATAAGTTAAGAATTGAGTTTATAGTTACAAAATAGCATAGTTCCTGGCATACATTAAAGTTCTACATATAGGGATAGTCACTGAATGACCTCTATTATTTATACTGTTTGCAGTGATATTAAAAACATGTTTGAGAGCCAAAAATCTGTGTCTTCAAATAGATTGTGCTTCAGAGGGGGAGGGCTGTATAAACAATGAACATATAAAGGAGTTAGAATATTAGTCTTAGCATCTCAGACACTATAAGGAAGACTGACGGATGACAGCATGCTTGCCTGTGGAAAGGTAACTGATCAGCTCAGGAGGAAAGACTCAGGTACTGAACTTTGAAGGCCTCAGTCAAAAGCCACTTCTCCCGATGACAACCGAGGTGCACAATTCTTCGGAATTTCAGGGTCGCTCCTTAAGAATCCTTAACAGTTTTTTCTTAGAATAAAAGATATATTCAATTTACCGCTTTAAAAAATAAAGTTTAAAGGATGGAGAGATGGCTCTGCAGTTAAGAGCACTGGCTGCTCTTCAGAGGTCCTGAGTTCAATTCCCAGCACCCACATGGTGGCTTACAACCATCTGTAATGGGATCTCATGTCCTCTTCTGGTGTGTCTGATGACAGCGACAGTGCACTTATACATAGAATAAATAAATTTAAAATAAATAAATTTTTAGCAAGTTCATTTTATTTTGAAACCATCAACACAGTCCATCTCCAGAACTTTCCATCATTTAAGACTGATCTTTTTTATTTTATATATTAACTACCAAATCTACTTTTTCTTCTCATCATGATCTGTAATAATAACTACGTACTCCTGTGTCTGTGAATTTGACTGTTCTAATAGAGTCATTTGTCCTTTTGTGACTGGCTTATTTTACTTAGCATATTTTCAAAGACTACATATGGATAATACATGTGTAAATTCCCTTCCCTACCAGGGGGAATACTTACGGTAGAAAGCTTGCCTATTTGTGGATGCTTGAATTACAGAAATGCTGAATGGTCATCGGTGGAGATAATTGAACTTTTGCTTTCAAATTTGAAAACAAGTTTTAAAATTATATTTATATACTTTCTACACACGTACATGCACACACAAACTTATATACACACACACATGCCACAGTGCACGTGTGAAGATTAGTAAAAACTTGGAGGAATCAGTTATTAGGTCATCAGGGTTGGTGGCTTTAAAATCTCTGATAATTGAAGCTCATGGTAACCTGATCATTTGTAATGTAGGTTTATCTTCTGTATAATTAACTAGTGGTTCCAGCTGAGCCCGCATTTATGGGAAAGGCAGAGAAAATGTGGTGAACAATGTGGATTGTTGATCCTGAGCAAACTCAGATCCTTAGGCTTGACCAGCCTTCAGTGTCTTTGAATTTATACCCAGCCACAGGGTTATACAGTGCTTCTATTTCATTATGTAAGTGGACTCACATACCTTTTTATACTGTGCCTACACCGTGTTACATTCTTATCGATGATTGCACAATAGCCTCACCGACACTGAACATTTTCTCTTTTGACCTAGATATAATACCCATTTTAATGAATGAAAGTGGTATTCTTTGTGGCTTTGCTTTGCATTTCCCCAGTGACTATGATATTGAGATCTTTTTACAGTTTATTGTTTATTTGGATATCCTCTTTGGAGAAATGTCTATGTTAACTCTTTAATTTTTAATTGAACTGTTTGGGTTTTAGTCACTTAGTTGCTTTTTTTTTTTTTTTTTTTTTTTTTTGGTTCTTTTTTTTTTTTCGGAGCTGGGGACCGAACCCAGGGCCTTGTGCTTCCTAGGCAAGCACTCTACCACTGAGCTAAATCCCCAACCCCTTAGTTGCTATTTTTAAATTAATTAGTTTATTTTTCATTCTTCCTTCCTTCCATCATTCATTCATTCATTCATATGTGTTGACCTAAGAACAACTTCAAAGAATTTTTCTCTTTCCAAACATGTTTGTCCTAGGGATAAAACTTAGGTTGTCAGGACAGGATTTATATTACCATTCTCCAAGAGCAGAATGAAGGCATAGTGAGAAAATACAGGACCAAAGCAAAACCAAACTCCGACAGTATAAAAATCTATATAGTGTCTGGGACCTGAGTTTCAGAGGACTCAGATGGCTCAGCCCCCCGCTCCCCGACTTTGCTGCCTGTAACATACATCTCTCTCAGGCTGATTCTACCACTTATACGCAACTCCGTGGCTGAGATCTCACAGCTCTGATATCACCAACATATTGGGATCTCTAGTACAAGTCAGGCTTCACACAATTTGAAATTTATCTTGTTTGTTGATCTCTGGCTTACTCATTAATCACCACAATCTTAAGAAGGAAAAAAATCTGTTTACCCCTGAAAATTATTTCCAGGATTTTTTTCTTTAATTTTCTTGCTTATATTCAATTAATGAATTTGAATATCATCTCTGTGGAAGTGTTAAATGCTTTACAAATTGTTTACATTTCTTTGTCCTAGATGTGCATGTGCACTCACAGATGTCTGTGCATGACTATGTGCCATGTGGTGCGTATGGAAGTCAGACTTTTAAGGAGTCAGTGCTGTCCTTTCATCATGTGGCTCTCAGGCACTGAATTCAGCCTGTGCCTGGAGGCGTGTACCTTTAAATGCTGAGCCATCTTGCTAGCTCGAGAGGCTTTTCTCCTTGTTTTTGTACCTGATATATGGTGTATAGAGTAAGAAGCAAAGAGAAAAATAAGGAGCCAGAATTTAGTATTCTCTTCAAAGGCAGACCTATGCCTGATACTCCATAGGCCGGGGCAGGCTGGGCGTTCCAGATCAGCCAGGATTACATAATTGAAACCCTTCCTCAAGAAAGAAAAGGAAAAGAAATGTCCCTGAAAATCTTATTTCCTTACATTAGGTCTTGCCTCTTTCAGGTTCTACCACTGTAGTAAAAAGGGCCTTTATTATGTGACTTCTGGGAGCATTTTAGAACCAAAACAGTCACCATAGCATTCTTATAATATATGGCATCTTCTTCATTCTGATAATATATGGCACCTTCTTCATTCTGATAATATATGGCATCTTCTTCAACTTGAGATGTTAAATTGGAAACAGTGAGACACATTTCATCGATTCTGCAATGAAAAGAAAATGAGAATGTAGATCAGTTCATTGTATATATCTGTGTAAACTTAATAAGTTTTCATTAGATAATGAGATTAAATGAGTAAGAATCACCCTGGACTTAGGGTTTTACTTGCTGTGAACAGACACCCTGACAGCAATTATAAGGACAACATTTAATTGGAACTGGCTTACAGGTTCTGAGGTTCTGAGTCCTACATCTTCATCTGGAGGCTGCTAGCAGAATACAGACTTCCAGGCAGCTAGGATGAGGGTCATATAGCCCACACCACAGTGACACATCTACTCCAACAAGGTCACACCTTCAAATAGTGCCACTCCCTGAGCCCAGCATATACAAACCATCACAATACTTATTCTTATTACAGGTTTTACATACCTGTAATCCCAGGTCTCTGACAGGCCGAAGCAAGCAAATTCTAAACTAGTCCATGCAATTTAGCAACTCTGTTTTAAAATTTAGAAAAAATTAGGGTTGGGGATTTAGCTCAGCGGTAGAGCGCTTGCCTAGCAGGCGCAAGGCCCTGGGTTCGATCCCCAGCTCTGGAAAAAACTAAAAAAAAACAAAAACAAAAAAAAAAACCTAAAATTTAGAAAAAATTAAAGTGTAGAATGTAGTTAGGTGAGAGTGTTTAGTTAGAATGCACTACACCCTCGGTTCAATTACTGGGACAGAAAGGGGGAAGAAGTAAACGTAATGATTCAGGTGCAGTAGATTTGTGAAGAGATGAAGCCATCACCATAAATGTTAAAACAGTTTCAGTATTCCTCAAAAGAATTTGTTTATCCATTAGCATCTGTTCCCTCCAATCCTCGAAATGACTGGTCTTTTTTGTCTCTGTAGATTTGCCTGTACTGTAGACCTTGTACATGCCCATTTGTGACTGGATGCTTTTACTTAATGTTTTCCAAGTTTACCTAAGCTGTGGCGTGCATCAGCACTTCATTTCCTTTGTGACTGATTACCAGGTGGACTGTTTAACCAGTGCAGCAATTGACGAACATTCAGCCGTTTAACTTACTGGAAACTAATTAATAGTTATTCCACCATGGACATTCACACCATAAATTTTGTGAAGTTTTTTTGGTTTGGTTTGGTTTTGCTTTGCTTTAAATTCTCTTGGTTGTATGCCTAGGAATAGCATTACCAGGTCTTGTGATAATTCTTATAATTTGAAGATAGTTTTGTAAAGCCTTGACACTATTTTACATTCCCATTGGTAACGTTGGGGTTCAGTTTCTCTGAATTGCTATCAACTTGTTATCATCCTAGTAGGTGTGGGATAGTATCTCAGTTTGGTTTAGTTTGCAACTTACCAGTAAGAAATGGTTTTGAGTATCTTTCATCAACTAGCTACTTGTGCATCTTTAAAAATATTTGTTTGTTCGTTTATATGTAGGAGTGCTCTGTCTGCATGTACACCTGCATGCCAGAAGAGGACATTAAATCACTTTATAGATGATCTTGAACCACCACGTGATTGATGGAAATTGAACTCAGGACCTCTGGAAGAGCAGCCAGTGTTCTGTTGAGACATTTCTCCAGCCCCTATTTGTGTATTTCTAAGAAATATTTGTTTATTCCGATCCTTTGTTCTGTTTTGTTTTGTTTGGGGTGTTTGTTTGTTTTACTTTGTTTTGTTTTGAGACAGAGTCTTTCTGGAACTCACTATGTAGATCAGGCTGGCCTGGAACTCAGAGATCCTTCACTGCCTCTGTTTCCTAAGTACTGGAATTAAAGGCACTTCCACACCTAAAAGCTACCCCTCTTTTGATTTTTAACTTTGAGACAAGGTCTCACCTAAGTTGTATAGGCTGTCTTTGGACTGTTTTTGTAGCTTAGTATTCATTTAATGGATTTGATCTTCAGAATAAATTTGACCATAATGTCATTTTCAAAATGAATTAAACATTAGGGATTTAGGGAAAAAGAAACAGCTAGAATGAATATTATAAGGAATGTGATATATTGTTTTTAAAAATTGTTCAGGGGCCATGTGGTGGTGGCTTATGCTTTTAATCACAGCTCTCAGGAGGCAGAGATGGGTGAATCTCTGAGTTCAAGGACAGCCTAATATACAGAGTGAGTTCCAGAACAGCCAGGGCTACACAAAGAAACCCTGTCTCAAAATAAAACAAAAACAACAAAAACTCACACACAGACAAAACAACAACAACAAATTGTTCAGATAGTAGTTTGAAAAACCAGGAAATTTGAAGTTTTAAGAATAGATAATGGAACTAACTGGTGGCCTGATTTTATTTTCTCTACCAATGGATAGTTATATGTCATTATTATTACTATTTATTATTATTATTATTATTATTATTATTATTATCCCTTAGAAGCCAGTTTATTTTCTAATGGAGACAGGAAGGGGGTGGATCATCAGGTTTGGGAGTTGGGGAGGAACTGGGAGTGGTTAATAGTACGATTTTCCAAAAATGGAGTTTAGCAATCTTATCAAGAAAGAACAAGAATTACCCAAAGAATCAAAGATGCAATTGACAATGATGTTGGAATAATAGTCCATAAAATGTGGGAAAGAATACAGTAGAGACCCAAGTCTGGGAAGAGTTAGAGATATTAATATTGACTTGAAATCTATTCTTGTGCTAATAAGATGTCAAATCAAGGTGGAGTAGTGTCCATTCAAGGGTGTGAACATTCCAGAGTCAGATCCTGGCATCATTTCAGTCTTTTACAAAGCCTCTGGTATGAGTATCTCTGGGTCTTGAAGACAGAATGAGAATAAATGCTTAAATTTCTAAGGCAGGGATATTAGAAGCGTTAACAGGATTACTGTGACTATGATGAAACACCATGACCAAGCAACTTGAAGAGGTAAGAGTTTATTTGCCCGATGTATCCTGAATCACAGCCCACTGAGGGAAGCCCAGGCAGGAACTCAAATAGTCAGGAGCTGAGCAGAGACCATGGAGGGATGCTGCTTACTGGCTCGCTCCTTATGGCTTGCTCAGCCTGCTTCCTTTTATTTCCCCCCTTTTATTAAAAATAGATTTGTTTCTCATATAATATATCCTGATAACAGTTTCCCTACCTTCTTCTCCCTCCAGATCCCACTTTCCCTCTTATCTGAATCCAATCCCTCTCTGTCTCTCATTAGAAAACAAACAGGCTTCTAAAGAAATAATAATATCATATAATATAATAATATAAAACAAGAACTAGCACATCAGAATAGAACAAAACAGACAGAAGGAAAAGAGCCCCCAAAGGGGAAATAAAACAAAGATGCAGAGACCCAATTATTCGCACACTAAACTGGAAGCCATGATGTATATTTAAAGGGCCAATAGGGTAAAAGGAGAGAAAATATAAGTAAAATAAAATGCAAATAAAAAAATTAAGGGGTGAGGGCACTAATGCCATATTATGAGACAAGGAACCTCCAAAAATCTCAATGCTTATTGAGTTTGGTTTTTCCTCTGTTGGCCATCTACTGCTGTGTTTGTAGCCTTTCCTAATAGAAATTTCCTTAAAAAATAAATAAATTTTCATTTTCAGCCTGCTTTTTCGTAGCATGTAGTACCAAGTCAGGTGGCAGCACCACCTACAATGGTCTGGGTGCTTCTATATCAATCGCTAAATAAGAAAATGCCCTACAGGCTTGCCTGTAGTCTGATTTTATGAAGGCATTTTCTCAATTAAGATTCCCTCCTCTCGGATGACTTTGGCGTCTGTCAAATCGACATACAACTAACAAGTAGAGCACTGACTGCTGCTGAAATAACCTGTTAGACTGAGCTGTCGGGATGGAAAAGCTATTGATAATGTGAGGTGATAGTTTGTAATTTGTGAGTAAGGCATTGGTATATTTTCAAAATTTAACACTAATAATACTTTGATAAGAAAAGAACATTTGGAAAGTTCATTGTTTCCAATAATTCTTTTTTATAAGGCTAACTTTATATAATAACCATGCTTGCCTAGACTTCAGTAATAAGAATATTTGCTTTATGTAAGAAAGACCTTGTCTCCCAGGTATTTATAGATAACCTTTAAGGGTGAGAATTGTCAACCTTGTCTGTTTTTGTAGTCTGAGCATAAACAGTGCCAGTATAGAGATAAACAGTGAATATTTATTGAATGAATAAGGACTCAATAAATGAAGCATATTGAGAAAAGCATCCTTAGTAATTAACTACTTGATTTGAAAGCTAACAGGATTTCAGCTCAGACAGATTTGAGTTGATTTGATGGTTAATGGTCTATTCTGTTTGTGACAGTTCTAGACTAGGATTGGGCAACTAGCAAATTGTCGAAGGGGAATTTTTCTAGAGTTCAGGCTCCTTACCTCAGTACTTTTACTATATTTTCTCCTTTCAAAGTTGTTCAGCAAGATATACATGAAGTCCATCAGAGTGCTGTAGCCTTTGTTGAAATGAAATTGCTCTTTCATTGTCCCCTACCTCAGATAATTCCTATCTGCTTATGAAATTCAAATTTCCTAGCGTGGCCCATATACTCTGCAGTCTGGCCCTTGCCCATTTCTTCAGCCTTTTTCCCTGTATACCTGTTCTTCATTTAAGTTCTACAGATATGTATCAATCTTCTCCTTGTACTTTCCTACATATTACCCAACATTCAGTTTAGAAATCTGTGGGGTTTCCCCCCAATATCTTAAAATATATTCTTTGTTAAAAAAACTCTCTGCATAGAGGTCTCCCTTCCTATTTCTCCCATCCATGTACCTGCCTTCCTCTCTAGGCCCTGCCTCACTCTGCATTTTTAGCTGTGAGCAGGAATGTAATTTCTTATGCACAATACACAAGTAAAACTATATCCATCTATTTCTTTACAACCAAATAATCCTTTTAAAGTTTTTACTTGTGTGTTGTTTTATGATGTGCTCATGTGGATGGGGCATGCACATGCATGTGGAGGTGAGAAGTCAGCCTTCAGAAGTTAGTTCTTTCCTTCCATCACTGGTTCTAGGAATCAAACTCACGTCTTCAGGCTTGCTCTGCCAGCACTTCTGCCTGCTGAGCTATCTGGCTAGCCCTGTAACCTTCTTGAGAAAAGGGGAATGCCATATTAAAATCCTTGTTTCTCTCTTGTAGAGGTTCATCAATGCCTGTAGTACTGCATTTGTTTGGGATGTTAAGGAACAAAAGGGCTAAATTGCTCTGGGCTGAGGAGATTTCCATTGTCTGAAAGAACTTGGATATGTATATTCCAGTTAATGCTATCCCTTTACTTTCAGTATCATTCTGTTCCTTTAGAATTTGGTATTTAATATGGTAAGCCATTTGACTTTATAGCTCTTGTCAAATGGAATGTTTAGGAGGATATACTCCGAGTGGCCGAGAGTTTCCTATGGTTGCAAGGTATCAAATCAATTCTTACTTGCTTAAGCAGCATTTGATGGGGAAGGAGGTGATGAGAATACTGCCAGAGAGCATGTTGATGTCCTGGATCATAGCTGTTACAGGAGACTGTGATGGTATCCTTGGTTTGTGCAGCCCCCAGAGGATACCATGGATGTCCATGTCTACAGTGCTGCTGGAAACCATGTGTCCAGCATGATCCATGCTGCTGCCACTGGCTGCTATGGACAAGGAAGCTTCTGTGGTGGTATTGATGACTGCAGACTCATAACTGAGAAGGAGAGACATTGAAAGCTTCTGTGACAACCCCTCCCCACACTCCCACCCCCACACCCCCCCAAAAAAACAGTCCAGACAAACTGTTGAAGAGAGTCCTTACAAATTGTGATAAAGATGCTGAAGTATATGTAGAGCTCTTCACAGTTGATAGCTTCTCTCTGGGGTTGGGGAAGGACTTTTTCTTTAAGGGGCTGGTTGCTGGGAGTTTGACCATGCTTCCCTGAGTACATGAGCAATCCAAATTGGACTTGTGTTTTTCTTTCTTCCTCACTTTCTTAATTGTTTTGGGGGGAGCAAGGGTGGGAGAATGGGAAAGTGAGTATGATTGTGGTACATTGTATGAAATTCCCAAATAATTAATAAAATATTATGTTGTGGGGGAAAAAGGAATCTATAATGAGAAAGTATTTTTTTACCTTTTAAAAATAGTTTATTGAGGAAAAAATATAAAAGTTGTAGACATATTGAAAACCATTTCAAGAAATTTTGACTAAATTACACTTTACAAAATATAAAATATTAGTGTCATTCCTAAGTGAACTCTCCTGTCCCATGAACCATGGGCTACCATCAGCTTTCAGCTCCCTGAATCCTCTGAGATGTTTTATTCTGTATTTCCCAGATTTCCACATGAATGGAATCAAATTCACGTATTCTTTCATATCCTGTTTCTTTTACTGCAAAATGGTTTCAAATTTTTACACACCATTCCACATTTCAGCCATTCTTGCCTTGCTGGTTTGTTTCATTGTATGAACATAATATTGTTATTTTACTCCTATTGGTGAATATTTACACCTGTGGGTGAATATCTGAGATTTTTCTAGTTGAAGGATATTCTGAGTAAGGTCACCCAGTTGCACATTCCTGAGTAGGCTATGGTTTTTCAATCTAATTGCTGTAAACTCTTAAGGTGGAGAATTCCTTGCCTTAGTGAATTATCTTGTGTTTCTAAGGTGATAGACTTTGTCTCCCAGATGCCAGGAGCACCATTTCTTCCTTCCTTCCTTCCTTCCTTCCTTCCTTCCTTCCCTCCTTCCTTTCTTTTTTTCTTTTAAAGTAGAACTCATTTATTTCTTTTCTTTATTTTTTTTTTTTATCGTTATTAACTTGAGTATTTCTTATTTACATTTCGGTTGTTATTCCCCCTTCCCGGTTTCCGGGCCAACATCCCCCTAACCCCTCCCCTCCCCTTCTCTATGGGTGTTCTCCTCCCAACCCTCCCCCCATTACCACCCTCCCCCCAACAATCATGTTCACTGGGGGTTCAGTCTTGGCAGGACCAAGGACTTCCCCTTCCACTGGTGAGGAGCACCACTCCTTGATGCCAAGTTAGGAGTTATTATCAATGAAAACATCTGCACATATTGCTAAATAGACCTTGCAGAGGGAGCATGCATAACTATTGTTTTTTTTTTTTAAGATTTATTCATTTATTATATATAAGTACACTGTAGCTGTCTTCAGATACACCAGAAGAGGGCATCAGATCTCTTTACAGATGGTTGTGAGCCACCATGTGGTTGCTGGGAATTGAACTCAGGACCTCTGGAAGAGCAGTTGGTGCTCTTAACCGCTGAGCCATCTCTCCAGCCCACTATTGTTTTTTAATAATATGGAATAATGGACTTCTTTGCGCACAGTGTAAAATATAAGTAACTTTTTAAGGCTCTAACAGTTTATCCAAGAAGGTGTTTCATTTTATGCTTCTACTGTCAATGTGTGACAGCCCTAGGTATGCCACATACTTCTCTATGCTTAGTATTGTTAACCATTTCCAATTTAACATGTCAACTTACAACAGTAGGTTTTAATTTAACAATTAATGAATGGTCATACTCACGAATAAATATCTTTTAGGCTCATTACCAAGATGTCTTCTTCATTATGAAGTAACTTCAAGTCCTTTGTTCATTTAAAACGTGTTCTTTTTTGTTACTATTTTTTGGAAGTTTTTTTTTTTATAAGCTCTCTGCATGACTTTCCTAAGACATATGTGCTCCAAAGACTTTTCTCATCCTGTAGCTTACTTTTTTTTTTCCATCTTTATTAACTTGAGTATTTCTTATTTACATTTCAATTGTTATTCCCCTTCCCTGTTTCCAGGCCAACATCCCCCTAACCCCTCCCCTTCTCTATTGGTGTTCCCCTCCCCATCCTCCCTGCATTACCACCCTCCCCCCAACAATCACTTTCACTGGGGGTTCAGTCTTGGCAGGACCAAGGGCCTCCCCTTCCACTGGTGCCCCTACTACGTTGTTCATTGCTACCTATGCTGTTGGAGTCCAGGGTCAGTCCATGTATAGTCTTTAGGTAGTGGCTTAGTCCTGGAAGCTCTGGTTGCTTGGCATTGTTGTACATATGGGGTCTCGAGCCCCTTCAAGCTCTTCCAGTTCTTTCTCTGATTCCTTCAACGGGGGTCCTATTCTCAGTTCAGTGGTTTGCTGCTGGCATATGCCTCTGTGTTTGCTGTATTCTGGCTGTGTCTCTCAGGAGAGATCTACATCCGGCTCCTGTCTGCCTGTACTTCTTTGCTTCATCCATCTTGTCTAATTGGATGGCTGTATATGTATGGGCCACATGTGGGGCAGGCTCTGGATGGGTGTTCCTTCTGCCTCTGTTCTAAACTTTGGCTCCCTATTCCCTCTCAAGGGTATTATTGTTCCCCTTTTAAAGGAGTGAAGCATTCCCATTTTGGTCATCCTTCTTGAGTTTCATGTGTTCTGTGCATCAAGGGTAATTTGAGCATTTGGGCTAATATCCACTTCTCAATGAGTGCATACCATGTGTGTTTTTCTGTGATTGAGTTACCTCACTCAGGATGATATTTTCCAGTTCCATCTATTTGCCTATGAATTTCATAAAGTCATTGCTTTTGATAGCTGAGTAATATTCCATTGTGTAGATGTACCACATTTTCAGTATCCATTCCTCTGTTGGGTCCTCAGGTAGTTCAATGTCCAATTTTCTGATGAACCTTCAGACTGATTTCCAGAATGGTTGTACCAGTGGCAATCCTAGCAACAATGGAGAAGTGTTCCTCTTTCTCCACATCCTCGATAGCATTTGCTGTCACCTGAGGTTTTTTTTTTCTTTTCTTTCTTTCTTTCTTTTTTTTTTATTAACTTGAGTATTTCTTATATACATTTCCAGTGTTATTCCCTTTCCCGGGTTCCGGGCAAACATCCCCTTCTTTATGGGTGTTCCCCTCCCCATCCTCCCCCCCTTGCCGCCCTACCCCCAACAATCTAGTTCACTGGGGGTTCAGTCTTACCAGGACCAAGGGCTTCCCCTTCCACTGGTGCTCTTACTAGGATATTCATTGCTACCTATGAGGTCAGAGTCCAGGGTCAGTCCATGTATAGTCTTTAGGTAGTGGCTTAGTCCCTGGAAGCTCTGGTTGCTTGGCATTGTTGTACATATGGGGTCTCGAGCCCCTTCAAGCTCTTCCAGTTCTTTCTCTGATTCCTTCAACGGGGGTCCTATTCTCAGTTCAGTGGTTTGCTGCTGGCATATGCCTCTGTGTTTGCTGTATTCTGGCTGTGTCTCTCAGGAGAGATCTACATCCGGCTCCTGTCGGTCTGCACTTCTTTGCTTCATCCATCTTGTCTAATTGGATGGCTGTATATGTATGGGCCACATGTGGGGCAGGCTCTGGATGGGTGTTCCTTCTGCCTCTGTTCTAAACTTTGGCTCCCTATTCCCTCTCAAGGGTATTATTGTTCCCCTTTTAAAGGAGTGAAGCATTCCCATTTTGGTCATCCTTCTTGAGTTTCATATGTTCTGTGCATCAAGGGTAATTCGAGCATTTGGGCTAATATCCACTTATCAATGAGTGCATACCATGTGTGTTTTTCTGTGATTGGGTTACCTCACTCAGGATGATATTTTCCAGTTCCGACCATTTGCCTACGAATTTCATGAAGTCATTGTTTTTGATAGCTGAGTAATATTCCATTGTGTAGATGTACCACATTTTCTGTATCCATTCCTCTGTTGAAGGGCATCTGGGTTCTTTCCAGCTTCTGGCTATTATAAATAAGGCTGCGATGAACATAGTGGAGCACGTGTCTTTTTTATACGTTGGGGCATCTTTTGGGTATATGCCCAAGAGAGGTATAGCTGGATCCTCAAGCAGTTCAATGTCCAATTTTCTGAGGAACCACCAGACAGATTTCCAGAATGGTTGTACCAGTCTGCAATCCCACCAACAATGGAGGAGTGTTCCTCTTTCTCCGCATCCTGGCCAGCATCTGCTGTCACCTGAGTTTTTGATCTTAGCCATTCTCACTGGAGTGAGATGAAATCTCAGGGTTGTTTTGATTTGCATTTCCCTTATGACTAAAGATGTTGAACATTTCTTTAGGTGTTTCTCAGCCATTCGGCATTCTTCAGCTGTGAATTCTTTGTTTAGCTCTGAACCCCATTTTTTTTTTAATTTTTATTAACTTGAGTATTTCTTATATACATTTCGAGTGTTATTCCCTTTCCCGGTATCCGGGCAAACATCCCTTTCCCCCCTCCCCTTCCTTATAGGTGTTTCTCTCCCAACCCTCCCCCCATTGCCGCCCTCCCCCCACCAGTCTAGTTCACTGGGGGTTCAGTCTTAGCAGGACCCAGGGCTTCCCCTTCCACTGGTGCTCTTACTAGGATATTCATTGCTACCTATGAGGTCAGAGTCCAGGGTGAACCCCATTTTTTAATAGGGTTATTTGTCTCCCTGCGGTCTAACTTCTTGAGTTCTTTGTATATTTTGGATATAAGGCCTCTATCTGTTGTAGGATTGGTAAAGATCTTTTCCCAATCTGTTGGTTGCCGTTTTGTCCTAACCACAGTGTCCTTTGCCTTACAGAAGCTTTGCAGTTTTATGAGATCCCATTTGTCGATTCTTGATCTTAGAGCATAAACCATTGGTGTTTTGTTCAGGAAATTTTCTCCAGTGCCCATGTGTTCCAGATGCTTCCCTAGTTTTTCTTCTATTAGTTTGAGTGTATCTGGTTTGATGTGGAGGTCCTTGATCCACTTGGACTTAAGCTTTGTACAGGGTGATAAGCATGGATCGATCTGCATTCTTCTACATGTTGACCTCTAGTTGAACCAGCACCATTTGCTGAAAATGCTGTCTTTTTTCCATTTGATGGTTTTGCCTCCTTTGTCAAAACTCAAGTGACCATAGGTGTGTGGGTTCATTTCTGGGTCTTCAATTCTGTTCCATTGGTCTATCTGTCTGTCTCTGTACCAATACCATGCAGTTTTTATCACTATTGCTCTGTAATACTGCTTGAGTTCAGGGATAGTGATTCCCCCCGGAAGTCCTTTTATTATTCAGGATAGTTTTAGCTATCCTGGGATTTTTGTTATTCCAGATGAATTTGCAGATTGTTCTGTCTAACTCTTTGAAGAATTGGATTGGTATTTTGATGGGGATTGCATTGAATCTGTAGATCGCTTTTGGTAAAATGGCCATTTTTACTATATTAATCCTGCCAATCCATAAGCATGGGAGCTCTTTCCATCTTCTGGGGACTTCTTCAATTTCTTTCTTCAGTGTCTTGAAGTTCTTATTGTACAGATCTTTTACTTGCTTGGTTAAAGTCACACCGAGGTACTTTATATTATTTGGGTCTATTATGAAGGGTGTCGTTTCCCTAATTTCTTTCTCGGCTTGTTTCTCTTTTATGTAGAGGAAGGCTACTGATTTATTTGAGTTAATTTTATACCCAGCCACTTTGCTGAAGTTGTTTATCAGCTTTAGTAGTTCTCTGGTGGAACTTTTGGGATCACTTAAATATACTATCATATCATCTGCAAATAGTGATATTTCGACTTCTTCTTTTCCGATCTGTATCCCCTTGACCTCCTTTTGTTGTCTGATTGCTCTGGCTAGAACTTCAAGAATTGTATTGAATAAGTAGGTTGAGAGTGGGCAGCCTTGTCTAGTCCCTGATTTTAGTGGGATTGCTTCAAGTTTCTCTCCATTTAGTTTAATGTTAGCAACTGGTTTGCTGTATATGGCTTTTACTATGTTTAGGTATGGGCCTTGAATTCCTATTCTTTCCAGGACTTTTATCATGAAGGGGTGTTGAATTTTGTCAAACGCTTTCTCAGCATCTAATGAAATGATTATGTGGTTTTGTTCTTTCAGTTTGTTTATACAATGTATAACGTTGATGGTTTTCCGTATATTAAACCATCCCTGCATGCCTGGGATGAAGCCTACTTGATCATGGTGGATGATTGTTTTGATATGCTCTTGGATTCGGTTTGCCAGAATTTTATTCAGTATTTTTGTGTCGATATTCATAAGGGAAATTGGTCTGAAGTTCTCTTTCTTTGTTGGGTCTTTGTGTGGTTTAGGTATAAGAGTAATTGTGGCTTTATAGAAGGAATTCGGTAGTGATCCATCTGTTTCAATTTTGTGGAATAGTTTCGATAGTATTGGTATGAGATCTTCTATGAAGGTCTGATAGAATTCTGCACTGAACCCATCTGGACCTGGGCTCTTTTTGGTTGGGAGACCTTTAATGAGTGCTTCTATTTCCTTAGGAGTTATGGGGTTGTTTAACTGATTTATCTGTTCCTGATTTAACTTCGGTACCTGGTATCTGTCTAGGAAATTGTCCATTTCCTGCAGATTTTCAAGTTTTGTTGAATATAGGCTTTTGTAGTAGGATCTGATGATTTTTTTAATTTCCTCTGATTCTGTATTTATGTCTCCCTTTTCATTTCTGATTTTGTTAATTTGGATACACTCTCTGTGTCCTCTCGTTAGTCTGGCTAAGGGTTTATCTATCTGGTTGATTTTCTCAAAGAACCAACTTTTGGTTCTGTTGATTCTTTCTATGGTCCTTTTTGTTTCGACTTGGTTGATTTTAGCTCTGAGTTTGATTATTTCCTGCCTTCTACTCCTCCTGGGTGTATTTGCTTTTTTTTGTTCTAGAGATTTTAGGTGTGCTGTCAAGCTGCTGACATATGCTCTTTCCTGTTTCTTTCTGCAGGCACTCAGAGCTATGAGTTTTCTTTAGCACAGCTTTCATTGTGTCCCATAAGTTTGGGTATGTTGTACCTTCAATTTCATTAAATTCTAAAAAGTCTTTAATTTCTTTCTTTATTTCTTCCTTGACCAGGTTATCATTGAGGAGAGCATTGTTCAATATCCACGTATATGTGGGCATTCTTCCCTTATTATTATTGAAGACCAGTTTTAGGCCGTGGTGGTCTGATAGCACGCATGGGATTATTTCTATCTTTCTGTACCTGTTGAGGCCCGTTTTTTGACCAATTATATGGTCAATTTTGGAGAAAGTACCATGAGGTGCTGACAAGAATGTATATCCTTTTGCTTTAGGATAGAATGTTCTATAAATAGCTGTTAAGTCCATTTGGTTCATGACGTCTCTTAGTCTGTCTACATCTCTGTTTAATTTCTGTTTCCATGATCTGTCCATTGATGAGAGTGGGGTGTTGAAATCTCCTACTATTATTGTGTGAGGTGCAATGTGTTTTTTGAGCTTTAGTAAGGTTTCTTTTATGTATGTAGGTGGCCTTGTATTTGGGGCATAGATATTTAGGATTGAGAGTTCATCTTGGTGGATTTTTCCTTTGATGAATATGAAGTGTCCTTCCTTATCTTTTTTGACTTATTTTAATTGAAAATCAATTTTATTTGATATTAGAATGGCTACTCCAGCTTGTTTCTTCCGACCATTTGCTTGGAAAATTGTTTTCCAGCCTTTCACTCTGAGGTAGTGTCTGTCTTTGTCTCTGAGGTGTGTTTCCTGTAGGCAGCAGAATGCAGGGTCCTCATTGCGTGTCCAGTTTGTTAATCTATGTCTTTTTATTGGGGAGTTGAGGCCATTGATGTTGAGAGGTATTAAGGCATAGTGATTGTTGCTTCCTGTTATGTTGTATTTGGATGTGAGATTATGTTTGTGTGCTTGAGAAAGTATTTTTTAAAAAAATAAATGATCAATAACGACTCTGGCTATTTTAGAAAGAAGGTGGTGTTACAAATCATTTTTTTTCCTTTCTAATAAGCTCTTTTATTATATGATGTCTTTTTATAAATATTATCAACACATCATAAATGAGAACACTAAAGAAAAACACTGATTCATGAAAGGCCAATTATAAAACTGCTGATCAGTTCTCAGTATATAGATATTCAAGGTCTGCAATATACTTTCCTACAAATCATTTTTAAGTTAGTAGTTACAAATCATTTAGACCTCACCAAGGCTCTGTTGTTGACAGTGAGATCAGTGTGATCTGACACTCATAATGTATTCCTGAATTTTAACATGTCTCTAACCCCCCCCGCTCTCTCTCCCTGCCCTCTCCCTCTCCCCCCCAACCCTGCTCTCGCTCTTTGTGTATGTGTATCTTCATGTGCTCACTTGTGTGCACATGTGCACACATCACTGTATATTCAGAAGCACACAGATGGAAGTATCCATTTCAAATGAGTACAGCAGTGATTGCTGCCAAAGTCTTGATATGCCCACAACTTTTTTGGGAACTAAAATTATATAGAGGAAGAGACACCTACTTATCTTTGATGTAGTATAATACTTTATATATATTGTGTCTTATGTTAAACTTGTACTTTGGAATGTAACTTACTCTTTGACCAGAATATTAGGAAATACTGTTTTTTAAATTAACATTTAAGGACCATGTAGATACAACTTAGATAGATCAAGTTTTCTAACATAATAAACTTATATTTTATAACACATTTTTTTTTAATTTAAAAGTGAGAATATTTGTAGTATTTTCATTATTTACTTCAAAACTTGTAACTTAAAACTCCTGTTTTAGATTATAAAGAAGCTGTAGTCAAAGACTGGATTTGTATTTTCATTTGGGAATGTCAGAGCGGTGTCCAGGTCCATGTGAATCTCCTTTGTTTTGTAGGCCTATGAAGAGTACACCAGCAAGCTAGATGCCCTTCAGCAGAGAGAGCAGCAGCTGTTGGAATCCCTGGGTAATGGAGCAGACTTTTCTGTTTCTAGCTCTGCATCAATGGACACCGTTACATCTTCCTCCTCTTCTAGCCTTTCAGTGCTACCGTCATCTCTTTCAGTTTTTCAAACTCCCACAGATGTATCACGGAACAACCCCAAGTCACCACAGAAACCTATCGTTCGTGTCTTCCTGCCCAACAAACAGAGGACAGTGGTAAGTCAGTCTTCATCATCATCGTTTTGCTCTTTCTTTGTGTTGAACATTATTATCATTGTTTATTCAGAGCCATGCAAACAGAATTATCCATTTTAAATAAGGATAGAAAAGACATGATTATTTTATGTCAATCTGTATAGTTACAGAGTTTTTTTTTTCTTTTTAATTTTGTTTGTGTATTTGTGTACATGGTTTCACTATGTAGCCTTGACTGGTCTGGAACTCACAACGTAGTCCAGGCTGGCCTTTGACTAACAGAGATTGGCCTGCCTCTGCCTCTTCAAGTGATTGGATGTCAGTATGCCTAACTTATCAAGCTTCATTGGCACTTAAATGTAAGTACCAGCTAAGAGTCAGTCAGGAGACTGAAGAGATGGCTCAGTAGTTGAGAGCACTGGCTGCTTTTTCAGAGGTCCTTGGTTTAGTTCTCTGCTCTCTTATGTTGGACCACAACCATCTATAATGACATTTTGAGGAGATTTGGTGCCGTCTTCTGGCTTCAAAGAATACCAGGCATACACATGGTGAACTAATGGACAGGCAGGCAAAACACTCATAAGTATAAAATAAAAACAAATACATATTTTTTAAGAGGCGGTCAGAATTTCAGGATTTAAGCTTGTATCAGGTAAGATTCTTTCCTCTGTGTAATCTAAATGATCAGAATTACCTTTCAGTGTGCTGATACTCTTTTCTTGTGTATGTAACTCTGAAAATTGTTGTCACAAGTGTCATTGTTTGAAACTGTATACCAGTAAGAAACATTTAAAGCAGAGAAATCTCCAAGTCCTCATAGAGGATCTTCAGTCTTCAAGTAAAGCCTTAATAACATTTCTGACCTTAAACCAGTAATTTCTTAATGTATATGGTTGCTTTTCTAATAAGATATACATTACTATTTTGTGTGTGTGTGTGTGTGTGTGTGTGTGTGTGTGTGTGTGTGTGTGTGCACGCACAGAGTGTGGGTGCTCACAGAGACTAGAGACATTAGAATGGGCTGCAGTTATAGATAGTTAGTGTGAGTCACCTGACGTGGATTCTGGGAACTGAACTCCATCCCTAGAAAAGCAGCAAGTACTCTTAACCACTGCTCCATCTCTTCAACCCTGGATGGTTGCTTCTAACTTTAATTAAAAGAGTTAGAAATCTGCTAAAATCAAAGTAGTTTTTCTTTGTTTTCCCTGTGAGACAACAGAAATTCAAAAGTTGGTGTTTATCAGTGTTCCAAAATTCCTTCTGACTTTAAAAAAAAAATGTTACTATAAAAGCATTTTGCCCTAGAGTCTAAAATTCCTGCATTAATGATCAGATTAGGAACCATCTGAGTTGCCAACTACCTACATATTTTTGGATTTTGCCCTTAGAAAATACTGTTTTTAGGCTGGGCATAGTGGTGCATGCTTTTAATCACAGCATTTGGGAAGCATCAGCAAGCAGAGCTCTGTGTGTTCAAGACCAGCCAGAGCTACACAAAGAAACCATGTCTGGGGAAAAAGGAAGAAAGAAAATACTGTTTTCAAACACTGTTAATTATCCAGAGTGTATTTTTACACACTTTATTTCTGCCCTTTCTTCCAGGAAGAATGGTTTGTAATAAAGCAAACTTGGGATTATTTAAGTTTTGTGCAGAATAAACTTAACTTCCAAAACAAATTCAGTCTCCTCCTCCTCCTCAAAAGCAGGAGTATAATGCAAAACCATTTGTAAATGGGAATTCTATCTCTGAAGCTTAAAAAGTTAATGGACACCCATCCCATCTCTGTCTTCGTGTTTTGTTGTTTATGCTTGTGAGCAGAACGTGGAAAACATTGGGGCCGGAAAGGTGACTTGGTGGTTAGAAGCACTGGCTGCCTTTGCAGAGAACCTGGGTCTGTTCTCAGCACCCACAAGACAGCACACAGCTATCTGGATCTCTAGTTCCAGGGGACAGAGTAGTTTCTCTGTAAGCACCGCGTGTATGTGATGACATACATGCAGGCCAAACACCCAGAAACACAATTTTAAAATAAATATTTTTTAAAACAACGTGAAAAGAGTTTAGTGAGCTGGTTATACAGTAACATGAATATTAACCTTGAGCAGATAACTTTTAAAAATAATTGATGTGGCTTTTTTATACATACACTTTAATACATTTTAAAGGAATAGTATGATCATAATACACAAAGTTAAAATACCTCTAACACTGATCCAGCCGTCTGTTTCGAAGTATTTTTTTCCGAGTGTGAAAAACAAGCATTTGTTTGTTAATCTATTTCTCATAACTCCAGGTCCCTAATGTCCATCAACAAGTAAATTATTAAGTTGGTTCTTCGTGTACATGCCTGTAACACAGCACTTGGGACACTGAGGCAGGTCGGTCAGTGTAGCTTCATCCTGATCTTTGTGTGGAGCTCTAGGTTAGCTAGAGCCACGGAGTGAGACCCCATCTCAAAGGTTTAAAAAGCTAAAAACAAAAAGTCAGTGATATTTTAAAACAAATTGTGTAGGGCTGGGGAGATGGCTCGTCAGTTAAGAGCACTGTCCTTTTCCAGAAGACCCAGGTTCAATTCTTAGCACCCCCTAGTAACTCACAACTGTCTGTAACTCCTGTTCCAGGGGATCTGACTCCCTGACACATGCAGGCAAAATACCAATGTACATAAAAATAGATAAATTAAAAAAAACAAATTGTGGTGTATCTATGTAAAGAACATACTGTACTACAAAAGCTACTGATACTCCCAATATAGATGAATCTCAAGAAAAGTGTGCTGAAGAGAAGGCAGACAAAAATAGATACATACTTTGTAATTTCATTTATATAAATTTCTAAAATGAACTCTTGGTTATATATGGTGGTGAATGCATATTACCTGCATTTAGGAAGTGGTAGCAGGAGGATTAGGAGTTCAAAGTTATCCTTGGCTACATAGTTAAGTTTTATAAACAAAGGCAAATTTTTCTGTAGTGACAGAAAGATGTTTAGTATTTGTCTAGACATAGGATTAGGGAAGGAAGGAGATATTGCATTGACGTACAAGGAAACTTCAGAAGATTATGTATATGTTCATTATTGTAAATATTGTAATTGTTTTAGTTAGGATTTCTATTTCTGTAATACAACACTATGACCAAAAGCAAGCTGGGGAGGAAGGAGTTTATTTTGCTTGCACTTCCACATCACTGTTCATCATCAAAGAGGTCAGGGCAGGAACTTAAACAGGACAAGAACCTGGAGGCAGAAGCTGATCCACAGGCTGTGCATGGCTTCTGCTTACAGGCTTGCTCCCCATGGCTTATCTAGTGAGCCTTACTATAGACCTCAGGTTTACCAGCCAGGGTGGCACTACTCATAATTTACTGGGTCCTCCTAAGTCAATCACTAAATAAGAAAATGCCATAAAGGCTTGCCTATAGCCCAGTCATATGGAAACATTTCTTAATTAAAGTTCTCTCCTTTTAGGTGACTCTAGCTTGTGTGACAGAAAAGTATATGTGTAACCAGACAGTATATGTGTGTGTATGTACAATGTGTATAAACCTGGGTACTCCACATCACTGCATGTTTGTATGTCCTTTATCCCTTATCTTACTCTTGTTTTATTACGGGACTTTAGAAATGCTGGTTGTCTTACTCGGCTTGTTTGTTCTTATTTTCTCTTATTATTACTATTTTAGATGCTTGCTTATATTCTAATGAGAGGGGATTATGGGCTTGATTTGGGTGGGTGGGAAAGTGGGAAGGAGCTGGGGGAGGGGAAACAAATCAGAATATATTATATGAAGAAAGTACTTTCAATAAAAAAGGAAGAATGCTGGTAGTCCTAGAAATAATAAGATAGATTTTAAAGAAAACAATTAAGGACAAGGAGAGATGTATTTAAAATCTACTTCACAAAACAATTAGAATACTAAGTATTGTTTTTTTTTGTTTTTTTTTTTATTAACTTGAGTATTTCTTATATACATTTCAAGTGTTATTCCCTTTCCCGGTTTCCGGACAAACATCCCCCTCCCCCCTCCCCTTCCTTATGGGTGTTCCACTCCCAACCCTCCCCCCATTGCCGCCCTCCCCCCATAGTCTAGTTCACTGGGGGTTCAGTCTTAGCAGGACCCAGGGCTTCCCCTTCCACTGGTGCTCTTACTAGGATATTCATTGCTACCTATGAGGTCAGAGTCCAGGGTCAGTCCATGTATAGTCTTTAGGTAGTGGCTTAGTCCCTGGAAGCTCTGGTTGCTTGGCATTGTTGTACATATGGGGTCTCGAGCCCCTTCAAGCTCTTCCAGTTCTTTCTCTGATTCCTTCAACGGGGGTCCTATTCTCAGTTCAGTGGTTTGCTGCTGGCATATGCCTCTGTATTTGCTGTATTCTGGCTGTGTCTCTCAGGAGCGATCTACATCCGGCTCCTGTCGGTCTGCACTTCTTTGCTTCATCCATCTTGTCTAATTGGGTGGCTGTATATGTATGGGCCACATGTGGGGCAGGCTCTGAATGGGTGTTCCTTCAGTCTCTGTTTTAATCTTTGCCTCTCCCTTCCCTGCCAAGGGTATTCTTTTTCCTCATTTAAAGAAGGAGTGAAGCATTCACATTTTGATCATCCGTCTTGAGTTTCGTTTGTTCTAGGGATCTGGGGTAATTCAAGCATTTGGGCTAATAGCCACTTATCAATGAGTGCATACCATGTATGTCTTTCTGTGATTGGGTTAGCTCACTCAGGATGATATTTTCCAGTTCCAACCATTTGCCTACGAATTTCATAAACTCGTTGTTTTTGATAGCTGAGTAATATTCCATTGTGTAGATGTACCACATTTTCTGTATCCATTCCTCTGTTGAAGGGCATCTGGGTTCTTTCCATTTTCTGGCTATTATAAATAAGGCTGCGATGAACATAGTGGAGCACGTGTCTCTTTTATATGTTGAGGCATCTTTTGGGTATATGCCCAAGAGAGGTATAGCTGGATCCTCAGGCAGTTCAATGTCCAATTTTCTGAGGAACCTCCAGACTGATTTCCAGAATGGTTTTACCAGTCTGCAATCCCACCAACAATGGAGGAGTGTTCCTCTTTCTCCACATCCTCGCCAGCATCTGCTGTCACCTGAGTTTTTGATCTTAGCCATTCTCACTGGTGTGAGGTGAAATCTCAGGGTTGTTTTGATTTGCATTTCCCTTATGACTAAAGATGTTGAACATTTCTTTAGATGTTTCTCAGCCATTCGGCATTCCTCAGCTGTGAATTCTTTGTTTAGCTCTGAACCCCATTTTTTAATAGGGTTATTTGTTCCCCTGCGGTCTAACTTCTTGAGTTCTTTGTATATTTTGGATATAAGGCCTCTATCTGTTGTAGGATTGGTAAAGATCTTTTCCCAATCTGTTGGTTGCCGTTTTGTCCTAACCACAAGAATACTAAGTATTGTATTTAAACAGTTCTTTGTCAGTTACCCATTTCTGGTTTTGTTTTTTTAAGATGAGGTCTGTATCCCATGCTGATCTTGTACTTAAGATCTTTCTATCTCTGCTTCCTCAAGTGTTGGGATTACAGGTTATCCCAGCATGCAAAGCCTAGATGTCATTCTTAATATAATATTACAGGTTGGTCCTGTAGATACCAGCTAAAAAAATATATACTCTTTTTGAAGACACTTAAAGGCTTTATTATATTTTTAGCAACACGGGATATCCAAAAATACAAATTCTCTGAACATACTGCAATTAAAATAAAAATGAATACCAATAGAAAAACTTTCTTTTAGAATTGCAGTCACTTCTCAGCAGACTAAAAATTTCTAAGGAAAATTAAAAAGTATTTTTATGAATAATGAAAATATTGCATGAAATAGGACAGGATATACAAAAGGCAACATATAAAATTTGCATTTTAATAATTTCTATGAGTTTTTTAAACACCTGGATTTGAACAAGAAATAAGATGAAGATCAAAGTAATAATTATAATAATGACCCAGTTGCTGTACAGTTATCGATTTTTAAATTGCATGAAATAAAGGTCTGAGGGAGTGGCTCAGGAGATAAAGCGTTTGTTGCTCAAGTGTGAGCTGGAGGACTGGTGGGTCAGAGACCCAGAACCCTTAAGGATGAACCGGCACTGTGGCTGCCTGTCTTCTCATTGCCCAGAAGATGGAAAATGGACCCCCTAGTGCAAGCTCACTAGCTAAATTAGCAGGAATCATCATGGTGCTTTCTTTTTTGCAAGTTACCTTGCTTCAAAAAATAATATGGTGGGGGCTGGGGATTTAGCTCAGTGGTAGAGCGCTTGCCTAGGAAGCGCAAGGCCCTGGGTTCGGTCCCCAGCTCCAAAAAAAAGAACAAAAAAAAAAAATAATAATATGGTGAGCAGTTAAGAAAGATTCAACGTGAACTTTGGGCCTCTACACAAACATGTGCCTATGACATGAACATATTTATGCACACACACACATGCGCGCGCACACATACACACAATTGCTATGACTAGGGCTGAGGCAGTAACTCAGATGGAATATTTGCCTATTTATATTCTGGGTTTGATCTCCAGTAGTACTAAAAGTAAATAAAATTTTATAACTTGGGGGTTGGGGATTTAGCTCAGTGGGGTTGGGGATTTAGCTCAGTGGTAGAGCGCTTGCCCTAGGTTCGGTCCCCAGCTCTGGAAAAAAAAATTTATAACTTGAAGTATAAAATTAAGAAACAGAATGGATTCTTGGGTCTGAAATATATATATAGCGCAGAGGTAGAGCTTTTATCTAGCATGTATGAGGTCCTACGTTTGATTCTCAGCAAAATACACACACACACACACACACACACACACACACACACACACACACACACACACACACACACACGAAATAGAAAATTCTAGGAAGTGCTGGAAGACATGAAGGTAAGAGGAACATCTATTAGGGTAGAGATGCAGGAGAGTGAGAAGGGAAATTGGTGGTGGAGGTGATCAAGACATTTGTAGAAATTGTCAGAAAATAAATTTCTTTTTAAAAAATGGAAGAAGCCTTGTAGCTGCTGAAAATTCTGTTTGTTTCTGCAACTGAGGCCCTAGAAATTGGACTGTGACATATGCATCATAAAAGGCATATAAGTTTTATTTGATGTTAACATTGTTATATGTATGTGAAGTCACAAAAGGTGAGAACCCAGTAAGTAGGTAGGCATGACAAGGTATATACCATTCCAAGAAAGAATGTTGTAAAACTGTGGGAAGGCAACAGATGGGCTTTCTAGTGGCAGTAAATTATAAAACGATAAATATGTAAGGAAAATTAATAGAAGATACAGTTTATTCTCATAAATTATGACTGTTCCTCATGTCATAAAGCTTTGGATTCTCTTACTGTATCATATCAGAAGTTGCCCTTTACATCAAATAAAGAAAACTGTGATGTTTCTGTTTGTTTGACTGCTAGTCAGGTCCTTTCGATCATTTACTTTCTTCATTTTCATGAACATATATAGTATACTTGGAGCATATTTCTCTTACACTTACTTCTTACCTTGTTTGGGATGTGTGAGTAGGTGGGCTTATGTTCATGTGTGTACATATACACATACATATACATGTGGGCATGCATGCGGAGACCAGAGGACATCCTGAGGTGTTGTTTTTTTGAGATGGGGTCTCTCACTGGCCTGGAACTCAGCATATAGGGTAAGCTGGCTGGCCAGCAGCGAGCCCTCAAGACCCACTTTTCCCTGCCTCCCCAGTACACATGCTACTACATCCAATTTCTTTGTTTGTTAATTTATTGAGACAGAAGTTCTAAGCCTTTCTAGCAGTGAAAGGCTTCTCTTATCCTTAGGGACATTTTCTAACTGATTAACCTATTTTAGTTTGATTAGCACCATAGTTTAATAGTAAAAGATACAACCTTGGGGTTGGGGATTTAGTTCAGTGGTAGAATGCTTGCCTAGCAAGCGCAAGGCCCTGGGTTCGGTCCCCAGCTCCGGAAAAAAAAGAAAAAACAAACAAACAAACAAACAAACAAAAAAGGCAGGAGCATGGCAGTGTCCAGGCGGGCATGGTACAGGCAGAGCTGAGAGTTCTACATCTTCATCTGAAGGCGGCTAATAGATTTACTGACTCTCAGGCAGCTAAGACAAGGGAATTAGAGCCCACACCCACACGGCCACACCTCCCAACAGTGCCATTCCCTGGGCCAAGCATATATAAACATCACAGTCCATGTAGTCCTGACTGCCCTGGAATCTATGTAGACCAGATACCTCACAGACTGACCTTAACCTCACAGAGATCCTGCTGCCTCCGCCACTGAAGTGGGATTAAACTCACGCACCACCACAACTGGCCTTAATCCATTTGCTTTAAGTTGGTAAAATAATATTACTAGTTACAATTTCCTTTGACTAATGAGTAAAGGAACCCATATGATATTTTAAAGGTGTTATAAAGTAAATAGCTGAGCTTTAAGAAATGATTTGAAAGAAAACCTCCTTCCTTTACCTCTTGCATGTATTTGTGTCATAGGTGCCCGCAAGATGTGGTGTAACGGTCCGAGACAGTCTAAAGAAAGCACTAATGATGAGGGGTCTCATCCCAGAGTGCTGTGCTGTTTACAGAATTCAGGACGGGTATGCTTTGTATGTGTGTGTCACTTTCTTTGAAAAGAAATTAGACATAAGCTTTGAGTAGTTTTTATCCAAACCTCTGGAATAGGGAATTAGCTCAAAGACTGGAAAGGTGGCTCAGTACCCACACGGCAGCTCATAGCATCTGTAATTCTAGTTCCAGGGGCTCTAAAACCATCTGGTCTCCTCAGGTATACATGAGATGCACAGACTTATGCAGGCAAAACACCCATATACATTAGAAAGAGGGAGAATATTTTTTACTAAAAGATTTAAAATATCAACTTAAAATTGTACTAATACTACTCTTAAAGAAATCTCGAAAGCTATTGATAATTTGTGCAGTTATATTGTTTATTCCTGTGACAGATGCCTTTATTAGAGATTATAATTTCTATAATTTGCGAACAATTAGAACAGCAGTTCTCAACCTAGGGAGTCAAACAGTCCTTTCACAGGGGTTGTCTAAGACCACCGAAAATATATGTATTTCCAGTATGATTCATAGTAGAAAAATTACACCTATGAGTAGCAACAAAAATAATTTTACAGTTGGGGATCACCACGATATGAGAACTATTTCAAGGGTCATAGCATTAGGAAGGTTAAGAACCATTACAGTAGAATGTGATTTGTTTAGATAGTCTACATTTCTATAGTCTTCCTTTTTAAATACAAGCTCATAGTTCTACGAAAGTCTATAAAATCTCTTATATTAAAGCATCTTTTCATAAAGTAATATTATTCTAAATAGTTATGTTTGAATCTACATCTTGAGGCATGTTGTTCCCTGGATGGTCTTGTTCTCTGAATTTGATGATAAGTTTTGTTTGTTTGTTTTCATTTGTTTGCTTATTTGTTTTTTAAACCCCAGGAACAATTTGGTTTTGACTGTTGTAGGTTTTTCTGGACCAACTTAGGAGTAAATATATTTATACCGCTCTTTGTTTGACATTTATTAAAGTTTAAACCTAAAAATTAAGACTGAAATTTCTATTGTTTGAAAATATTGGGGTAGAGTAATCAAGAAAGGATTTCTCCTACATTCTTTTCAGAGAGAAGAAACCAATTGGCTGGGACACTGACATTTCCTGGCTTACTGGAGAGGAGCTACATGTTGAAGTACTAGAGAATGTTCCTCTGACAACCCACAACTTCGTATGTATCCATTCATATTTGAATTGTCAAAACTGGTCAGTTTCTTTTGAATTTTTTATTTAGGGAATATGAAATACAGATGAATAATTTTGTGGTTGATAATTGGCCTGAGTTCTGTTCTTTAAAATACTGTATTTAGAGAACTTTTATTGATATTTATTCTTTCTTTATAGTTTAAAAAACATATATGTCTCTTAAAAGAACAAATAAAAACAAAAAAAATTAGTCTGATATAAAAGTCTATCTATCTAGTAAAATAAAATTTTCCTACAAGTCATCATTTGTATAGATGAATAGCTAATAGCTTAGTTGTCTCTGTTCACAAATGCATGGCGGTAAGCACAGCTGACTTATTTCTCTCTTGCTTACTTCCCATCCCTCTCTCTCTTAAGTGAAGGATGGGGTCCTGCTGTGTGATATTCTCCCTTTTTCCTTTTCTCCTCAGTGGGACTTGTGTTTCAGCACACCTAGCTTTGTTCTTGTAATAATTGCCTAGCAGCCTATGAGGATAGAATCTGAGGCCTTCTCTCTGTTTTTATCTTTATAACATATCATATATAGAGTTAGACTGCCTGTATCTTGACATACATATTGTTTCCAAAGATTAAGGGGATGGATGGGAAAGGAGCATAGTTGGATATCGAGCTCTCCTTGAGACTTTATCTTGTTTTTTGCCTTTGATAAAACCTAGCTTAAGTTTGTCACCAGCCAGCAACAGACTCCTAACCACTCCCCACTCAACTAATACATCTTTAGATATACTTAAATTCTATTCTTAACTAAGCAGAAGCTACGGCCAGAAGAAATAATTTTTTTGGTCCGTCTTTATTCACAAAGTTATCTTTCAGATATGGTTTGCATAAAATCCATACTCAGATGCATAGTCTACCTTTTACCCTTCCGTTGTTCTGCTCTCTTCTCTATTTCTCTTACTGTCCTCTTCATCCCACCCCCACCCCGCACAGGTAGGTACATGTGCATGTGCGTGTGCGTGTGCGTGTGCGTGTGTGTGTGTGTGTGTGTGTGTGTGTGTGTGTTGTTTCCTGAGATAATGGTAGCAGTGCTAAAGATGCTTAGTTTGGCAGTTAAATAGATCAAAAGAGGTATTTCTCACTTCTGTGTAATCACAGGCAAATGGAAAAGGAAGAAAGCTAGAAACAAGCATTTGCTTTTTCTCACATGCTTTCTCAAGTGATGGGGAAACTGAAGAAAGCACACCCCACTGTGTAAAAGTTCCTGAAAGGCCAGAATGGATTATGTACCAGACTAATTCTTAATAGCTGTTGATTAATATTTTTTGAAAATAGAATTTTAAGTCGGTATAGTGGCACACACCTTTAAACCTAGCATTGGGAAGCAGAGACATGCAAATGACTAGGAATTCAAGGACAGCCTTGTCTACATAGTAAGCCCTGTCTCAAAAAACTAGAGTTTTAGAGCAGACCTGCTTTTCTATACCTGGAACCCTCCACTTGGGAGGCAGAAGCAAGGGGCTGGTTGAAAGTTCAAGACCAACTTCTGTCACAGAAAACATTTAAACAAAAACATAAAATTGTAATAAATGATATAAAATTATAAGCTATGCTTGATGTAAGTGCTATTATGTAGGTTTAGGTATATATTAGGTCATCATAAAAGGATACATTATCTATTGATTGTGGTTTTTAAAAAATAAAATCCAAGATGATTGAAAATACAAAAAGTCATCCTTGCTATCAGCATTCTGAAATAGCCATTGTTGGGAGTCTCTCTGTTATATATTTTTCTGCCTATTGCTTACTGCAAGGCGTATACACTTCATCTAATTTCTCCCTCGGGAACAGAGAGTTCCCTTAGTACAGTGCAGTTTCTTTGATCCATGTTGTACATTAAAAGTCCTGATAAATTTTTAATACTTTTGAGCATTTATTTATTTTGTAATATGAAGAAACTAATCTGAAAGGCAAATGGAAAAGGAGGAAAGTTAGAAACAACAGTATTTAACAGCATTTAACTTTTAACAGTGTGTTCAAGTCTGAAGGTAGAAGTTTTCTTTCCTATTACCCAAGTTTCAGATCTAAACTTTAAAAAGTTGCTAAATTTAACAGTATTACAAACAATTCACTTCGTAATTCTGTGGTCAGAATAAAATTGCGGTATAGATTTTGTGTAGCAATTGATAATTTTAATAGTTTCTATTTTAAGCCCTGGGTGATTATTTTCATATTACTAAATATCTTTTGCCATGATTTCTTGCTTTAGCAACTTAAGACCTCACATGCTGATTGCTGGTTCCATTAGGAGTAACTCGTTTGCAGGATTCTGCCTTCTCTCCCTCTTTTCTTCCATCTCGCTGCTGTTCTGTTTGAGAACTGAGGTTGAATAAGTCTATATCTTTGTTTCTTCTACTGTCAGCACTAGCTTTCCTTAGCTTCCTTCTTTGGGTAGGAATTGAATGATAGCCTTGGGTTTCCTTCCTTTTACCTCTAACTCTTCTTTTTGTATTTTTACTTCCTTTATGCTGTTAAGCTTGAAATCAGTTATTCTTTTTAATTCAGTTGTTTAAATTTTTTTGAGACTTTCATGCACAAGTCCCTTAGAGTGTTGCTTGTTGTCCATTTGAAGCTGGATAACATATCAGGGTCTCAATTCTTTTATTTGTTTTATTGTCTTGATTTCTGAGTTTTTATGTTGACTATTAAGATGGGATAGTATTTCAAATCCCATGGTTTTAGTATTGCATTTTGATGTGTGACTTTTTATGATATAAATATACTAAAAATTGTTATTTTAAGTAAGTGAATGAATGTGTTGTTTATAAAAAGGATTCTTGCGGGGTTGGGGATTTAGCTCAGTGGTAGAGCGCTTGCCTAGCAAGCGCAAGGCCCTGGGTTCGGTCCCCAGCTCCAAAAAAAGAACCAAAAAAAAAAAAATTGGATTCTTGCAAGTATCTGAAACCATGTATGATTTTCACTTTCCAGGTACGGAAAACTTTTTTCACCTTAGCATTTTGTGACTTTTGCCGAAAGCTGCTTTTCCAGGGTTTCCGCTGTCAAACATGTGGTTATAAGTTTCACCAGCGTTGTAGTACAGAGGTTCCACTGATGTGTGTTAATTATGACCAACTTGAGTAAGTAATCCACAAAGAACCTCTTTACTATTACTTTATAGTTAAATTTTCATAATGTGGAATTAGTGTACTTTGAAAATCATGAGGGACGTTTTGCCCATTGCAGTTGTTAAAGAATTTTTAAAGTAACAAATAGTCCAAGCAGCTCTTCTCTCTCAGAGAGGTGAGCACTGGCTCTGGGGCATATAAAACTTTTATTCATGTGCTTTTTAAGTAACAACTACTAGTCCTTAGGAATCACTTTTATATAATTTGGGGTGGATATAGAATATTGTTTTAGTCAAGTTGATGGTTGTCTTTCTGGACGACGAGTCTGATTCTACAGCCTATTATAGCAGTTATGTTGATCCCCTCACTGTCACCTCACCCATGTCCATCTGTTTCATCTTAACCCCTGCTCCCTTTATTTAAGGGAATACTTATACACGAGTTATTTATTTCTAAAATTTCTTTTTTTCTTTATAGCATATTTAATAAACATAGTAGATGGTATCTATTATATAATAATCTTTCTCTATAATTCTTTTTGTTGCTGCTGAAATGGAATTTGACTTTAAAATTAATTATAATGATATATCCAACTTAGCAGCTACCGAGGAGGCAGAGGCAGGTGGATCTCTGTAAGTTCAAGACCAACCTGGTCTACAAGTGAGTTCCAGGACTACACAGTGAATCTCAGAAAAAAACAAGAAGCATAATCTAACTTACCACTAGATGTTTTTCTTCTAGTTTTTAAATAGATGATTTTCTCCCTGTGGTATAGAAATTGACTGAAAAGAACAATTAGTTCTAGATCTGAGCATGCCCTTGAAAGTACAATATAATTTTTTTAAAGAAACCTTTGACAAAAATATATGTAATTGAACTTTGTTGATCCTGAAAGTAAAACTTGATCCCACATTTTCTCACTACTTCTGTGTTCTCTTGTATTGAAGCTTCTGGGTTTTGCACAAGTTAGGTTTGTTTTGTTTTGTTTTGTTTTTGCCTCACAGTTTGCTGTTTGTCTCCAAGTTCTTTGAGCATCACCCAGTACCACAGGAGGAGGCCTTCTCAGCAGAGACTACCCTTCCATCCGGATGCTCTTCCGCACCCCCCTCAGACTCTATTGGGTATGATTTGATTCTTGCTGTTTAATGATGTGCTAGACGGACTGCCTTTCTTTGGATTGTTTGTATAATTGTAAACCTTTTCAACACTGGAACTGTTAAATTATAGATATCCCCCCCCCAATTATGTATTTTATCACTAATGTATAGTATCACAGCATTGAAGCATTTACATTCATTTGGTCCAGAGTGGGATTAAAAGCCTGGTATTAGAGTAGGTCACAGCCTTAATCCCAGCACTCATGAGACCAAAACAGGCAGATCTCTGTGAGTGGAGCCTGACCTGATCTACACAGTGAGTTACTGTCTTGAAACACACACAGTCAATCAATTAATCAATCAATCAATGGAATTAAAGCTGATGTATGTAGACGGTTTTAAGATCAATTGTGAAGAATGTCAAAATAAAATTCTTATGCCCTGTTATTCACCATTTTATCAGGTAATGTGTGACTTCTACTTAAAAAGCATTAACATATGAGTTGATAATTTTTAAAAACTACACATTGTAATAGAGTATATTAAACTTTGTGATAAGAACGTAAATATTTTATATTTATAGAATGCAAGAAAGTTGGATGTACTCAAGAAAGCTTAGCAGAGTTGTGATTTGAACTGGTCTTTAAAGAATTGCTGGCTACAGCCAGGGTTGTTGCATGGAGAAACCCTGTCTAAAAGAACCAGAGAGAGAGATGGGGGACAGGGGAAGGAACTGGAGGGAGAGAATGAATGGCTAGAAGCTAAATGAACTCTGAGTGAGAGCGGATGTAGAGAAGAGAGCAGGTTTCAGAGCTAGTCACGAAGCTTACCTAAGCTTTTAAGGAGTATAAGAGAGACTGATAGGGTGCACAAATCTGAAATCCCAGCACTTAGGAGGCTGAAGCAGAAAGGTGATGAGTTTGAGCTTTGCTTCAGAGTGAGACCATAATCTCAAATAACAATGGAAAGTTGGAAGAAGGAAAGTGCCATATGTGAGACCAGGTAGTAGGGAATCTTGACATTTTGGCTCGTATTTACTTGAGATATGAAGATCTGGGAGAATAAAGGTTTTCAAGCAAGTTACCAATGAGATAAAAATGATTTTGAAGGGAGAATTTACTTAGCAGTAAGATTTAGATGGGCAGGAAACCCTAAGGTGAAGACGGCCTAAAATTAAGGGGAGGCCATATGCAGAAAGGCAGGGCTTCACAAGGACAGAAGGCAGGTGGAAGCAGTGCTGTCAGTTTAGGGGGGAAGGCAAACATTTACTCTTAAACTATCCCCAAGGCATTAATTCACAGTAGAAAAAGAGACAGTAATTTAAGTTGGCTCTTGAATATTTTCGCATAGGTCTGTTACGCTCTTCCCATTATGTTTAAAGCAAGATTATTTATGCTATGTCTGGAAGTATATAGTTTTAAAAAGAAATGTTTCTCTGGTGGTAGCAGCACGCACCTTTGATTCCAGCACTTTGGGGTCGAAGACAGATGGATCTCTGTGAGCTCAAGGCTAACCGTCTCTGTAGAGCTAACTCCAGGAGCCAGGGCTGCACAGAGAAACTCTGTCTTGGAAAGACAGAGTGGGAGAGGGGAAAGGAGGGGAAGAGAAGTTTCCAGATAGCACTCTGACCTAGAATAGTTCCAAAATGCTTAGTGCACAAGTAATTGTTTTACTAGTCCCTTCTTCCTTGTATTCTTCACAGTATGTTATTACTTTAGGCCCAAAAACCTTATTCATTCATTCATTATTCATTCATTCATTCATTGTGTGGGCAGTGATATATAGGTGTTTGTGTATGTATAATATACCATAGTGATTGTGTAGAGGTCAGGGAACAGCTTTCATGACTCAGTTCTCGCCTTTCACTGTGGAACCAGGGACCACTTGGGTGGTCAGCCTTTCACGACAGTCACACACATGGTTATCTCGCTAGCCCTTATTTCTTTAGACTTATACCTCAAAGAATAATAACATTAAGGGGATACTTATAATAGACCTGCAGTTTTTATTGCAGGCTTGCAGTCTAGTTGAAAGAACTTGATTTCCAGGATCAAGGAGCGACCCTTCCTCAAATAAGAAAGCAATAGAGAAGGCTGCCTGGTGCCCTCCTCCCCCGTCACACACAGAATTGGAGTGTGTGTGAGATGAGATGGCTTAATGGGCAAAAGTGCTCGCCATAGGAGGAGGGAAAGGCCAAATGTGGTCAGCTGTAACCCCAGCATTCCTACAAAGGATGGAAGGGCCTCACATCAACACAAGTCTACACAGCATAGCAGTAACAAGGGACCTGACCTCAGAAGGAGGTAGGAAGAGAACTGACTCCAAAAACTTTGTTTTCTTCGCTCCATGTGTGCATCATGGCATGGACACTTACAAACAAACACGCAATAATAATATCAAAGAGCATATTTTTATATCACTAGAATATAGACAATTATGTAGTATTGTCAGGTTGTAACAGTTCTCTCTGATGGCTCTGCCTTAGGTTTTTTTTTTTTTTTTTTTGGTTCTTTTATTTTGTTTTTAAGATGATCAAATCAAAATAATGTTTGGGATTTCAGTTAATCCTTTAGCTACCACAATTCAGAATCTATTGATCTGTGAGGCTTTTCTAATGACAGATGCCAGTTCTGTGAACGGGGTTACAGAACATAAAATTAACTTGGCCTCTCTGAAGGGTCATAATGGTAACAGCACAGGTTGTCTTCTAGTGAAGGGTTACTGTTTCAAAATTAAGGGAGCATTTGCCTCTGCCACAGCTATTTTTTCTTGACTAGAGTCAAATAGGATCTGGTCTTGAAAAATGTGCAAGCTTCTCTATAAGTTAATTTCCTAATGCTTTTATGTCAGTGTGTAAAATTACCTTTGTAAAGATAGGAGCCAATCAGGGTTCTCTAGAGGAGCATAACTTACATAATGAACTTACAGAGTGTGTGTGTGTGTGTGTGTGTGTGTGTGTGTGTGTGTGTGTGTGTGTGTGTGATTTTTTTTTTTTTTAGAATGGCTTACAGAATGGCTTATGGTCTAGTTAGTCTAACAATGGCTGTCTACCAATGGAAGGTTCAACAATCCAGTAGTTGTTCAGTCTGTAAGGCTGGATGTCCCTACTGGTCTTCAGTATCTGCCAGAATCCTGAAGAAGGAGGCTCTAATGCCAGTGCCAGGGTGGACTTGCTAGTGAGAGGGAGAGCAAGCAAGCAGAAAGGAAACAAGCTTCCTTCTTCTGTGTCCTTTACCTAGGCTGCCAGCAGGAGGTGTGGGCCAGATTAAAGGTGGGTCTTGCCATCTCTAAAGATCTGATTTAAAAAGTGTATCTTTCTACCTCAAGGATCCAGATTAGACTGTGTCTTCCCACTTCAGATAGTTTAATTTAGAAAAACAATCCCTCACAGGTTCATTCCAGATATAGTCAAGTTGATAACCAAAAATAGCCATCGTATCAGTTATGTTCAATATCACAGTATTTGATTTATTACTTGTTAGAGCAATTTAAAAAGTGATGGCATTTCTTTTTCCTGGCTAGCTCTCAAATAAATACTAGACTGTAAGATTTATTTAATCAAGCTTTACAGTCCAATAGCTGAGTATTTATTAATCTATTTTAATCCTCTAATCTGGCTACCTTCCTGCCAAAATCCCCAAGACACTTGTGTTTTAGTTTCAATCTGGCTCTCTCTGCTTCAGGTGTGTTCCCATGGTGTCTCAACTCTCCTCAAGGCTGAATCCTCCTTTCTTCTCTTTTTCTTCCCCTCACCTCTCTGGAATCAGAAATCCAGTTCTACTCTCTCCTCTGCTTAGCCATTGGCTAACCAGA
This sequence comes from Rattus norvegicus, assembly GCF_021556685.1. Taxonomy (NCBI): domain Eukaryota; kingdom Metazoa; phylum Chordata; class Mammalia; order Rodentia; family Muridae; genus Rattus; species Rattus norvegicus. Next base: position 69,190,923 of record NC_141537.1, on the reverse strand, counting down.
TTTTACTGACAAAGAAGAGAATAAATAGGAGCAATGTTTGCACAACATTGAGGCAGGAGATAACTTAGAACAAGCATTACAGTGCCATGTCTGGAATGCAGCCAGATACGGACGGGGGCAGAGAAGTCAGTATTTGAATAATATAAGGATAATCTTTATGCCATGCTCAATAACTTACATACAGTTACTAGTTCTATCCTAAAGCAAGTATGGGCATACCAAGAAATTTTGCAAAATTAATACATTACTCCGTTTAGAATACAAAGAGATAATTATTTATCACTGAACAGAAATAGTCACTTTGCTTCAAAAAATTTTAAATAGTGTAACCTAAAACTTAAGTCTAAATCATAGTAGTTTTCTGAAGAGTGTTAGAATTAATATTCTGTTTATTTTAAATTTTTAATTTTTTAATTTTAATTTTAAGAAAGTTTGTGGCGTGGTCAGTACAAATATATACCTCTGGGAGAAAGCCAATTAGGTGATAGTCAGGGTCCTTCATAGGTTAGTTATAAATTACCTACATCAAAGAAAGAGTCCACAGTATGCAGGTACAGTTTTATCAGTTTTCCAAAATGATGATAAGTGTGAATATATTGCTTTAAGTTGAGCAAAATCAGAACAGAGAATATATGTGTTACCTAACCTAGACTTGTGTAGGATGGGCCCATTCTTCTTTGGAAAGTCATTCTGAGAAAACATTATAATTGCTTCTGTGAAGCATTGAATTAAAATGTTGTACAGATAGGTATAATAATGAAATATTGCTCACAGTCATCAGGGGTAGGTAAGTCAAGTTCACCTCCAAATGGTATTAACACAGCATGTGGAGTTTGTGTTACAGGCCCTCTTCTTTTACCAGATTAAATGCAGGGTTTGTGTCTCCTTGTTTCTGAATCACTGTCCTTTGTAAACAGAGTTCTGGTTTGTTATCCAATTGATATTTCTGTCATAGTTTGTACTCAGTACATTTCAGGAGTGCTTTGTTGCCTCTCTACCAATGCTAGATCACATATTATATCAACTACACATCCAGTTACTTGAGGCTTTCTCAGGTTTAGTGCTAAACTCAAGGACACTGTCATCCTATGACTATAAGTAGCCTGACAGTTTTTATTTCTGAATACTTATTAACTAATAACATTTTTTTTATTTTTTTGCTAAGGAATTGTTGTTTATATTTTTATTTAGCTTTATAAAGCAAGAATAAGGTCAGCTTTGACAAAAACTGATTAATTCTCGAAAACCAGTGAAACACAACTTCCCTCATGTCCAGTTCCATTAATTGTAATTGGGCGTTTGCCCATTTCTTTTAGAGAATAACATTTATGTCCTGTTCATTTTAAACAGACTCATGTAGTTAATATGAATCCCCCAAAGTAAATTTTTCCTATCTTTACCTCATGAGCTTCATATTCCAATGACATGCTTTATTTAGAGTTTTGTCACTCTTAAGCTTTGCTCGCCAAACATTTTTTTCTGCCCTTTTCTATTAACTTTTTGATTATACGTATTTAAAATGACTATGCATGTGTGTGTGCACTCATGTGCATGCTAAGGCACCTTTGTCGACGTCAGAAGACAGCTTTGGGGAATAAGGTCTCCTTCTACCATCTGGGCTCCAGGGGGAAATTCCCAGGTTATCAGGCTTAGTAGCAAGTACCCTTTTATCCACTGAGTGATCTTAACCAGCCCCTCCTTATATATTTTCTTACCATTCTTTTATAATTTCCCTTGTTATCTCAACATTGTCATTCTGGTCTAATAATGACATAAACAGTGCTGGTTAACCCTTATAATATGGGGTAAAATGATGACCAGTATGTGAGGAGAACTTGGTCCATGTTGACTTTCCACGGCCAGTTGAAGCTTGGGCTGAGCCTTACTGTCTCCTCCCCCGAGAAGTGCTCACTTCCCTGCTGATGAGACTCTTCTGAGGGGCCACAGTCTTTATAGGAGTTTAAAATCTAGCCTCAAATTTCTAGGTTCTTCATGCCAGGTCCTTTAGGTCAGCACTCATAGATTCTACTATCTATAGCAAAATAAGTCATTCTGTAACCTATTAAAGTATTTTAATCAGAGTAATTTTTGAGCTGGGAAGATAGCTCAGTGACTAAAGTGCTTATCATGCAAGCTTGAAGACTTGAGTTTGGATCCCCATTGCCCACCTAAAAAGTTGAGTGGTGACTGTCGTTGAAACCCATTACTCCAGTGTTGCAGGATATTTGATCGAATTTTGAACCCCCAAATTGTGTTATTTACTGGAGGAAAAACAACAACAACAACAACAACAACAAAAAAAAAAAACCTGTTTCTAGATGTGTTGTGGCTCAGCCCTTAGCATACACCTTTGATCCCTCTGGCTGGAATACAGACACTCCCTTACTGCATACCTTTAATCCCACACAATGAAGGTAAGGTTTGTAGAAGGAAGCACCCATGTTTTAAAGTGATATCTAAGTGGTAGACAAAATGACAAATCAGAGAAAGACGTGATAGAATAGAGTATGCCCAACTTGAGGTATTCATGCCCAGAGTCCCGGCGGTTTCTTGCTTCAACTGTGCTTGAACAGAACTGGGTGCTCAGCCCCTCTGACCCCAGCTGGCCTCTTTGAGCCTGAGCCCTTTACAACTTTGTTGCTCTGCTGTACCTCGCCTGGCTGCTGCCATGACCACCACTTCTCCCGAACTACCAGCAGGATTGCCATCAACCGTCAGATCAACTTAGAGTTGTGTGCTTCCTATGTCTGTCTCTACATCTGGCTATTTTGACCAGGATGATGCAGCTCTGAAGAACTCTGCCAAATACTTTCTCCACCAATCTCATGAGGAGAGAGAACCTGATAAGAAACTGATAAAGCTGCAGAACCAATGAGGTGGCCGAATCTTCCTGCAGGATATAAAGAAACCAGACCATGATGCCTGGTAGAGCAGGCTGAATGCAATAGGGTATGCACTGCACTTGGAAAGAGTGAATCAGGCACAACTGGAACTTCACAAACTGACTACTGACAAGAATGATCCCCACTTATGTGACTTCATTGAGACACATTACCTGAATGAGCAGGTGAAATCCATTAAAGAACAGGGTGACCTCATGATCAACTTAGGCAAGATGGGAGCCCCTGGATCTGGCATGGCAGAATATCTCTTTGACAAGCACACCCTGAGACACAGTGATGAGAGCTAAGCTGGCTTCCCCAAAGCCATGTGACTTTTCTGGTCACTCAGGCAGTGCATATATGTTGGGCTGCCTTTAACTTTTCTATAAGTTGCACCAAAATACCCATTTAAGTTCTTTAATTTGTACTGTTTCTTCAAATAAAGAATTTTGATATCTTCCCCCAACCCACAAAAGAAGAATATGTCCAACTCACAGGGAAAAAAAGGAAAAGAGGCTGTTTAAGAGAGCAGCACAGAGAGAAAAAAAAAAAAAAAAAAAAGGGAAGGAGTCAGTTTTACCAGGACAGTTGTAAAGAAGTAAGTTGCAGAGAGAGAACAAGCTTGACCAGGTTGACAGAATGAGCCAGAGAATGAGAGACAGAAAATTAGAACATTTTGCCAAAGTTAGTATGAGTTCAAGCGAGCAGTTCAGGAGAGGCTGAGAAAGAAGCCAGATTGAATCAGTCAAATTGGAGAAGTTTTGAGCAAGAACAGCTGAGTTGTACCAGTCAGCCAGAGTTCTGAAAGAACCAGGAAAGAGTGAGCTGATTCAGCAGTACATCTCAGAAGCTGAAAGCATTCTAGGCCTGGGTAAGATTGTATCGAGGCTAGAAGCTTCCACGGCAAGGCCTGGGTTAGCAGACAGAGGAAGTAAGTCTCAGAAACAATTTCTTCAGGGCATAAGAGGTATTTTTTTTTTTTTTTTTTTTTGGTTCTTTTTTTCGGAGCTGGGGACCGAACCCAGGGCCTTGCGCTTCCTAGGTAAGCGCTCTACCACTGAGCTAAATCCCCAGCCCCAAGAGGTATTTTTATACCCCAGTCCTGGGAGGACAGGGTAAGATTTTTGGAGTTTGTTGGCTAGCAGTCTAACGGATTGTAAATTCAGCTTCAGCGAAGAGACTGTCTCAAAAAGTAAGGTAGAGATGAAGCACTTGATACCAGTGTCTGGCTCCCCAGGGCACCACACAACCACAATACCCCACATTTTTTTAGTTATTTTAAATATTTGCTGCAGTGTTAAATATTATCTGGTTCTCTTTTTTTGTCTCTGGTGTTAATAATTAGACATGAAAAACATTTTGAAATATGAAAGATAATTGGCACCATATAGATTATCTTCCAAAACTTTGGAGATAATATTTGATATTATAAAAATTTCAATCAATACTGGTATTAAGTAGTAATTCTATCTTTAGGGTCCTAAAATATACAGATATATTCTCAAAACTATTTGTAACTTCCAAACTACCTTCTTCAAATTTTTACTTGAGTGACTTTAGGTTATGAAAAATAGTATATAGGAAACATAGCATGTTTTATTCAGCCAGTCCCCACCTGAAGCATTTTAGTTGCATATATAATTTTGAAGGAATTAACCACAGGTAATCTCCAGCCATTTGTAGAATCCTCTGGAGTTTTCTGGATCAGAATCATTGTTCTTACCATTGATAGTCCCTGGAAGTTCTGCTTTTGAGCAAAACTTTGTCAGTACCAGTTGTAGGGATGTTTTTTAAACTAATGCTTTTTGTAAAGCTATTACTACTGTAATTTTGTTTCTTTAAAGCTTATCATTTTAAGTACAACAATCTTATAACTTTCATTTTAAATATTATTATTAATATAATTGCTCTAAATCTTATCTTCCCAATGACTTGGTTTTTCCAGGCCCCAAATCCTCACCAGTCCATCTCCTTCAAAATCCATTCCAATTCCACAGCCCTTCCGGCCAGCAGATGAAGATCATCGCAATCAGTTTGGGCAACGAGACCGCTCCTCCTCCGCTCCCAATGTTCATATAAACACAATCGAACCTGTCAATATTGATGTAAGTACTGGCGGTGCTAGCACTAAGCAATCTGAGTGTGCTCCCCTGGTTTCCTGTTAGACTTTCAATACAGATGGGAAGTAGATGCCACTTTTCACTTATCATGGAAGTGCTAGGCTCCTACATTACGGATCCAGATGCCCAAGCATCTTCTCTGGTAATATTAAGTACTTTACTATTGTCAAGTTGCAATTATTCTCACTTTTTTCTATGACACTATCTCTGAAAACATTTTAAATTAAAATGGGAATTTTACGAGTTCTCTTAAGATTTTTGTTCAATTTATCTGTTATGAAAATGACATGAATTTGGCATTAGAACCAACAAAGAGTTCTGGATTTATATTTTTTAAAATCTTACAGTTGGAACTATAACTTAAATTTTATTAACTTTTAAAATGCTTTATTATAAATTTTATTTAATTACCAAGATAAATCATGAATAAAGGATTTTAAAATCAGCCTTTCTTCCTACTTTTATTGTTTCCCCCTGTGTTTCGGAGAGTAAGTTCATATAAGTAGCTTTTTCCTAGTACCATTTTTAACTAAGGCTTTTCTCTCTATGTAGACCTGAACACACAGAAAGAGAAGTGGGAAAGGGAGCTGTGGGAGTAGGGAGCTTGGAAAGTCGGAGTCGCACAGTATCTGTAGGTTAGGTGTGTTCTCGATGTGCCCCAGCTTGGAGCCTTCATCTTTATTTGAAAACAAATAGTCTGTTAAACTGTTTCCCCTTGTCTCTGCTATGCCTCCTCCTAGTTTCTTGGGCCTGGCTATTTGAAGAATCACTTTATGCCTTACTCTTTTACCCTTTTCATAACTGCCGAAACTGTTTTCCTTTCCCCTTTACGTCTAGACTCTTCTAACTTATTGACATAACCATTTGCCTCCATATTCATTCATATGAACAACTTAATGAATTTATTCCTACCATTAATTTTTCTTTAACCATTTCCACCCTGGTAATCTCACCAGGATAATTTTTATAATACTCTTATCATCTATTCTCTTGTTTGAAAGCTTTTAATGACTTAAAGTTTTTATTCATGCTCAGTCATTTCTTACCTTATTATCTGAGTACATGTCTGAATGACCAAGATAACTCTTAAAAAAGTATTTAGTTGGGGCTTGCTTATAGTTTCAGAGGTTTAGTCCATTTTTATCATCGTGGGGAGCATGGCGACATGCAATAGTTAAGAGCTTTACATCTTGATCTGCAGACAGGGCAGGGAGGGTGTTGTTCTGGTGTGTGCTTTTGAAACTTCAGAGCCTACCTCCAACAAGGCTACTTCCTGGAGAATAAATCTCCAGATACTGTGAGCCTGTGGGGACCATCCTTCCTCAAACCACCACATTAAAACAAGTCTCCAAATACTGTGAGCCTATGGGGACCATCCTTCCTCAAACCACCACATTAAAACAAGTCTCCAAATATTGTGAGCCTATGGGAACCATCCTTCCTCAAACCACCACATTAAAACAAGTCTCCAAATATTGTGAGCCTATGGGAACCATCCTTCCTCAAACCACCACATTAAAACAAGTCTCCAAATACTGTGAGCCTATGGGGACCATCCTTCCTCAAACCACCACATTAAAACAAGTCTCCAAATATTGTGAGCCTATGGGGACCATCCTTCCTCAAACCACCACATTAAAACAAATGGTAGCTAGAAGCGAACCATGCGCTTGTGGCGCACACCTTTAGTCTTGGCGCTGACCGCTAAAGGCACCAGAGGGGCAGAGCTGGAGACCAGCCTATGACACATGGTACCCTGGAGATGAAGGGACTATCAAGGAGAACGAATGAATTTAGAAATTACAGCTGATGGATGCTACTTGTGCAGATGTTCACAGATAACAAAGGTATTGCCAGAAGTTCTTTGGTTGTTTCTTCTGTGATGCTGAATCACAGGGATGACAGACAAGGGACTAGAAGAGGTTAGGGAACAGTTGAAATGGTTTTAAAATACTAGACTATCCTACTTAAACTAGATCGAGTAGATTGTTGAACAGGGAGCTTTAAGAACACATGACATTGAAAAGGGTAAATGTGTATTGGACCTCCAGTAGTTTCTAGGAGTGGGAAAGCCACATTCATCTGTAGGGGTGTGTGGGAGTTTCAGAGCTAGGATAGGAAACAGGAAAGGGGTTACAACTGTTCTCCTGTGGGGCCTTCTGTCTAGAAAGCCCCTTGATTTCTACATGCCTGTCTAGTCTTCACAGCCCTGACTCAGATTTCTTTAGCTGCTTCACCAATGCCAAATCCTAGTGTCATTTCTTTTGCACTGTAGTCACCAATTCTTATAGATCTGGAGGCTGGAAGCCCAGTGTCAGATTGCCAGATCATCATAGTCTTAATGTATGGCACTAAAAGTCTTGTCAATGCCATCACTTTTTATTATAATGAACTGGTGTATCTCTCTTTTATTCCTACTTTTCATGTGCCTACATCTCACAGTGTTTGTAAGCTCTGAAACCACAGAAAGGTAGTGAAACCATTAAGACTTTTGTATATTTCATGAAAAACATTCTATTAAATAGGTTTTTGAATGTTAAAAAAAAGAGACTTTTGTATATTGAAGGGTCTATGTAGTACATTGAATATGGTAGACATACACAGTAAAGAATTCACTCATTTTAATAAGCAAAATGGTGCCTATTTGCAATTAATCTTTTCAGAGACATTTGTGGCCTTTCAATCCCTGACACTTAGGTTAACTGAGTAAAGTAATCCAGGTTCTGTAGACTAGGATCCAATTTCATTGTATATGGAATTTCCCCTACTACCAACATTACTGTAAAAGCTGTATTTTAAATAAGAAAGACCACTTTAAACAAAATCCTTATTTGAGCTGTTTTGATCTCCCCTCCTTTTTAATGTTTCTTGTACATCCAGATTTTTATGATAGTATTCAGTGTGCTTAATTTTGTATTTTTTATTATATGTAAACATGTTCCATGTTTTAAGTTTCATAGTTGTTTGGTAACTGTGCACTACTTCATTAAATTGATACACCATAGCCATAATATGACTAAATGCCTATCAGAGGGAAATAATTATTTCTGACTTTTGGTGTGATGGATAATGCTGCACTAAACATCTTTGTGCATATCATTTTTTCTTCTGAATTATTTCCTTAGGAAAAATTCCCAGAAGTGGAATTACAGGATCAAAGGGTATGAACATTTTTATGGCTCTTAATATGTGCCAGTAGAATCTTCTTTAAGGATTTATGAAGTCACTGAGTGGCCTGGAATGGATTTCAGCATTTGACCAGGACTAATAATCCTTTCACGTAGGTCAGGGTGGCAAGTGCTTCAAACGTTAGTGTTTGTCATGTACACTAGCTAATTTAATAGTCTTTGCTTTGTGAAATAATTATAAGACAGGTATTGTTTTGAATTAACCCTTCTGCTTATGCATAGTAGAAAATGTGTTGTTGTTGTTGTTATTACTTTTTTACCATGTGCTTTGAATAAACATATTTACTATTTGTTTGTAGGATTTGATTAGAGACCAGGGGTTTCGTGGGGATGGAGGTAAGTAGTGATTTTAGGGTTTTATTTTGTTTTGTTTTTGTTGTTGTTTTAAGGCAAAAATGCAATTGCTTTGCTGCTTGTCTCCTTTATGGTTGCTTTTTTTTTTTTTTTCCTGAAACAGACACAGAGAAAAATGTGTAGAGAAAACCAAATGGGTTTTGGTTTTTTGGCTTTTTTGTTTGTTTGTTTGTTTGTTTTTAATAGTAGTTATTTACTAGTAGCAGAATTTAAAATTATCCATAACAAGGAGAGAACGTGAGAAGACATAGAAGAAAGTCTTAAATGCACCCCTTCCAATCTTAGGTACGGCACAAGGAGGACCCTTAGTTGTTGTATCCACTTTTTAATTTCTGCTGCCTCCAAAGCTGGAGTCACTACGTTTCTCTTGGCCCACACCAAGTAGAGAGAGCTCAGAGTCAAATGGAATCATTGTCAGTCATTCTTTGGGGTGGCTGGCCATATCTCCTCAACTGTCAGACTCTATCAACATTTCCCATCCCCTGTCTAGATCTATTTGAAAGATACATTTATTTTATGGAATGGACCCATAATGGAAAAATTTAGTTACCCCTTATTGGTATAGTAAATAAAATATACAAATGAGAAATTATATTAATGGAGAATTTTAGTTGTCCCCTTATTGGAAATTATATTAAGATTTCTTACAGATTTTCCATCTAGCTTTCCCTCTAGCAAAGATAGTATTGTTTTAAGAAAATGTTTTTGAGCCAAATGTGATAACATATGCCTATGATCCTAGCTGAGGCAGGAAGAACATGAGTTTGAGGCTAGCCCAGTCTGCATAGCATGGCTCTCTCAAAAAACAAAACAAGCAGACTCTAATAATTTACCACATATGTTTTCTAAAAGATGGCATTTGAGACTGTCTTCGCGTTTTCTTTCAAGAGCTCCACTGTGCTTACCTTCTCAGCTGCCTTCTGTCTTACAAGGAAGACTGTGTTAGCTGCACATCATGCCTAGAGCTGGGCTCTTCACTGTGGCCTTCTGTCTCTTCAAAATAGGGCCAAGCCCAGACTCAATAGTTATACTGAGTAAACATTGTAAACCATATTGTTATGGTTCTGTACTCCTGAGAAGATACCAGATAACAAGCCTAAATTATGTACTTAATGCTGACTTACCACACAGTTACTCAAGAGTATGTGTTGTTTGTTACTCCGTGAGCCTGCCAATTAATGTTGCTGCCAGTTTGACTTCATATGTCTTAGTAGCTGTGGCTGCTGATAATTTTGCCCAATACATCCAGCATTTAAATGTTTCCATCATGTTAGCATCACAGTTAACCGTAGTAAACAGCCTGCTTAGCACCTAAAGTCAAGTGGCATTTCTTATCCTTGTTATGAGTCACTTTGAACAAATTCATTGGGGTTTTTGTGAAAATATAAGCAGATTTTTAAAATATCATCCATAATTATTTTATGAAGCAGGCTTTAGTTCATCTAATTTATTCCCCATGACTTCTTTCATTTCTTCTGTGTGTCTGTCTTCCTGTGTTTGCCTGCCCCTCTCTTTCTCTTCTAACAGCCCCTTTGAACCAGCTGATGCGCTGTCTTCGGAAATACCAATCCCGGACTCCCAGCCCCCTCCTCCATTCTGTCCCCAGTGAAATAGTGTTTGATTTTGAGCCTGGCCCAGTGTTCAGAGGTAGTTGGGCTCTTCTTTCTTGTTCTCACCCAAGCAAACTAAATATAAGATACAGACTCTGTGTGTGCCTCACCTCACAGCGTGTGTTTGTAAGTGTGAGAGTGTTAAGTACTAAATTTCTGCTTGGCCTGGCTGGAATGCTCTGAATGTGCTTCTCACATCCTCACTACTGCAAGCTTCCTGTATGCTGTCTATTACAAACTTTTAAAAGCAAGAAATTTCTGAGTTGGGATTTCCATCTTGCTCATTTTTGTCTTAGTTCTGCTTGGTCTGGATAACTTCTTAAATTCTGGGAGACACAGGCAGGACTCTTTCTATTTTAGTGCATTGGATGATAATTTGCAATTAACTAATATTAATACTATTTAAGAAAATAAAAATGTATGTGGAAACCCCTATGAAAAAGCTTTACATTGGGCATATGACTCACATCTGTAACCTCAGCACTTGAGATACAGAGGCAGGAGGAAAATCACTGCAGGTTTGAGGCCAAAAAGTTCTTATGAGACTTTTGACAGTGTTTTCAAATTTAGTAATATTAGTAATTAATCTATAAACATGAGTTCAAGAAAACTGAATGTATATGTTTACTTATGTCCCTCACATAAGGAAAGTTAACAATATAATTATCCCATATTTTGCCATGTCATATTTTAATTTACTGTCAAATTGACTTAAATTTTAAGATAAAATTGTATATCTTTAAAAACTGTTATAAAGTTGTTTTACTGCTTTGATGCACTTAGTGACCTAGGTTTATGTAATCATGGTGCTTTAGCGTTTTCCACCAGGCCGGCCTTAACTATAGTGGAAGTCATTCCATACTTAGGGATATAATTAAACTGAATAACCCAATGAACGAGGACTGTGCCCGAGGTTGTTGCTGCTTCACAATGTGGGAAGTTATCAATGACCAGGATAGAATGTATTGTGCTCTAGTTCAAAGAAATTCCAGGCACCATTTTCTTTTAGAAAATTGCATGTGCAATCATAGAACTTCCATATGGTGCTATATAACATGATGTAGTGGCTATAAAACATCTGTCCAGATTTAACATTTAAATGTGATTGTATCCTTGCCATTTGAAAGAGCCTCTTTTTTTACCCTTGAGAATAGTATTTTTTGGAAGTTTTTCTCAGCTATATATGAAAATCCTACCTAGAACTCTCAGGCCTGTTCACTGTACACTTCTCTGTCCCAGCTACTTCACATAGTGCTATGAGTAGCTGGAAGTTTGCATATTAGAAACCTGAGCCTACTTACAAGGTTCACTTGGCATATAACATACTAGAATATATCTGGAATATGGGTGCGATGCCATAGCAGTTACCTGTTCACCCTTGCAATACCAAGTTTTCAGAAAGCCTTTAGTGGGACTGGGGTGTTAGTTTACAAGCACTGGCTGCTTCTCCAGAGGACTCAGGTTCCCTTCCCAGCACCCACATGGCAGCTCACCACTGTCTGTAACTGTGGCTTCAGAAGTTCTGACACCTTCACACAGATACACATGCAGGCCAAACACCAATGCACATAAATAAAAATAATAATTTTTCAATAAGAAAGCCTACTTGGCTTTGTTTATATTAACTTTGCAATAAAGGTAACAAAGATAGAAAAAACCTCCAAGAACCACTCAAATAGTAGAGTTTGTAGTTTGGTATCATATATAAATATAAGGCTAATAGGAAAGAAATATTTAAAGGCCATTAAAATGTTTGAGTTTTAATGTTTAATGTTAATGTTTTAATGTTTTTGAAGTACTGAGGCTAGTGAAATAATACAAAATAAGTTTTATAGAAATATGCCTTGATTTTGTTGTTGGGTTTTGTTAGTTTTTCCTATGTTTTATCACATAGGGTCTTTGTATTACATGGCTCTGGCTATCCTGGAAGTCTATCTGTAGACAGGCTAGCCTCAAATGCAGAGATCCACCTGCCTCTGCCTCCCAAGTGCTAGGATTAAAGGTGTGTGGTACCATGCCTGTGCGTTGGTTTTGATGTTTTAATTTCTTATCAAAGGCACAGGAACTTGGGAGTGAATTTTAGAAATTGTGTCTTGGTTTAGAGATTGTATTTTTCTAGACTTATTTATTATTATCTATTTTAAGGGTCATTAAATTGGCCAAAAAAAAAACCTTAAAAAATTATTGTGCTCATTACATATCATGCCTCTTTTGGCCTACCCTTTGTTAAGGGCCAATATTTAAACATGCACTCCATTTTAAAGTAAGTCTAGATTTCCCCACTTTCTGCCCCTGTTATGTGGACATATTTGTTCCTTCTTAATGCTTACTCCTCCTTAATGTGGGTAATTTCCCCTTTTTTCTAATTTAGGGTCAACCACAGGCTTGTCGGCCACCCCACCTGCCTCATTACCTGGCTCACTCACTAACGTGAAAGCCTTACAGAAATCTCCAGGACCTCAGCGGGAAAGGAAGTCCTCCTCCTCCTCCTCCACGGAAGACAGAAGTCGGATGGTAAGGATCTGTGCTGTGACTGGACCATCTAAATGTAAGAGCCCTGTGGCGCGAGGTTCCTGCCGCATTTAAGGGTTAATAGGTCTTGCCTGAAGTGTATTCACACAAACCTGACCTTTGTTCTAGTTTCTTTCTTTCTTTCTTTTTTTTTTTTTTTTTTAAGATTTATTTATTTATATGTAAGTACACTGTAGCTGTCTTCAGACACTCCAGAAGAGGGCATCAGATCCCATTACAGTTGGTTGTGAGCCACCATGTGGATGCTGAGAATTGAACTCCGGACCTCTGGCAGAGCAGTCAGTGCTCTTAACTACTGAGGCATCTCTCCACCCCAATTATTTCTATTTTTAACTTTTTTTTTTTTTTCGGAGCTGGGGACCGAACCCAGGGCCTTGCGCTTCCTAGGTAAGCGCTCTACCACTGAGGTAAATCCCCAGCCCCTATTTTTAATTTTTTAATTAGTATTATTTTTGTGTTGATGGGTGTTTGACTGCATATATAAGTACAGCTTGCACATGCCCAGTGGTAAAGGAGGTCAGAAGAGTGTAATGGATCCCCTGGAACTAGAGTTATAGATGAGCTGTCATGGGTGCTGGGACCTGAACCTGGGTACTCTGCAAGAAAAACCACTAATCCTAACTTCTCAACTATTTCTCCAGCCCCAAATATTTCTGTTTTTAAGTAATTTTTCCACCCTTGAATTGGCTAATTTTAAATTTAGTCATGAGTATAACTATTACTTCTTCAACGTGGATATTTTATTGTTTTCTTTCTTTGTTTTTTTGGTTGGTTGGTTGGTTTTTTTGTTTGTTTGTTTTTTTAAGACTTTTCTCTGTTCCTAACTTCATGTCAGGCAGGTCAATATATTTAGCATGAAACATAAGGTTTTTTTCTCTTTTGTTTGCCTTGGCTTGACTTTTGTATTATATTTTTCAAGAAAACACTTGGTAGAAGAGATTCAAGTGATGATTGGGAGATTCCTGATGGACAGATTACAGTGGGACAGAGAATTGGATCTGGGTCCTTTGGAACTGTCTACAAGGGAAAGTGGCATGGTATGTATGTAATACAGTGTCAGTGGCTCACCTGGGACATGGTATGTATGTAATACATTGGTGTAGTGGGGATATGTTAAGAAATGTTTATTTAAAAAAAAAAAAAACAAAAGCTGGGCATAATGGTACATTCCTTAACCCTAGCATTCAAGAGGCAAAGGAGGCAAGTAGATCTCTTGAGTTCAAGACCAGCCTGGTCTACAGAGCAAGTTACAGACAGTACAGACAGGGCACACAGAAGTGTGTCTGGGGAGGAACAGCAGGCGTGATGACACACACTCCTATATTCCCAGCACTTAGGAGGTGTAAGCATGAGGATTAGGAATTCAAGAACATCCTTAGCTATGTAGAAAATAGAAAGTTCAAGGCCAACTTGAGTGACAGAGATTGTCTCAAAAACAGGTATAAAGTCAAAATATTCACTGTTTACATCGTTAAGCTGTTTTCATGAAATGCAGGAGTCCTCCAAAGGATTCTAACAAAAATGGTGGAACATGAAAACTGGCTTCAGAGTAACCAGGAGTGCTGTTAGTACTTTAGAGTAGTGATTCATAAAGATGAAGATTGTCGAGCAGTTAATCCCAAAGGAACTCTTTCTTTTAGAAATATTCCTTTTGATGATGTTATGGGTATTATAAATCACAAGTAAACATAAAAAGTATTCAGCCTCACTAGTTTTCTAAGAATTACAAACTCAAAAGATAGAAGTCATGACTTTCCTTGAACACAGATTTTTTTTTAATTGATCATGTGAAGGTTGTGATTATAATGCTCTTTATTTTGGGGAAATATGAAAGGTTGGCAGTATGTACACTGAGCCTAAGCAAGTAATTGGACAGCAATGAATAGGTCAATGTTTGGGAAAGCATACTCAGCAGAGGGATAGCAATAGTGGAATATGCATATATAGGCATATGTAAGCATGTATATTTCTGAATGCCATAGTTATGGGGACTTTTTAAGATTTATTTATACATGAGTGCTCTATTTGCATGTATACCTGCATGACAGAATACAGCATCAGATCCCATAATAGATGGTTGTCTTCCGGCATCTTCCACCATGTGAGTGCTGGGAATTGAACTCGAGACCTGGAAGAGCAGCCAGTTTTCTTAACTAAGCCATCTCTCCAGCTCCTATGGGGAATGTTTTTGTTTTCCTGAAACATTTAAGTAATAAGCACTGTTGGTGGTGTCTGATAAAATGAATACTATATTACTTTGATAGTTAAGAAAAGTCAATATTTATAGTGGTTGGTTATGTTAAAATTTATTAAAATGTTTATAAGTGTTCAGGTAATTAAAACTCACGAAGTGACTGAATACATTCGTGATTAATACTTGTAACGTTATTAGTCTTTTTTTTTTTTTTTTCTTTTTTCTGGAGCTGGGGACTGAACCCAGAGCCTTGCGCTTGCTAGGCAAGCGCTCTACCACTGAGCTAAATCCCCAACCCCCATTATTAGTCTTCTAGAAGCTCTCCATATGCCCTCTTCATTCACTCATCTTGCAAAGACAACTAACCTCCTGACTTCAGTAGAATATAACGTGTAACCTTTCTCTCAATATTTTAAGATCCATCAATGTTATTGGGTGTGTTCGTGTGTCATTCGTCCTCTGAATAGTATTCCATTGTGTGAGTGAAATGTGATTCCTTCCATCTATGAGATAATAACCATTTGGGGACTTACCACTTTGGTGCAATTCTGAATGATTCTGCTGTGCATATTTTTAGTATATGTCTTTTAAAGAACATATGTGTATATTTTTACTGGCTATATGCCTAAGAGAGAATTTTAGAACTACATCATATGCATACTTGCAATTTTATACATACTCCTATCAGTGCTGCCAAGTACTTAAGCCAGTTTACATATCCACTAGAAGTGTTTGAACTATGATTATAATTTTAATAATTTTCCAGTCCACATAAATAAGCCATAACTTTTGGGGAAAAGTAGCAAGTTTTTATTTTAAACCAAGTTGCATTGAACCTGTTGTCCATGGTTTTGAGCACTCACTTGGTAAGTAACACCTCAGTCAGAACTGTTAAATCATTAGGAGAATTCCCCAAGTACTTAGTTACCTAACCTGTATTCCCAGGAAGCAAAGGTCATTGTATTTTAGCATATATTTTCTTTTTCTTTTCTTCTTTTTTTAAAAATTTATTTATTTATTTATTTATTTATTTATTTATTTATTTATTTATTTATTTAGAGTGCACTGTAGCTGTCTTCAGACATATCAGAAAGGGCATCAGATCTCATTACAGATGGTTGTGAGCCACCATGTGGTTGCTGGGAATCGAACTCAGGACCTCTGGAAGAGCAGTCAGTTCTCTTAACCACTGAGCCATCTCTCCAGCCCTAGCATATATTTTCCCTTTTTTTTCATATTTTTATTGGTTATTTTATTTATTTGCATATCAAGTATTATCCACCTTCTTAGTTTCCCCGTCACAAATCCCTTCTCCCCTTCTCCCACCCCTTGCCTCTTTGAGAGTGCTCCCCCACTGGCCCACCCACTCTTGCCTCAACGCCCTAGCATTCCCCTACACTGGGGCATCAAGCCTCCACAGGACCAAGGGGCTACCCTCCCCCCAGAGGATGCCAGATAAGGCCATCCTCTGCTACATATCCAGCTGGAGCCATGGGTCCCTCCATGTGTACTCTGTGGTTGATGGTTTAGTCCCTGGGAGCTTTGGGGGTCTGGTTGGTTGATATTGTTCTTCTTTCTATGAAATTGCAGACACCTTCAGCTTCTACAGTTCTTGCCCTTACTTCCCTATTGGGGTCCCCATGCTCAGTTCGATGTTTGCTGTATCTGCATCTGTATTGGTCAGGCTCTGGCAGAGCCTCTCAGGAGACAGCTGTATCAGGCTCCTGTCAGCAAGCACTTCTTGGCATCAGCAATAGTGTCTAGGTTTGGTGTCAGTAGATGGGATGGATCCCTAGGTGGGGCAGTCTCTGGATGGCTTTTCCTTCAGTCTCTGCTCAATCTTTGTCCCTGTATTTCCTTTTGACAGAAGGAATTCTGAATTATTATTTTTTAGGTGGATGGGTGGCCCCAGGGGCCATGCCTATCTACTAGATGTGGTCTTTATAGGTTCTCTCTCCCCTTTTTGGGTATTTCTCCTAATCCTCTCTGTTGGGTCCTGGGAACCTTTGGGGTCCATGGCATCTGGGACTTTGTAGTGGCTACCCCCAGATCCCCCTCTCCTACTGCTACATGCCTCCTTTCAAATTCCTGACCCTCTGTACTTGTCCCCCATCTCCTCCAGTATCTGAACCAGCCCCCCTTTTTCCCTCCCCTCCTTTCCCAGATTCCTTTCTCACTCTACCTCCAGAGATTATTTTCTTCCCCCTTCTGAGTAGGACTGTAGCATCCACACTTGGTGTGATCTTCCTTCTTCTTGGGTTTCATATGGTCTGTGAGTTGTATCGTGAGTATTCTGAGCTCAATTTTTGGCTAATATCTGCTTATCAGTGAGTATATTGAGTATATATATATATATGTATATATATCATGAGTGTTCTTTTGTGATTGGGTTACCTCACTCAGGATGATATTTTCTAGTTCCATACATTTGCCTGTGAATTTCATGAAGTCATTGTTTTTAATATCTGAGTAGTACTCCATAGTGTAAATGTACCACCTTTTTTTATCCATTCCTCTGTCGAGGGACATGTGGGTTGTTTAGCATATTATTTTCAAATAGTAGTATAGGAATATCACTGTTAGTTGCTTTGTGTGAGATTCAAGGATGTGTGTACCCATAGTCTGTGTTAAAAAGAAGAAAAGTAGTTTATTACTAGATAGTTAAATATAATTTATTTACAGTTTAATAATGATACAGATTTAAAATAATTAGCAAAAAAAAACAAGAATAAATATTTCATGTTTTGCAATTTGAAATTTTGGAGTAACAATTTCCTTTCAGGGGACGTGGCAGTGAAAATGCTGAATGTGACAGCACCCACACCTCAGCAGTTACAGGCCTTCAAAAACGAAGTCGGAGTACTCAGGTGAGTGTGTGCATCACCGCGTTCAGTGGCTTTACTCAAAGAAACATAATGTGCCTACTTGGAGTTTATGTTTACATTGTCTCCCTGATACTCAGTATAATTTGGTCCTGCATCTAGAAGACAAGACTGAATTAATGGAAATAAAAAATAATGCCTGATTGTGTATAATAGTTACTTTTAGGAAAATAGTACTCTAAAAATTCTAAATATATCAAAGCACATTTAAAAGTATATTTAGTCCTGGACCCTAGGACCCGAGGAACATTAGAAAATGAGAGTAAATCCATAAGAAAACTTATACAGGGAAGGTTCTATAGTTATAATTTTATGTGAGGGGAGTATTCAACAAAACCGATATTTTAATCCAGAGAAGGCTATTGTATTCACAAGGGTGCATGGCTCCTCTGATACTGTGAAGGACAGAACAGAACAGGGAAGCTAGTTGTGGCGGTGAGAGGAAAATGATTTTACTTCCACTTAGAAAACGTCCTCATAAGTTTGGAACAACTTTAACAAATGAAAGTGACCTCTGCTTCTTCACTCGATAAATTTCTATATTTCTGAACAGAGTTGGAGGTTAGACTCAATAATTATAGGTCAGCCTTGCTTCGTTTTTGGTACGTTGTCCTGAGAGCATTGTATTGATTTAGCTCTCCTTAGAGAACTGTTACACATTGTCACATTTCTTTTTGCCAGGAAAACTCGACATGTGAACATCCTCCTTTTCATGGGCTATTCTACAAAGCCACAGCTGGCTATTGTTACACAGTGGTGTGAAGGCTCCAGCTTATATCACCATCTCCACATCATTGAGACCAAATTTGAGATGATCAAACTTATAGATATTGCACGGCAGACTGCACAGGGCATGGAGTAAGTTCAATGCTGTTAAATCTTCACAGCGCTCTTGAAATCCACTTACGGATACGTTAAAGGTCCTAATAATACATCTATGGGCTGCTTACTAGGTTTCTGTGCAAAGGTACTAACTACTAGAGAGCACTCACATACTAAAAACACTGTTTCTCTAGCTCAGCCTTTGAAGTATACAAGAAGTGAGGTGTTTGATGAGAAGTTTATAATTGCAAATGATGATTAGCACTCAGTGGTTTATGTGAACAGTGGAAGTACAGAAAATTAGGAACCAGAAAAGCCACACTCCTACTAAAACAGAGCCATTAATAGTTATTTGTTAATCATTTTTAAAGTGTGACTATTTTTTGTTGCTTTTAAATCATTTTCTTTTACATGCCTACATTTTCTACCGTAAGGCCAGTTGATAAAGTTTTAAATGAATATCTATATTTTAATTCTTGTTGAGGACTTTAAGTTGAAACAGGTATATCTACTGAAGTTTACTTTGTAACCCAAAAGATACATTTTTTTCATGATTTATACAGGTTAAAATGAACCAGATCTAGGTGTAGGGCACACCTTTAATCCCAGCACTCAGGAGACAGAAGCAGGCAGATCTCTGAGTTCCATGATAGCCAGGACTCCTTTAAGAGACCTTGTCTCACAAAACAACAACAAAAAAACTGGCTTAAGAAAAATTTTGCATAAAACTCTTTAAGTTGAATTGCACAGTTAAAAAGTAACATTTAGGACTGCAGATGTTAGTAGTAAATCACTTCCCACCATTCACAAACCCATGTCAGTCCCCAGCACAAAACAAACAGGAAGGAGCAGATTTGAAAGTACTTTAAAGCTGAAACCAGGCTTGGTGATGCATGCCTTTAATCCCAGTATTTAAGAGGCAGAGGCAGAAAGGATCTCTGTGGATTTTAGAACTAAATAGATTCTGCTTCAAAAACTGATAAGCGAGCGAAAAAGTACTTGGCTGAAAAACAATAAAATATTAATTTGAAAGTTCTACGAATAGTTCAAAAGAATGTGTTAATTCTTCTGTGTGACTGGATTATTGTGTCATTTAATCTTTAAATGTTATAAAGTAGATACTTTAATTTCCCTTTTACCAGTAAGGAAACAGGCTCTTAGTGAAAGAACATGTTAGGTCATAGTTAGCAAAGTTATCCTAAAACCTCTTATGCTACCTTTGCATTATCCAATTGGAACAAATGGGTAAAAGTGAGTACATGTCCTAACAACCCTTGCCTCAAGGACAGTAAGTAAATAAACTTACCACCTTTCTTCATTCAAAACTAAGCAATAACTCGCAAGCCTTTGTTCAACCAAAATGCCTTATCACTTTAGTGACAGTTCTATTGTGAAGAGACATCATGATCAAGACAACTCTTATCAAAGAAATCGTTTACTTGGGGGCTTGCCTACAGCTCTAGAGGCTTAGTCCCTCACCATTATGGCAGGGCGCATGGCAGCAGGCTCAGCACTGCATCAGTATTGAGAACACACCCTGATCTATAGGCGGAAAAACAGCCTGGGCCTCCCATGGGCTTTTGAAATCTCAAAGTTCAGGCCCATTGATATGCTTCTGAAAAGGGCACACCCATTTTGACAAGGCTACACCTACTAATTCTTCTGTTCCTTTTAAATAGTGCCACTCTCTGGTGACTAAGCATTCAAGTTTATGAACCTATGGGGATGTTCTTATTCAAACACCATAGACAGACAGACAGACAGACACACACACACACACACACACACACACACACACACACACACAATCAAAGTATTATTGTAGTAATATCCTTATCTACTAACAAAACAATCTTAGCCTTTCAGCAAAGCTAGAATTTTAATGTACTCAAATCTAAAAGAGTATATTAAAATCTCGAGAAGAAAAGTCTCTGGCAGAAACTGTCAACAAAAAGAAGCACAGCTTATTCATGTTTTCCCACTCGTCTCTAGCACTTGTAGAATAGGCTGAGAATTCTCTCCCTCAACAGCTCTGTATCTGCCCTGTTTCTTTGGAATATTCGTACCACAAATACTTTTATTTAAGATTGTGTCTCTGATCACTGTATATAATCACCAACTCCCCAGCTCACTTTATCACTTTCTATATGCTTATTCAAACAGACTTTTAAAGTTCTCCATTGCCCCCACTAGTACAGATTAGGTAAGATCAGGGGCTTTGTTTTGTCCATTGAATTGTGGCTATTGCCTGGACTAGGCCCTGGGCTATGATGGATATTCAGTATCTATCAGTAAAATGAATAAAAGCAAGGAAGGCAAGCAGACAGACAGACAAGACAAGTCGTATATGCATGATTATACAAAACTATGTATTATTTACTGTCCAGAAAGAAAATTCAAATTCTGCTTGTATCAGAATTCAGAAATGTTTTAAACTTTTTAAAAAAGAGAGTGGAACTGACAGAAAATATCTTGATATGAACAGGCAATAAAAATTAGTATTTGTAATAATTTTGAGAAGAAAGGGTAGTGGAGTGACAGGATTAGTTAAAACAAGGTGTGACAGGGAAGAACCTATGAAAATGAATAACTCCAGAGTTTTCAAGAAAGAGGTGATACTTTCCCATCACACTACAGTCTGGGATTACCAGTGTACTTTTATAACCAGCTCTAAAACACTGCTTCCCTGCTGGTACAAGTGCTGGCGTCCCTCTGTCAGACTGTCCCTGGCATCCCTCTGTCAGACTGTCCCTGGCATCCCTCTGTCAGACTGTCCCTGGCATCCCTCTGTCAGACTGTCCCTGGCATCCCTCTGTCAGACTGTCCCTGGCATCCCTCTGTCAGACTGTCCCTGGCATCCCTCTGTCAGACTGTCCCTGGCATCCCTCTATCAGACTGTCCCTGGCATCCCTCTGTCAGACTGTCCAGATAGATTTTCACAGCTGAGAAAGCACTGTTAAATCTTAAGCCTTCTAAGACAGTTTACTTTTTATTGTTAATTTAAAACTAATGAAGGATAACATAATGCCTTTCCCATTTTTTTTTGTTCCTTCCAGTTGAGATGGTAATTTGCACCTGCTTTTACCAATATATTCTAATTTCTAAAGTCTTTGATAGTTGAAAATTCTATATTGAAATGATTAAGTAGGTTTGGGATTAAAGTGACAAATTTTTTTCCTCTGTCTTTCAACCCCATTAAAACTACAATAAAGTTATATAATAAAGAAGTATTTTTATAAAGACTAAAGTAATTAGGAGAGTAGGAAGAAGACAGTAGCAACATTTTGAAAGTTGGAAAGCAGGTTGAAAACCGATGATAGACTTTAGTAAAAACCCAAAAACTAAATTATTAGTTGCCAGTGGAAAAAATGAAAACCATCATGTTTACAACACAACTTTCAAGAGTCTTTGCAGACATTAGCTTCAGAAATTGACAGTTCCTGTGATGAGGGGAGCTGTTCTGTTCGTCTCTCCTACCAAGTGCCTCTGAGCAACTGGAAGACTGAACTTCTCTGGAAGGTGGGAAATGAGTATCTGGCTTGGGAATTCCACTGTCCAGCATTCGGACATCTTACCAAAACAGTGCGGTAGGCAACTTTACTTACCAAATACTGTCCAGCTCTGCTGCCCATCTCCCAGCCTTTTGGGGTGATCCCTAGGACAAATATTGTGCCACTGAGACACACCCTAACCCAGTGCTTTCTGATTCTCAAAGGCAGCCAAACCTGACTTTTCCTACACGGCAGTCTTAGGAGTCTTCTCTAGAGAATCTTAACCAGGCCAGGAGGAAGAGAGTGCAGGGACTCCGGTCTGTGTCACTGTATAGTTCACAGACAATAAGCTGGACAATTTTCTAGTTCCCCACTTAGTCTGAGTAAGACACAATTTCTCTGATTCATCTAACATTAGAGAAGTATGAAAGAAATGAAAGGTCAAAACACACCAAGGTGGGGTGCACTGGGAGAAACAGATCCAATGAAAGAAGAGATTACCACTCTCACCAAGAGCAGATGTATTAGTTTCCATGGCAAGATTAAAAATAAAAAGACTGCTCAGTGTGTTAGCACACGCTTTAGTCCCAACACTCAGGAGGCAGAGACAGGTGGATCCCTGGAGTTTGAGGCCAGCCTGATCTACAGAAGATGTTCTAAGACTGCCAGTATATACAGAGAAACACTGTCTCAAACAAATAAAAGGACTTTTTCATTAAAAAAAAGTCATGGTGGCCCATGCCTCTGACCCCAATGCTTGGGAGACAGTGAGGAAGATCATCTAGTCTACACAACATGTTCCAGGCCAGCCAAAGCAATGTTCTACCTAAAAGTCCATTGGATATCAAGACGTTTAAATGTTGATACTTGTAGCATATTAGAAATAGTGTCCTTTTCAATTATTTTAACCTTTAAATGTTGATTTATTTATTTATTTATTTATTTATTTATTTATTTATTTATTTATTTATTTTGGTTCTTTTTTTCGGAGCTGGGGACCAAACCCAGGGCCTTGCGCTTCCTAGGTAAGCACTCTACCACTGAGCTAAATCCCCAACCCCTAAATGTTGATTTTAAAATTCACAGAGAATCATATAGTCATTAAGAATTCATTTGAGTTGTTTTCTGCAAAAGAAGTTTAAAACTATTATGCAAAATTTTGTTTTGCTGGTTGTGGTGGCACATACACTCTGTAACCCCGATCACTTGGGAGCTGGAGACAGGAAGCTCAGAGTTCAAACCAGCTTGGAATATATGGTAACTTGCCTCAAAACAACAGCATGCTATTTGGTTTAATATTAATTAAACCTGCCTCTGCCCCACTAGTGCTGGGATTAAAGGCATGCAATACAATACTCCTGACCCATATTTGCATCTATAAAAGTGTTGTATATATAAAAATGGAAACAGGAATTAGAAGATAACTCACCAAGTTTACTACAAGAAAGATAGAGAACTAGTATAAACTTTGAAAACTGTGAAAGCTAACATGTAAAAGTCTTAATAGCATGTTAGGCTAGAAATATGAGTGATTCGTACACTATCTTTTGGGATGATTTGTCTTAATTTCAAAGTAAACCTACTACAGAGTAATAGACAATCATTTGAAAAAAATGTAAACACGAATACATCCCAGTAACTTCCCATCCGGATAACTGTATTTGATGGCTTACCGTGTGTTTGTGTCCTTCATAATTGTGTATGTTAATACCGTGCGTGCATAATGGTTTTGTTACGATTTTGTCACTATAGAATCAGGATTTGCCTCCCTTTTTACTCTTTGCACACCATTACTAGTTAATCAATCTTATATTCTGACCACGCTCTGCTGCATACGATTTACTCAGTGGCTCCTTTTATTTTAAGAGCCAAATACTCTTGTGTTTCAATATGGTATTTCTGTATCAGCATTTACATTCCTGCTGTATGTGTGCACTCACACTGTGTCATTGTTCTTTGTATTTCATATGTGCACCCTCACTTACTCTTCAGTGACCGGTAAACTCGGTGGATGGAGAAAGGTCATGTAATGTGCCCCAGCACAGTCCTTTGAGCCTTGAACTATGTCACTTCTCCAAATAGTGCAACTCTTTCACCAACCTTGGCCCTTGATGCAGCTCTTCTTGTAGTTCACACTTCATTTACTCGTCCTCTCTCCTAGACACTGCTATATCTTTTTTGAGACCCCCCCCCAACCCCCTTCTCTAAGAATACCATCTAGTGATCTTGCTTACCATTTTATTAAGAAAATGTTTAAGGAAAGGGGATAACATTTGAAATATAAATTTTAAAAAATATCCAATAAGAAAACCCACAAGAGGGAGAGAGAGAAGGGGGGAGAATGTGTTGAACAGGAGTGGTGGCGTGCACCATCTTGGGCCACAGAAAGAGACCTTGCCTTTTAAAAAGAAAGAGTTCCTTAGACTTCCATGCTGCTAGAGCCATGATTAAATTCTCAGGTCTAAGTGTATTGATCTGTCAGAAACATAGGGTGCAGGTAGATAGCCCAGTTCCTCATGGAGAATGTTCTTTGTCCTCTGCTTAATCAGATTCTTGATCTCTTGTTAGTCAAACTCTGGTCTAAATAGCACCTAGCTGGGAACCCTTAGAAATACTGAATTTTAGACACTGCTCAGATCTTCTGAAGTTAATTTATACTTTAACATGATCTACAGATAATTCACAAGTGTATAAAGGTTGAAGAAATGTACATCAAAGCATATTCTTCTGATTGTCCTATTAGTAGCTGTTCCTCAGCTGGTTGTCATCCCTCTAGGACCTCAGTCAGTTTCATGGTGTGGGGAAAATTCCCTTTAAAATCAGTTCTGTATCAACCTCCAGCTACCTCATTTTATTTGTACTTACAGCTTCTATCAAACTGTCTGCTTAACATGTCCACTTGATTGTCTAGTGGGAGCTCATGTTTACTAGATCTAAAACTCGGCTGTTGATCTTTCTCCAGCCTGTTTTCAGCAGTGCTCTGCGTTCAGCTGCTTATCTCAGAATTATACAGTGATCCTCCATCACCAACCTACTCTCTATTCCCCTACCCCAATGCTTGCTGCTGCTCAGATCATCTGTGCTTTCCCTCCAGTCTACTCTATGTCGACTTGCTGTTCTGTGTATATGGGAGTCATACGTCTGCCATAAGGCTCTGATCTTTTTTCATTGTCCTTGATATAGTCTCATCCCTTAACAATATACCCCATCTTACCCCCTCGAAGTCTTTACTCAAAATATCCTGTGAAAGCCTAAAGTTAACAGCCCTGCAGAATCTTCTACCCAGGTCCTGTGCATACCTGGCACAGTCAACAGTATGCAATACACTTATGTCTTACTGATTTATATTTTGGTTTCCATCTTCTTCACTAAAGTGTTAAGTATCTTGCTTTGTCTCCAAGACTAAAACTAAAACAGCTTTTGATTAGCACATAGTGGTTTTTCATTAAACATATAAAGTAGTTTTTAAGAATACATTCAAGGGGGCTGGAGAGATGGCTCAGCGGTTAAGAGCACCCGACTGCTCTTCCAGAGGTCATGAGTTCAATTCCCAGCAACCACATGGTGGCTCACAACCATCTGTAAAGAGATCTGGTGTATCTGAAGACAGCTACAGTGTACTTATATATAATAAATAAATAAATCTTAAAAAAAAAAGTTAATGTGACGGTACTTTAAAAAAGAAAAAAAAAAAAAAGAATACATTCAAGGGCTGGAGAGATGGCTCAGTGGTTAAGAGCACTGACTGCTCTTACAAAGGTCCTGAGTTCAGTTCCCAGCAACCACATGATGGTTCACAACCATCCGTAATGAGCTCTGGTGCCCTCTTCTGACATGCAGCTGTATATGCAGAATACTGTGTACATAATAAATAGATCTTTTTAAAAAAAAAGAATGCATTCAAAATAAACATCATCTCCATGTTACAGATCAGTAGTCGAAAGTTAGATTGTAAAATGTTGCTAAGGTGAGTAACACAGATGGAGTTTAAACCCCTTCCTCTTCCCTGTGTCTCTGCTCATTTCACTTATGCTCTTTAGTTTGCCTCTCTGCTAAAAGAATTATTGTCCCTTCACCTGCCTCACCAAGAAACACACCGGATTATGCAGCCAGATTATATAAAAAATAATCTGAGAAGGTCAAAGTATTTCACATGTATAAAAGGTAGTGATAGTTCTCCATTTTCTTATAAAAATGTATCATTTTTGCTTTTACATTTGAGTCTTTGGTCCACTTCAGATGACTTGTGTCTAAGGTAGCAATTGGGGCTCTTTTCTTTCTCCCTATGTGGCTATCCAGTTGTTGTGGCAGCATTTGTTAAAAAAGACCATCTTTTCCTCTATTTTACCTTTTTTTTTTTTTAATAGTAAGTAGTATGTCTCTGGTTGTGTTTCAGTTTGTGGGTGTTTAATATGGATTAAAAAAATGAAAGAATAGTACACTTTTTGATTTCCCACCAATATTACAAAATTCTATATTTATATACATATCCATTAATTTTGTTGAGGCCATTTTTCTATTTATTAGAAGTGAGTAAAGTATTTTCTAAAGGGGCATTTACTGCCCTCTCTAATGTATGTCCAAAGTAGGAAATGGAGGAGATAGAAAATTATCATATTGGTGTATTAGAAGACCCAATATCACTAAGTTCTTAATTCTTCCCAAGTTGCTCTCCAGCTGCAGCATAATGCCAGTCACAGTATGAGCTACTAATCTGGCCACTTATGTGGAAGCAAGTGGCTAAATATTTACGGTCCCTGACACTTGAAGCCAGGTGGTGATACATGCCTATAATCACAGTCCCTCAGAGATAAAGTCAGGATGGTCAGGAGTTCCAGGCCAGACTGAGCTATCAGACTCCCTGTCTCAGGAAGGAATTCTAAAAGGTGGAGAAAAGAAAACAAAAAAAGGAGGAAGAAGAAAATAGACAGTTTTGAAGGAAAAATAACAAAGTTGGCATTTAGTTGGAGATTTCCAATTTTAGTATAAGACCATA
This sequence comes from Rattus norvegicus, assembly GCF_021556685.1. NCBI lineage: Eukaryota > Metazoa > Chordata > Mammalia > Rodentia > Muridae > Rattus > Rattus norvegicus. The sequence goes on along the minus strand of NC_141537.1, from coordinate 69,163,852 downwards.
GTAATCAATATAGTATGCTATTTGTATAACTGTACACAAATCATTGGGCAAGAAGAGATATAGCTTAGATACAACTCTTCTTCATTTTTCTTCATTTGATTTTCTTTAAGTAAGGTACTAATGTAATCATGAAGACAGTTCTTCAACAAATGTTGCTGTAACAGCTTGATAGAAAAACTAAGCCATTAACTGTTAGATGGCACAAAACAAACATTTGAAGTGGATTAAAAACAAAAATCTATTATTTTAAGTAACAAAGGAGAAAATCCTCATAGTATAAAGATAGGCATTGATTTCTTAGAGCACAAAGGGTAAAGGAAAGAAAGAAAAGAAATGGGGCTTGAAGTACATCAAAATCCAACATTAGTTTTCCTCCAAAGACACTTGTTAAGAAAATAAAAATATATCTGGGGAAATATACTACCTCGCCTGTGTGAGACCTGGGTTCAGACCCCTGGATCACAGGTAAGGATAGCTGAACAAAAGAAAATGAAAGGACAAGTCACAGTCTTAGAGAAATTGTTTGAAAACATATCTGATAGAAAGTCTCCAAGGTATATAAAGAATTGTTAAAGCCAATAGTAACTGGAGAGATGATTCAGCAGTTAAGAGCACCAGATGCTCTTCCAGAGGACCAAAGTTTAATTCCAAATACCCACAACCATCTTAACTCTAGTCCAGTGTATCTGAAACCCTTTTCTGGACTCCCCAGACACCAAGCATACATGCAGACGAAACACCTAAACACAAATAACAATAATAATAACAACAACAACACACCACTCAATGAGCCCCAGAAACTAGTCGTGGTGGCACTTGTAATCCCTGCCCTTCAGAGGCCAAGGAAAGAGGATCCAGAGTTCACTGTAATGCAGCATTGTAGTGAGACCTCGTCTACGCATGGAAGAAGTGTGCGTACAAAACACTTTCTTAAAGGTGTTATATGCATGGCCAGGAACTGCATGCAAAATTTTCACAGCTACACATCAGGCGATATGGTACAGGGGAACTATGATGGGAGCTAGCAACACATCCCCATTTTTCTAAACCTGCAATACATAAGTCTCTGCAAGGATAAAGAGCAGCCAAAACTCTTTTATCTTATTGGTAAGATTTAGGCAAACAGTAATAATGTATTCTAATGTTAAACTTAGCGTGTTAGCAGATCTAAACCTGCCTAAATACCCAAAAGGAATAACAACCTGAAGCAACAACAAAGGCTTATACATAATTACTAAAACTCAAGACGACCCATATTCCAACCACCAAAGGATATTCATACCACACATGCAGCCATCATGTGGAGTTCATGATCCTTAGGCTGGGCAAAAATAAGTGTCTCTTTAAATTCTAGTAAAGAAAAAACTAATCCATACTGAAAGAAAACATTTTCAGTAGTTACCTAAGTCTAAAGGAATATTGTAATTGCAAAAATGAAGAAACTCCTTTTTAAATTTTTAGCACATGTATTTCTTACTGATAGATGTGTATACTCCATGGCTGTGTAGCAGTCAGAGAACTATGGCAGATCGCTCTCTCTCTTCACCATGCTGGTCCTGCAGGAATGGATGCAAGCTGTCAAGCTCAGCTGCATGCTCCTGTATCCACCGAGCCCTCTTGCCTGCCTGTGAAAGGCCTTTTGAGGGCATTCTTTTTTTTTTATTTGGCTGGTCGCCTCACACTTACAGTTGGTGAATTATGTTTTACCTATCAGTAACTGCTCTAGAATCTCAATTCTAAATCCACATTCTAAATGTGTGAGGATTATGCTTGTATGTATTTCTGTGTACCATGTTGGTGCCTCATGCCTGCAGAGGCAAGAAGGGAGCATCAGAACTCCCTGAAACTGGAGAAAGATGATTGTGAGCCCAGAGTGCTGAGAATTGAACCCAGGTTCTCTAGAAGTTCAGCCAGTGCCCTTAACTGCTGAGCCATCTCTCCAGCCCCCTCAATACGTTTCTTAAAAGTAAAGCAACTATTTTGTAAATCAAACTAAAAATGGAATTTAGGCCACTATAAAGCACAACTGAAAAAGAGAAGCCAAAGTGAAGGCCAAGGGGTTAAAAGCACTGGCTGCTCTTCCAGGGAACTTGAGTTTGATTCCCAGCACCCATAGAGAGCCTCATAAGCATGTGTGGCTCCAGTTGAGAGGATCCAATACCCTCTTCTGGCCTTTGGCACTGCACACATGTATTGCACTTAAACATATACATATAGACAAAGCACCTACACACATAAAATAATAAAAATAAAGCATATAAAGGCTCATCATATTTAAGGAATGAAGTCAGAAATCTTCTAGCTTGCTATCTTCAAGTACACAGTCGTTCATCCATTTTTGACACAATTAAATCCAGCTGCTTGTCTTTCATTTCTTTAAGAATTTCATGAAAGATATCACTCAGTTACTTTGAAGAGATTAATACTGTGGTACATCACCTAGCTGACAGACCGGTCATATCAGTGAGTCCATTTGGGCAAGTCCCCAGTGGCTCATGTGAGTTCCTTAGTACTTTCTTGTACTTCCCAGTTATTTCCAACACTTACTTCAGACCTGGCTGACTAAGGCACCTTCACTTAAAAGCCTGCTTTCCCCTCTTTGTGCACAATTTCACAAATGTTCCTCAGACTTCAAGCAGGAAACTTGCTGAAAAGAAATTGATAGCCTGTGTTATCAGCACTAAGAATATTGAAGCAGGAGAATCACCACAGGTTTGAGACCAACCTGAACTACACAGTAAGCTCCTGACCAGCCTGGGCAACTAGAATGAGACCCATCAAAAGAATAAAAACAAAAAAGGAGGTAACACAAGAAGCCATTAGTCTTCTGATCTTTAAAGTTTTACTTTTACCACCTAGCATGGTAGTGCACATCCGAAATCCCAGCACTCAGGATTAAGGCAGAATTGTCTTAAATTCAAGGTCAGTTTAGGAAGTTCATTTGTATGTCTCAAAGTACAAATAAATCAAAACTGTAGTGAATTTGTTTTTGTTTGAGGTAGGGTTTGTGGGGTTTCTGTTGTGGCTGGTGCTGCTGTTTGTTCTGAAGCTCTATACCACAAGCTGGGTGGCTTTGAAGGTGCATCTCGTCTTCCTCAGCCTTTCAAGTGCTGCTCATACAGACGTGGGCCGCCATAACCACTGAAAACGAAATCCAACAGCTTAGAGTCTTATAGCGTGTCTCAATCTTATAGCATGTCTCAAAACAGATTCTGTCTAGCTGCAAAGACGAGAATGTACAAATAGAGGATCAAGAAAGACTTTCATAGAAGTAATTCAAGCAAAATTATTGTAGAGCTGTAATTAAATACAGTCCTATAGGACCCCTAGAATGAGCATGACTCTTGATTATAAATGCCATGCCTACCACAAGGGAGGTGACGAGAACTCAGCCCAGTTTCTGCCGATCAGATCAGGTCTGAAGCACCTTAATTTCGGGCAGCATCTTATACTTGTCCAAGAATGTTGGAAAGGTAAATCTTGTGTAAGATTTTGAAAGACATAGAATAAAGACAATTTTTATCAAGTGTTTTCGAAGCTGTATGAGTAGCTTCAGTTAACATACTTTCTCCAAGGAAGGAGACTGGCAAGAGAATCTTGTCAGGAGTGTGGCACTTATTTGATACCATGTTTGTTCTTCCCTAGTGCTGCAAGCAAACACACACACACACACACAATTGTAGAAAGCAGTGGTCACCACAATGGCTCGGTAGGTAAAAGCACTTGTCCTCAAGTCTGCCAACTGAGTTCAATGCTCAGTACCAACATGGTAGAAAAAAAGAACTGACTCCCAAAAGCTGACCTTTGATCTCTACTCATACAGTGGCAGATGCACATACACATGCACTAAATTAAATAAATGTTTTTAGAAGGTAGGGAGGAAATCCATTGTAATTATCCTAAATAATGGTCACACTCTCTGTCATGTCAGAGTTTATTTAGTGTTGTTTCCTTCCTTACTCCCAGCCAACTCTGCACTTACTTGGCACCTTCCATTACAGTCACTCTGAGCTTAGTAAATTAGGTTGTAGCATTAATTTGTGTAGAACTGTTAAGTGCAGTAATTACTTTGAAATAATATATGATACAGATTTTGAGTGTGATAGTGTGGAATAACTCACCTTACTCTTCTAGCTAAGCAGACACAGTTCCTTTTCCTTCCAGCCTTCCATTAGACAGACTTTTTGCAACTTTGGGTACAGAAAGAAAATACTAAATAAAAATTAGGAAAGTGAGCTGGAGGGATGGCTCAGTGGTTAAGAGCACTGACTGCTCCTCCAGACGTCCTGAGTTAATTCCCTGCAACCACATGGTGGCTCACAACCATCTGTAATGAGATCTGATGCCCTCTTCTGGTGTGTCTGAAGACAGCGGCAGTGTACTCACATACATTTAAAAAAAAAAAAAATTAGAAGGCAGTTTATACTGTAAAGAACTACACAATCAACCTGAAGGCAGCTGCTGTGACTTTGGGCTCTGCATGGTTTGTCCTAGCTTTTACTAACAAGTTTGTCACTAGTTAGCAGTTAGATGTATCTTGATCAGCATCCACCAACTTCCTCACCCTAACTTTCTCTCTTCAACTCTCCAGTTAAATCTTACCTACTTCATTCGTGCTGTGTTTCTTTCGACCGATTTTTGCTTTGTTGCTCCCTCTGAGGTCCCAAGTTCAGTTCCCAAAACCCACATTGGGCAGCTCCTAACTCTCTTAACTGTAGTTCAAGGGAATCAGTTCCCTATGGCAACCTCTTTAAGCCTTCACAGGCATCTGCACATGTGTAGCTGGTAGGAACACATATTTACACATAATAAGAAATAAAATAAATCTTTAAAAGGTTTAAAGCAGAGGAGACCTTTAAGTGATCTCTGGTTTCCTTTTGCTGTTAAAGATGCAGTGGAAGCACAGAGCTCAGAGTCATGACAAGATCATTTAGATTGTAATCGATGTTATAAAGGAAAGATCATGAAGTGAGAATAATGGATGAAAGGGGTTACTTTGGATAAAGCAATTTAAAATAAAATTTTTGTTCAAAAGACATAGTTGCAGATCTCGATGTCTGCCTGGAAGAATGAGGACGGCTTATAAAGATAAGGAGGTGGGAACAGTGTGAACTATTTATAAATCCCTATTTTTAATAGTGCTCATGACATGATTTTGATTTTATATCCTGATTTTAAGATGGAATTCAATGTGGTCACTCTTACATTTCCAGTCCTTTCTATCTGTTTTCTAAGACAAATCCCATGCACCTATTGTAGTTCATTTGGCAACCATGTATTGAATATTTCACACCTGCTAGGCCCTGTTCCACACATTGGAAATAAACAGAAATGAGGTCTAAAACTGAAGTAGTTTTGAAGGATAATTTAAGATACCTACAGAGAGGTGACTTAGTGTTGACAGTAATAGTGTGGCAGGTCTGCTGGTACACACCTTTAGTCCCAGCACTCAGGAGACAGAGGCAGGCCAGCCTGGTCTATGCAGTGAGTTCTAGGACATCCAAAATTATCTAGTGAGACCATATCTCAAAAAAGACATCATCATCATCATCATAGTAATAGTAATATGACAGTATGAGAAAATTTCTTCCTCTCTAGTACTAAGAAGTTTTAAGAATATATCATGCCTTCCTTAAAATGAATTGTCTTTACCAAACTTTCATAGTCTAAGGGAGTTTACATTCTAAATGGAAAGCACATGGAAAACAAAGCAAACAAGGATCGAACTGTTGCATTAATTACTAAATAATTGAGCAGTAATTGGGTTCCTTATGAGAAAAGAAGAATGGTTGTTCATTTAGAGTATGAATGCATGGAAAGTAGAATGGAGGCTGATTTAGGGAAAGGTACAGCAGGGGAACATTGAAAGAGGTAGGGTTAAGTACCAAGGTGTATTTCAAGATTAGAATAAACAGACCTGACTGAGTGAAAGATTTGCATTTGTAACTAGTAAAAGGTAAAGCAGAGTTCTTCTATACAACAGGATTTGGGCTGTATATAATAGCAATGTTTCTATAATCCTAAAATTACATCAATTATTCTTAAAGAGGTTATCACAATATATCAGTTTCAGTTGTTCATTATTCTGAGTATGTCTGTACACCACTAAGTATGTTCTTTAGATTTTGAGGCTGGAGTCCTACTCAGTGTCTCAGGTTAAAATGATGTTTTGTTTTTCAGTTACTTACACGCCAAGTCAATCATCCACAGAGACCTCAAGAGTAATAGTATCCTTCCTGAAATTGGTCTGCGGAGTCTGAAACCACCCTGACTTTTTCCTCTACATTTTGTCTTCATGTTATGTAAAACTAGTTTCGTGCTAAGTTTCATATTCTATAAGGAAAATGAACCCAATTTGCATGAGAGTATAATAGAGCGGATCCAGCCTGATCGGGTTTCTGCAGGACTGGGCACTGTAGGAAAGTCTATCAAAAGTCAGTCATAGTAGGACTTTTTGTCTTGCTTGCTTATATTTTATGTGCCTTATAAACTGGATATTTTGTAGCAACTGCTTTACTTCATCTAATCTGACTGGGTAGTAGATGAGATTCAAAATTATTTAACAGTAACATGAGAAAAACGATTTTTCTTCTTTCTCTCCGTCCCCATGGCTCCTTTCTGATATCATGGTTTTCTAATAAAGAACCTGGCAGCTTCCCCAGCAGAGTTAAAGCATATCTGGGCCAAGTCAAATTAGAAAGTTCCCAGATCTCCCAGAGGCTTAGGAAGGTGTCTTAACCTTATGCTCACATATTTCAGGCCTGAGACATCTTAAAAGTAGGTCATATAGGGTTGGGGATTTAGCTCAGTGATAGAGCACTTGCCTAGCAAGCGCAAGGCCCTGGGTTCGATCCCCAGCTCCGAAAAAAAGAAAAAAAAAAAAAAAGTAGGTCATATAAGCTAAATAGAATGAATTCTTGTTTAAAACATGTTTGTTGACTTTCAGGAATCATATGAATCACTATATTTTAAAAAGAAAATATTACTATAGAGTTATAGAAAGTAGCTCTCTTACCTGAAATCTTCAAAATTCTTTCTCTAGTATGAAAATGAGATCTGTGTTTTCCTTTACTTACTACACCTCAGATATATTTCTTCATGAAGACCTCACGGTAAAAATAGGTGACTTTGGTTTAGCCACAGTGAAGTCCCGATGGAGTGGGTCCCATCAGTTTGAACAGTTGTCTGGATCTATTTTGTGGATGGTAAGAATTGAGGATGTCTCTCAGTTGATTGCATTCTTCAATCTAAATGAGTGACTGCTTACTAGAAAGTCACTGTTGGGCTTGACAGTATCTTTACAGTTCCCACTAGTCACAGAATAGGCTTGGAAGGCAGGCATACTGGCACATGCTTTTAATCCCAGCAGTTAGAAGGCAAAAACAGGTAGTTGTCTGTTAGTCTGAAGCCAGCCGGTCTACATAGTTCCAGAACAGCCAAAGCTATAAAGTGAGACCTTGTCTTTGAACAAGAAACAAAGAATAAATATTGTTCTTACTTTTTGTGTAAATGGTCTTTTTTCTTGTCTTTAAAAAAGTTATAATAATACCAGTTTTGGTATATTTAAACAAAATACATAAATTGTTTAAATGTTACTTAAAATTGTTTAAAATACTTTGTTTGCTGGGTTTGGTGGTGCACACCTTTAGTCCCAACACTCAGAGGGTAGAGGCAGAAAGAGGCAGGTGTATCTCTGTGATCAGAACCAGCCAGAGTTGAGTGAGACCTTGTCTCAAAACAAAAACAAAAACAAAACTTTTATGTTCAAATGACCTGTGAATTCTGCTGACTTTTTTTTTTTTAAGGTTTGCCATTGCCATTTAAGGCACATCTTAAGAGACCTATCCAGAGAGAGAGAGAGAGAGAGAGAAAGAGAGAGAGAGAGAGAGAGAGAGAGAGAGAGAGAGAGAGAGAGAGAGAGTGAATATCAAAGGCAGACACAGAGTCAGAGACAGGGCTGTCCGTAACATAAAGGCTCTTTGACACTTTTATTTGAGCTAAAATTGGAAATAAACCTTCTTCACACTAGAAAGAACTTCATAATTATGGGCCAATTGGAAGAGGAAAGACAAAAGAAAAAGAGGATATTTTTAGACATCCTGTGCCCTCTGTGCAGGTCTGTCTTCTCTAAAAGATAAGAACACAATTACTGCAGCAGGCTATTGAAGAGTTATTTCTAGGAATCCTGCTGTGAACCCACAGTGATTCCATGTGACCTCTCAGGGAGTCCATAGATCTTTCCTTTGTGAAACCAGTTTTCTTCCTGTCCATCAGTCGGAATGACATAGTGCAGCTGGCCAAATATAAAAACAACTACAAGACTCTAAGCCCGTTGCTGTTAAGTCAGAGAGCACAGAGAGTTGTAGCTCTGTTGTCACTGAGCTTTACTTTTATTAAGAGTAGGTATTCTCTGCTAATATGTGTTTAATATTTAAATTGAATTAGTAAGTAATTTAATAGTCAGTTGAGTTTTAATATCTTAAATATTCACAGAGTAGTCCATGTAGATGAACACTCTGTATGATCTCCAATTATATCTGAATAAAAACAATTCTGAGTTCAAAGAACTTTGAAATATCAACTGTGAGCTGAATACGGGTGTACTAAACATCTTTGTGCAGTTTTAATCTTTAAATTAATCTTCCCTAACACTGTTGGGTCACCCTACTAGAAAAAGAAAATTTAGAAGGGCTTTCAAACCCACATTTGCCTAAACGTCCAGAATAATATGTAGCAGTCTCCGAGAAGCAGACTCTCCAAATAGTAGCCTTAGACTGAGGACGATCTCTGGGATCACAAGTGGCAAAGTGAGAGAGAAGAAGCTGCCCTTCAGAGGTGGGCAAGAGAACTGTCCTCTGGCCTTTAACCTCAATGTTTCCTAGCCTTCCTTGAGCCTCTTCATCTGAAACGTTAGGTCAGACCGGAGGATGACAAGACCCTATGTTACAGTTAGCTACGTGTCTGTTTAAAATCCTTTGGTCATATATTTAACTGTTTTAACTATTAGAAGAGACTAATAATCTGGCTTTCAAGAACCTTTTAGGCACATAATTCTAAGAAAGTTCACAGTGTATCCCAGGGAGATGGGGGGAGGGACTTTTTGGTTCTGAAATTTACAGAAGCAAAAATTTAAGACAGATGGTTCACATGCTTCACCAGTCCATTTAACAGTGGTGCAACGGTTGCTCTGGGTCCAGTCTCTGGGTTTGCTCTTTTTTAAAGGCCTTAGTTCATATAGTTGTTAGAGGATTAGGCAAGATGTTTTATAGTTCCTTCTGATTACTTTTCTGTTGATGCCCTGGATCAATGAGTTAATCTTATGTTCAATCATGCTGAAGTTTCTTAAGAGAACAAGAATAGCCAGATGATAATGCACTTCATTGTTGATCAAATCTTTCAGGTTGATAACTGCCTTCAGAAAAGAAATATGGGGAGCTATAGAAACTGTTCAGTTGTTAAGAGCTCTGGCTGATGTTTTTAAAGACTTGCATTTAATTCCCAGAACCCAATGGCAATTCCAAAATATCTATAAACTCCAGTTCCAAGGGATCTGAAGTCTTCTTCTGGCCTCCATAGTATACAGACATATATAAAAACAAAACACCCATACACATAAAAATTGAAATAAATAGCCTGGTTGTGGTAGCACAGGCCTTTAATCCCAGAAGCAGAGGTAGAGGTAGGTGGCCTCTGTGAGTTCCAAGACAGCCAGAGCTATATAGTGAGACCCTGTCAAGTTTTTGAGGGTGAGGACTATTCATAAGTTGAAAAAATAATTTGGTCATAAACCAGTTTATGTGGTCCTCTAAATTATTTACAATAGTCTTTTGTACTTTCATTTATATCTTAGAAGAGAAATAAATTTATGTGAAATTTTTAATAAACAAACAAATTGGGCTGGAGAGATGGCTCAGGGTTAACCCCTGACTCTTCTTCCAGAGGTCCTGAATTCAATTCCCAGCAACCACATGTTGGCTCACAACCATCGGTAATGGGATCTGATGCCCTATTGTGGTGTGACTGAAGACAGCTACAGTGTATTCATAAAATAAATTTTTAAAAATCTAAAAAAAAGAAAAAAGAAAGTGCCTTAAAAAATTAATTAATTAACAAATTAAAGTTCTGTCAGACATTTCATTTAAGTAGATGGCATGCACTTTTTGTCTAGCCATCTATCAGCAGTAAAAGCAAACTAAATTTTAAAAGGCAGTTCTTCAGCTGAACTAAAATATATCCCCTGATCCAAAAAAATAACTTGTCCATCTTATCACAGTTGTATGTGATTTGTTTTATCCCATGTCACTAAAAATAGCACCCGTCAACAAAATCCATAACAAAAACAAGTGGAGAAAGCATCTTCCTCCGCTGTTGTCCTTTAATCTCTTCAGGTTTCCCACAGATCTTCCATCAGTGTTTCTTAACTTTGGGCAAGCAGCAGACCCAAGTATAGAATTCTGCATAGCAGTGTATGGGTCTCACTTGTAGATTCAGATGTTCTGTATCAGACTGGAGTGTAGTCAGCACTGAGTAGGTTTCACAGGCAATTCTGACTTGCAGCTAGAGTTGAGTCCTTTTATTCCTCAGGAAAGATACTTCCTTGACAAGAACAAGAACGCTGTCTTCCTGCTCAGTTTGCCAAGTTTCACTAACACCCTTTGCCACTTCCTCAGTTCCTCTCTGACAGAACAGTGTAAGGAATGCAAAGCGAAGGGAGAAACTCTAGTTCTTTAGCAGTCATTCATTGTATTCCATAGAAATAAGAAACCCAGTTGTACAGTAGACTGACTAAATTGTGTGAAAATTTGGTAGATATGATTTTTGTTTGCCCTAGAAGCAACAACTAAAAATTTAACGAGTCAACCTATTATATCTTACTTTTGTTAAAAAAGCATTTTCATGCTATACACTTATGGTGTAACTTGAAACGATATCAGCCTCTAAATTTTACCATTATTTTCCAACATTCCCTGAGTTGAGGAAAATCATATATACCAGTGACAAAATTTAATTCCTGTACCTACTCCCAAGTTTTTTCTAAGTGCAAGTCTAGTATTTCTTGGCCAATCAAGACTAGGAAGTGGAAACTCATTCTGATAGGATAGCCTTGAGAAATGGCCACATGGCAATGTTGATGTTTATTCAGAAAGAGGGTTGCTGATAAAATTATAAAATCTTAATAATGTACCATGAAATTTCAGCTCAAACAAACTCTTGCAGAATTTATAAAACAGGGATTTTCCCCTTTATCTTATTTGGATTTATTTCCTTGACCATTAGAAGAATTACATAGTAAATGATTTCTTAAATAAGGTGTTACTTTGTGAATTGTTGTTTTTATTTCAGTCTTTATTCAATTAAAGTTAAAGGTAAACTAGAAATTTTTTTCTTATATTTTAACAGGCACCCGAAGTAATCAGAATGCAAGATAAAAACCCATATAGCTTTCAGTCAGACGTGTATGCATTTGGGATTGTTCTGTATGAACTGATGACTGGTCAGCTACCTTATTCAAACATCAACAACAGGGATCAGGTAAATATCTGTCATCTAGCAGTTATTTTAGTGTTTCTCCTAAGGCTCTGGCTCTCTATAGGAAGTATGGAAATGGAGGTAAATATAAGTGATAGCGCTCCCAATCTCTGATCAGCTTTAGAAAATGTTTGTGTGCTTTTTGTTGGTATTGAGGCTTTTGCTTGAAGTGTTGGTCAGAAATGCTACAATGAATGACATCCCCAATCTTGTGACTAGAAACTACAAGTATAACAATGGAGTGTAGCCTGTCTCTTGACTAAAGCAGAACTAAAGGAGTAAACTCTGGCACCTGCTGTGCTGGTGCACACACACACGCACACATGCACACACACACCTTTACAACAAAACTAGAGAAGAAATGATGACATGGCTGTTCCATAATGTTGTGACTTGTCTGTAATGAAAATTCCACCAGAGGGGTGCGTCTTCCCTTCTCCCTTTCCTAGGTCCTTACTCTGTTCTTCTTCCTGAAGATACCAGGCACACCTCACAAAACATTGCTCATCTGTGTTTTCACACCAAATTCCCTAGGCTTTTCCTTCTGTATTTGCTTCCTTTCTCCCACTCTTTCTTCGCCTTTCAACAGAATAGTACTCTAATCTAGGCAGGGCTTTAGATCTTGATCTTCTTGCCTTCATGTCTAGAGTACTGGGAATTGTAGTTTGTACCATCAGTTCCAATTTACCAGTGCCAAAAAGTGAATGAATTGTCTTTACAATTCATTAAAGTGATGCCTCAACATTTTTTAAAAACTGTGTGGGTGGGGGCTGGAGAGATGACTCAGTGGTTAAGAGCACTGACTGCTCTTCCAGAGGTCCTGAGTTCAATTCCCAGCAACCATATGGTGGCTCACAACCATCTGTAATGGGATCTAATGCCCTCTTCTGGTGTGCAGATGTACATACAGACAAAGCACTCATACATGTAAAATAAATAAATCTTTTTTTTTTTAAAGTGTGTGGGTGTATAAGTAAAGAGGAGGGTAATAGCAATTAAACATCATTAAGACAGTTACCATGTAAGCAGTGTTTAGTGTATTTATGTTGTGGTAGCACTGTAATCACCTAAAAGACTGCTTTGAAATGGCGATCCTAAGAGCTGAAAAGATGGTGTACATTTGAGTATACTGCTCTTGAAGAGACCTGAGTTCTGTTCCCGGAACCCACACCATAGGTCACTCACAACCCACTCCAGGGGATCTAACACCTTCTGGCCTTCATGGGCAACTGCACACACATACTCATCTCCATACAGATGTAAATTCACACATTTAATTTAAAATAAAAACAATTTTTTTTTTACAACTTAAGCCATCTTTAATGAAAGCCATGTATGCAGCATCTCTACTCCTGCATCTTCTCAATCCTTTCTTCCTTGTATTTGCCCTTCTCCTTTCCTACTTCTCGGGACTCGGCTTTCCTCTCCAGGACCTTCTCGCAGTTCTTGTTCAGCTTTAGCCTGGTGATAACAGCCTGGCTGGGGTGGATGCCCACATGGACAGTTGTGCTTCGCTCACTGGACTCATTCAGTGTAGATGATGTATTTCTTCCTCCACACTTGGGTCACTTGCCAATCTGCTGGCCTCTGTAGTGTCCTCAAACAACCTGGACTTCATCCTTTTGGATGGGCATAGGCCAAACATTATACTTCTGTCTCAGTTCTTTGGAAAAAGAGGAAGACATGATCTTCCTCCGAATGTGAGAAGGTGCATTGAGATGCCATTTGCAGTTCTTGCTTCAGTCAGAATCATAAAGGGATTGAACTTCATTTTGGTGGCTGCGATCCAGCAATGGCCACAAAAGGCTAAAATAAATTTTAAATGGAGATTCTAGAGCAGACTGACTCCATAGGATAGAGTCCAAGTACCTACACTTTTTTATGCTTCAGGAATAGTTCTGAAGCATAGCAAATGTCTTAGGGTTTCTATTGTTGCAACAAAACACCAAGACCAAAAAGCAGATTGGGGAGGAAAGGGTTTTTTCAGCTTATACTTCCACATTGATACTCATCGCCAAAGGAAGCCAGGACAGGAACTCAAATAAGGCAGGAACCTGGAGGAAGGATCTGATGCAGCGCCTCTGCAATACTGCTTTCTGGATTGTGTCCCATGGCCTGCTCAGCCTGCTTTCTTATAGAACACAGGACTGTCAGCCAAGGGATGGTGCCACCCACGGTGGGCTGGGCCCGCTCACATTGATCACTAATTGAGAAAATGCCTTACAGCTGGATCTCATGGAGGCATTTTCTCAACTGAGATTTCTTTCTCTCTAATGACTCTAGCTTGTGTCAAGTTGACATACAAACCCAGCCAGGACACCAAAGATGAGAATTATCATTCCAAATTGTAAAAGCAAGCAAATAAAGTGATAGGCTTTATGTATCACTATGTTCCTTCATTGAGGGATTTTTAAATCTTATTTTGTAATTGTGTGTTTGTAAAGCATGTATGTGCATATCAAAGACAACTTTGTGGCCTCAGTTCTCCCTTCCGCCTTTATGTAGATTCTAGATATTGAACTCACGTTGCCAGGCTTGTGTGCCAAGAGCTTTATTAACTGAGCTGTCTCTGGCCCTGTATGTTAGCTTTGGTCAATAGATAAAACTCTCAGTCTTTTTGTTGATAATCTGACTTTTAAACTTCAGCTGTGATATGGTATGAAAGAAGTGTGTTCTAAGCCTGTACTTTATGTGATGATTTGGTAAGGACTTACAGTTTCAGCGATTTCAGTCCGCTGTTCATGGCTGCATTGATTCTGCGCCCACAGTAAAGCAGAAGGTTATGATTAAAGAGAACATTAAGAAGGAAGCTCTTGCGGGGCTGGGGATCTAGCTCACGGTAGAGCGCTTGCCTAGCAAGCACGAGGCCCTGGGTTCAGTCCCAGCTCCAGAAAAAAAAAAAAGAAGGAAGCTCTTCGCCTCAGCAGACAAGAATACTGAGTCTCTGTATGACCTTCAACCCACAAGGATTTTGATTGAGACAGACAGACAGAGAATAGGTAGATAGAGGATCATTTTGTTTTCCCTTTTATTTATTTGTTGTTGTGATTGAGTGATGCATAAAGATCGGAGGGAAATGTTCAGGCGTCCCCTCTCCTTCCATGTGAGTCCCTAAAGTCAAATGCAGGTCGTCAGGTTCGGGGACAGATGCCTTTGCCCAGTGAGCTATCTTGCCAGTCTACGGTTTAAGGCCTTGTAGTAAGATCATGATTCACTATGAATTAGCTTGTGTTTAGGGCGAGAAATCTGAAGCATCCTAGAGTACTGAATTTGGCTACTTACTGGCATTTGAGGTGCTTTGTCTCCATGAGAGTATAATAAATGAAAGTAACAGAAAGGCTTGTTTTCTCTGAGCGAAGTGAGTGACCAGCAGAAGGATGAAGCCTCCATCATTTAATCTTTCCTGGTAGTATAGTTGAAGTTCCTAGAATTTTCCAGTCTAAAGCCAAGTTATGTGTTTAGTGAAGGCAGGAGGGAGGGAGGGAGGGAAAAATTTAAATTCTTCCACTCAATTCTACTTGATTGTCCTGTGTACCCTAAGTTCTTCAAACTGTTCCTTCAGAGGAACTGTGCTGTCAGATTAGACTTCTGGGAATCCATGAATTTTCTTCTTTTATATGGAAAGTTAGAACAGCTACTTTTTTTACTGTGTAGTGTTGATACCATCCGTCTGTACTCTCCCTTCCATGGTTTGGAGGGTGTGTTTTGCATGTAAACTCAAAGCAAGACTCTGGTAGGATAATATTGATACAATGGCAGGCCTTGGACTCAATATCTGTATCAACAGGCCATCTTACTGCAAGGTTTGTTTTTTATGAAAACAGGAGTTTGGATTAAAGAACTTCTAGTTGTAAAAGTCACAGGGCTTAGGACGATGACAAGACTATCTCTTTACAGCAGACCATGTCTCTCAGTTACTTGAATTCATTTCTATGACATACTAAAAATTGTAATTTGTCATTAAAAAGTGTTTTAATGGTCAGCTGAAAATTCAGTTAACTGTTGAAAGTGAGGAATTGGAAACCAAGAAATTTTGAAAGGAATTTGTGGTAGTTCATTAGAGCCTACTTAGACACTCATTTTTGGGAATGTCTTCTTGATGTCCCATAATCTTTGTAACCTAAAATGATATGTACTAGAGTCCATATTGGTAAAGTGTAAAGGCCTTTTTTAAAATAGTGGTTAGGTGCAACAGGGAGAACTCTTGACATATACACCTAAGTGGTTCTCTGGCAAATTAGTTTTAAGATTCAAGTCAAAAGAAAAAGTACATAAATGCTAGACAGCCCTGTTTTCCAAGGACCGCTTGTCTCATTAGAGGATGTGGATGAGACATATTCAAAAATTTTAATAATCAGATAAAGAGTAGATATGGTCATTACAGCTGTTGGTGGAGAGAACAACATTATCATTTTTAAAAGATGCGGAACTCTAGAAAAAGGATGATATGATAAACAAGGGGAGTTTAGTTAGGCCTTGCTCTCTCCATACTCCGGATTAGCTGGACAGAGCACAGGGAGTCATTGCAGGCAGAGCAGGGTTTGTATCTGCATGGTCTCCCAGTTCTTTGTTGTCACTTTCTTAGCCATATTATTTTTGGACAAGTCCCTTGGTTTTTGGTTTTTGAGCACTGAATACCTAATCTGAAACAGGGGATCAATCCCTACACCTCAGAGAATTACTTCTAATACCAAAATAGATAATATATATAGTCCAAAAGCCCAAGGTTTTCAGCCCTGCAGACTTTTTATTTTTTTTTTAAATCTCCCATGCCTTTTCTAGGAATATAAGCTATCTGAACTGCTGTCCTGTGTGATGGCAGGCCAGTCTCTTCCTCTAGATGAAGGCCTCAGCAGTAGTTACATGTCCTCAGTTATTACTTATCTCCTACTGCTCCAGCATATTTCTGGGTTCTCTTTAACTTGAATCGCAGAGACAACATTGAAGTAAAGCTTTACTACCGGTTCATCAATGAAATTTAGTCATCAAACAGGAAATAACTTTCAGATATGACCATTTCTAAAATCCGTCAGCCCTGTCTACAATGGAGTTCACTTTTTTCATGCTACCCTCTAATCTGCCCCTCTCAAAGTCCTTTCTCTTGGGCCCCCTCTTCCCTCAGACACAATATTCTTAACCTAGCTCTGCCCACCCTCCAAGGAGCCAAAAATTTAAGAGTTGAAGAAATTAGAAAAGCTCTAATGAAGACCAGCCTTTTTACAAGACAGACGATTTTTAGCTTCATCTCTCTTGACCTCCTTTCTCCTGGAGGACGCTCTGCTTCTGGTGGTGTAGGTAAATGACTTTCTAGGACAGTAGTACCTAACTGCAGCTGCCAAGTGACAACTATAATGTGCTTAACTGTTTTGTTCCCTTTACACACGCATAAAAGACTTATCAGCCAAGGCGCCCAACAACAAATAGTATTCAGTCATCTTTTCTAAAGGAAATAAGCACTATTTCATCTCACCAATGTCTCTGAGCACTGTCAGTGGGATACCACTAGATAAGGAGTGGTATAAGAAGTGGATTCATTCACTAGAAGGGTTTGCGATAGACCTGGAGCCACAAATAAACTCTCATCTTGTTGATATGGGTTGCCAACAGTTTGTGATGGATTAGGAGGCCAGGCATTAACATTTGTATTGAGCGTATCAGAGTCTAATGTACATATAGGAAAGTACAAATGCCATAAATGTATAGTTGGTTAAGTTTGCATTGCTTATTAGTTATTAATAAGAATGTATGACTTGCCTGTTTCCCTTCAGATAATTTTTATGGTGGGACGAGGATACCTATCTCCAGATCTCAGTAAGGTACGGAGTAACTGTCCAAAAGCCATGAAGAGATTAATGGCAGAGTGCCTCAAAAAGAAAAGAGACGAGAGACCACTCTTTCCCCAAGTAAGAAAGACATCCTGACACCCCAAAGTTACTCACTGCATAATCTGCACTTGCAGCTTCGTAGTGTGATGCAGGGGAGTGGAGGGATAGATAGAGTTTGGGTTTTGAGTGGGGACTCTGCAGATGCAGATGAACAAACAAGGAGTGACTTTATGGAAGCTGAAAGAACTTTGGGATCCCAATACAAGCTCTTTAGCAAGACCTTGTGTTTTTCCTGCAGTTCTCAAACTCTTAAAATTATTTTATTTTATTTTGTGTATGGGTGTTTTGCTTGCATGTATGTGTGTATCATTTGTGTGTCTGGTGCCCTGAAGGCTAGGTGAAAGACCTGTGAGCCCTGTTGTGGGTTCTGGGAACTGAACCATCTCTCCAGCCATAGTTCTCAAACTTTTTGATCTTAGAATCCTTTCACATAAGTTGAAAATAACATTATGAGTTTATAAACAATGAAAAGCTGAACAGTTGATACTGATTTTTTTCCTATTGTTTTTACACAGTTAACACACTTGTACTCACTGTGCTTTAGAATCTTAGACTGTGTTGCCTCTGATGGTTTACTTTTCTACTTACACTTTTGACCAGGTGTTATTCTTGATGGTAAAATAAACATAAGTTTTCTGTTTATGCTAGATTTTTAAACTTTTTATGTATTTATTAAAATTTTAATTATATCTATGTATTGTTTTAGTATATACTAATATGTTATTAATTTTATTGTTTTTTATTATACTCATACTATATGCACTATATAAAGGGTCTTACTTCAACTGACCTGGGACTCAGTTTGTAGACTGGATTGGCCTGAAATTCACAGATATCCTCCTGCCTCTGCCTCAGTGAGTGCTGGGATTAAAGGTGTCTGCTACAACACCTAACATAGTCTTTAAAACAATTTGTGTGGGTGTGTGTGGGTGTGAGTTGAAGTACCTGGGAAGGAAACAGGAGGATATTAGATCCCCTAGAGCCAGAGTTTGGGGGTTGTAATTAGTTTTAAATGTTTACTGACCATTCATTTTGAGGCTAGCAAATGATCTGAAATAGAAGCAAACAGTAACTGTGAGTGACTTACTCAGTCAGCTGTGCACGGATCTAAACCCTTGTTACTGTGCTAGTTAGCATTTTTTACTTGTGTGCTGATGGAGAAATACACAGTTTCTCTTTGTTCATTAATCAAGCTGAAAACAATGCTCAAGTAAAATCTCATTCTAAGATAATGAGCTCTTAAG
Organism: Rattus norvegicus; assembly: GCF_021556685.1. Taxonomy (NCBI): domain Eukaryota; kingdom Metazoa; phylum Chordata; class Mammalia; order Rodentia; family Muridae; genus Rattus; species Rattus norvegicus. The sequence continues at coordinate 69,145,194 of NC_141537.1, read as the reverse complement.
ACTTTATACTACCCAGATTTTTATTCTGCACTCTGTTTTTTCTTGTTTTCTCTTTTGTCCCCTCCCCCACGCCTTTCTTCTTTCTTACAGATTCTCGCCTCTATTGAGCTGCTGGCCCGCTCATTGCCAAAAATTCACCGCAGTGCATCAGAACCCTCCTTGAATCGGGCTGGTTTCCAAACAGAAGATTTTAGTCTGTATGCTTGTGCTTCTCCAAAAACACCCATCCAAGCAGGGGGATATGGTGGGTTTCCAGTCCACTGAAAAAAACTGAATGAGTCAGACATTAGAGTAAGGTAGCAACAAAAGCAAATGAACAGTTATCCTTACATTTAAATTAGATAGGGTACTCTGATAGTTATAGGTGAGCCAAAGAGTGTTTATGTTTAAAAACTTAGAAATTGGGGTTGAGGATTTAGCTCAGCGGTAGAGCACTTGCCTAGCAAGCGCAAGGCCCTGGGTTCGGTCCCCAGCTCCGGAAAAAAAGAAAAAAAAAAAAACTTAGAAATTGCTTTCCAAATCTTAAAATTATACTGAACACTGAATTTTCAACATCAATGCATAAAAATGCACAAACACTGATAAACATTTTCAGTGCCCCTTCCAGAGGTCTTACTTCCTATTCTGAGTGTTCCCATCATTGAGCTCAAGGTCTCCCTCAGTTTGCTCTTGCGGCTCTCGTTATGAATGGTCACTCGTCACAGGGACTCCAGAGGAAGGAAAGCTTCCCTTCCCTCTGCATGTGTACAGGTGGGAAGTCCACAGTAGGCTAGCCTCTGTCTGTCCGCTGTGTGAACTGACAGATAACAGAAGCACAGAATCCCAGGCTTGGCCTTTATACTTAATTTCCTATAGGCATTGTTTTTTTTTTTTACTAGGGTTTAGAGTGTGTGGAAGTCCTTTATTTCCTTGAAGCAATAGATCATTTCTTTTAATAAATTGTGGATGTGAGTGCCAAAAATATCACAGTGGCACATTTGACTTGGGTAAATGACTTAACATTGGATTTTAATAGAGAAGTACAAGTTAAGACTCCTCTTAGGTGACAGTTATGTTAAAGATGCCGTACATGTGTAAAAGTCGAATTTCTTTTGCAGATACCCTGCCCTTTATTCTTATTTCCTTCCCCAAAAGAAAACTTTACAAAATTGCAAGGATCTTTAGGGTGTTTACTTTTTGTTTTTGTTTTGCTTCTTTAGATAATTGGTTGCCAAACAAGCACGTAATGAGCTTTAAGTGATTGTATTAGGTTAGCCTTACCTTTTTGGTGTACCCAGCAGTCACTTAGCCTTGTGTCTCATAAACGTTCTCCCTGATAGTCTCTGTCCAGGAAGATCCCATCCATGGTGAATAACTGATACTCTCTTCTTGCATTCCACAGTTTCATGTACCTCTAATGTTTACATTTTTTATGTATAGAAAATGAGTGTGTAACTGTGATGGAGTATAATTTTCCTGTGACTTGGAAAAAAATCTAAAAGCAGAAAAGTGGAATCATGTGGTCTTTAAAAAAATGCTGCCATCTCTATGTCATAGTCACCTAAAGACAAAGCCTGTTGATATTTATTCAGTTTAGGCTTATGATAATGCCTAGTACAACCCACAGCAAGCACCCTCAGCAGACAGGTCATATTGCATACATGCTATCCTCCTTTGGAAACAATAGAGCAGAAAATCGGGAAAACTTTAATGGTAATTGAGTTTGTAAGTACCATAGATAAACTTATGAAATATTAGCTTTACCTGTACTGCTAGATTTCACATAAGAAAACTGCATGTTAGTTATTATGACTTACCTTTTGTCCCTAATTTGGGTAAGTTACGAATGCCATTGTAATCTTATATACTGATTCATGATTCTAAATATAAGAGAACCTTTCTCATAGTAAACAAAAACAAAACAAACAAAAAACACCAGCACAGTGCAATTGGGGTGATAAGTTCAGGGTCTGACTGGGCTACATAAAGACCCTGTCTCAGAAAACTTCGGACTAGGGAATACAGCTTAGTGGTAGATGACTTTATACAGTGTGCGAATGTTTGCATAGTATTTGATCACTGGCATGGGAAAGGAAATTAGGGAAAAGAGATAACACAATGTAATATATTAGAAACCATCAAAACTCAGGATTTCTAAATCTTTGGTGCCATTAAGATGAGTTTATTGGTGGGTGGTGGTATATGTACCTTGAAGTTTTTACAACATTTACTTGGTCCATAGAATACTCGAACATTTTAAGCATATGAAATACAGAACATGGAGCAATGTTTTTTAGTGGAGCTCCTTCTCTAACCCCCAGCATACCTGTCTTACTAGTGTGTTCCTGTCTTTGTCCTTGTTTTTCTGCTCACTGCTGCTACCCTTCATCCCTACTGGTAGTCTTCATGACCCTCTCACACTTCATCCTTCCCCTCCCTTCCTGACTTTCTCCTTTTCTCCTGTATTAGCTCACCAGCATTGGCATTTCTAGGCTCTCTCAAGCTGCTCAGAAACTCACGTGCTGTCCCGCAGGCTCCCAAGCATTACTCATAGAGTGCAGAGTAATTGATTTCCCCTTCCCATTTGGCTCACTGGGAAAGTGACCAAAATGGAAGTGTATTAAAATATGGGAGGTAAAATTTGTAGGTAACAGCGATACAAAGAAATTGGAAGCACTAGAATTAAATTACTTTCCCTTTCTGTATATTTTTGTTAAGTGGTGCTATTTTTGTTTTGAATTATTCCAGGCTGGTCTGGAACTTCAGGTTTTCCTACCATTACCTGCCAAGTGCTGGGATTACAAGTGGGAACCACTGTGCCTCACTGCCTTCTGTGGTCTTTTGGCTCAACAGTGCCTTTTATTAGTTAATCATTAAAAAGAATCCTTGATAGAAATAGTATGACTCTTTGTAGCCCAGTTAGTTGTATTCAGGTTAGGAAAGCAAAATTTAATTAGTAAAACCTGATTAGAGAGCTGAGACTTTGGTAGTCCCAGCATGAGGAAGAGAAAGAAGGTGGCAAGGTCAAGACCATCTTGCTGATCTGTCAGCATACAAAGCTTAGGATTCAGTCCACCAGTCGTTAGCAATCTGCTATATATGAGACATGCCAACATTCCCTAGCAACCAGTCCAAATCTGACAGAAATTAAACACCGGAGAGGTTATTACTAGATAATAGAAAATCAATGGTAATAATATCCAGGACTCTAAGGCAGAAGTTGATGAATCTGAGGTCATCTATATAGCAAGATATTCTTTAAAATAAAAAAGTCGGTGACAGCACTTACAAAGACAAGTAGCTGGGACTAGCAACATGACTCGGGGATGGGGCTAGCACTCAGAGACAGAAGCAGGCAGATCTCTGTAAATTGAGGTCAGCCTTGTCTACAGAGCTAGTTCCAAAACATCCAGTACCACATAAGAGAACCCTATCTTAAAAAAACAAAACAAACAGCAAAATTATTTAGTGCCAGGCAAGGTAACACACTCCTATGATCCCAGTACTGAAGCAGCAAAGTAGGAAGGTCACTGTGTGAGGCCTGCAAGGCTGTTTGTGACTTGACCTGCAGCCTGACCCCTACCTGTGACAGTTCCTGGAGCTTGTTGTTTTCTTGATACAGCTGAACTGTTCTTTTGTGGATTCTAGGGCTTGAGGGTTAAACCAGTGACTTACGTTACAAGGTTTGTGATAGATTTAACTGACCACCTTTCCAGTAAGATCCAAATAAGGCTTTTCTGTCTTGAAGTTCTTTCGAGATAACTTTTTAAAATCAGCTCTTGTCCTCCCTCTACAGGAGAATTTGCAGCCTTCAAGTAGCCACTCCATCATGGCAGCATCTACTCTTTATTTCTTAAGTCTTGTGTTCATACAATTTGTTAACATCAAAACACAGTTCTGTTCCTCAAATTTTTTTTAAAGATACAAAATTTTCAATGCATAAGCTCGTGTGGAACAGAATGGAATTTCCTATTCAACAAAAGAGGGAAGAATGTTTTAGGAACCAGAATTCTCTGCTGCCCGTGTTTCTTCTTCAACACAAATATCATGTGCATACAACTCTGCCCATTCCCAAGAAGAAAGAGGAGAGACCCCGAATTCTGCCCTTTTGGTGGTCAGGCATGATGGAAAGAATTTGCTGCTGCAGCTTGGGAAAAATTGCTATGGAAAGTCTGCCAGTCAACTTTGCCCTTCTAACCACCAGATCCATTTGTGGCTGGTCATCTGATGGGGCGATTTCAATCACCAAGCATCGTTCTTGCCTGTTGTGGGATTATGTCGTGGAGCACTTTCCCTATCCACCACCGTTAATTTCCGAGGGATGGAGTAAATGCAGCATACCCTTTGTGTAGCACCTGTCCAGTCCTCAACCAATGCTATCACAGTGAAGCTCTTTAAATTTAAGTGGTGGGTGAGTGTTGAGGAGAGACTGCCTTGGGGGCAGAGAAAAGGGGATGCTGCATCTTCTTCCTCACCTCCAGCTCTCTCACCTCGGGTTGCCTTGCACACTGGGCTCCGCCTAACCACTCGGGCTGGGCAGTGCTGGCACACATTGCCGCCTTTTCTCATTGGGTCCAGCAATTGAGCAGAGGGTTGGGGGATTGTTTCCTCCACAATGTAGCAAATTCTCAGGAAAATACAGTCCATATCTTCCTCTCAGCTCTTCCAGTCACCAAATACTTACGTGGCTCCTTTGTCCAGGACATAAAACACCGTGGACAACACCTAATTAAAAGCCTACAAAACTGCTTACTGACAGTTTTGAATGTGAGACATTTGTGTAATTTAAATGTAAGGTACAGGTCTTAATTTCTTCTATTAAGTTTCTTCTATTTTTATTTAAACGAAGAAAATAATTTTCAGGTTTAATTGGAATAAACGAATACTTCCCAAAAGACTATATACCCTGAAAATTATATTTTTGTTAATTGTAAACAACTTTTAAAAAATGGTTATTATCCTTTTCTCTACCTAAAATTATGGGAAATCTTAGCATAATGACAATTATTTATACTTTTTAAATAAATGGTACTTGCTGGATCCACACTAACATCTTTGCTAACATTCCCATTGTTTCTTCCAACTTCACTCCTACACTACATCCTCCATCCTCTTTCTAGTCTTTTATCTATAATATGCAACCTAAAATAAAAGTGGTGGTGTCTCCATTCATTCTTCTTCTTCCTTTTTTCCCCAAGCCTGGTCTTCAAAAGGTTGGGTAATTTAGTAGCTGAGTTCCCTAGGTAGAAATAGAACTATTAGGGACATTGGGGTTGTAGGAAAGCGTGAGGCCTGTCACCAGTTGTTCTTATAGATCGCTAAGTCTTTGCACAGATTAGAAGTACAGCCTAGCCACAGCTTCCCATAGCCTTTACTCAAGGCGATAGAAAGTCACTGTAGTTGTAAAGAAAATAACTGCATGTGTTAATGGCCAGCACCTCTCCTATCCAGGAAGCTTGAATCTCCAGGATTTAAAGATGCAAATTAAAGGATATGTACTTAGCAACTTCAAGCCAAGAACTTCAAAACACACACACACACACACACACACACACACACACACACACACACACACATATACTTTCAAATCTAAAATAAAATGGAATTTTGAGTTATTTTTAAATTTCAAATTATAATTGATACCACTATGTGTTTAAGCGTACTCAGAGCAGTTAGATGAATTTTGCTAAACTCATTGCCAGATGGTGGTGATAGTGGTGTGCGCCTTTAATCCAAGCAACTCAGGAGGCAGAAGCAGGTGGATCTCTGAATACAAGGCCCACCTGGTCTGCAGAGTAGTTCCAGGACAAGACTACACACAAACAAAAACACTATCTCGAAAAAAACAAAATTAATTAATTGATAATAAAAAGTAAAAACTAAAATGTCATCAAAAGAAGACCTACTGAAAGTTTTATATATTCCCAGTAAATTAGAAAGTGTTCTGAAGTTATTAATCAGTTAACAACAGTGTGTTTTTAAGTCTTACATAAATAGAGAAAAGTCTTAAATTTTTTCAAAGCTGAGAAGATATTGTGCTTGTTATGAAAAATAGCCTCTCCATGTGATGTGCCACACAGAAAGGCATTGTTACCTTCCAAATGCTTTTTGACATGGCTTGGCTCCCCTTATCCAGGATCAGGTAGAAAGAGCTAGGTTTGGCACAGATACACATTTAGGTCTTGCTGAGTAGTGAGAGCCTTCAAGGGTTGCCATGTTGGAGGCCACCTCGGTGCTGGAGGACAGGGCCAGCACTTAGAGAGGGAACTTAGCATGTGAGTGGTCCAGACAAAATGTAAAGGGACAGACTTCCTCCTTCCTCTCATTTCAGTAGAGGGTGACGTCTCACTTGAAAAGGGAAAGCAGAGTTGATACTAAATGAAGCTGTGCCCAGAAACCAGGCTCAGGGTATGGAGAGGGTTGGTTTTGTTTTGTTTTGTTTTTTAAATAGAGACTATAAAAGATAGAAATTAATATTTAAACCTTATTTCCTATCAAATAGTTTATTTCTTATCATTTACAAACAACATAAAAAGAGTTTCTTTTGTGGGTTTTATTGGTTTTGGTTTTAGACTGCAGATAATCTTATTGAGCTCCTAAGAAAATACAAGGAAGTCTTGGTCCTTGTTTGTGCAGAGCACTTTATGGGTGACTGTATAGACAGAATGTGGCTGCTTCACTCCTGGAAGGCTACAGCTGCCAGGCCTTGAAGTGCCTGCAGTGCCTCCTGACATCTGTTTTGTTTAGAGTGAAGTCTTTGAAAGGTTTGAGTATAACTATATAGAACTGTTTCTATTTAAATAAATAGTATTCCTGATGGGCTTTTTCACTATTCAGCTACAGGACCCAAACTCTACTACTGAGATATTATTAACCTCAAAATGTAGTTTAGTTTATAGAAGGAATTTGCAAATAGAATATCCAGTGTGATAGCATCTGTACTTAAGTGCATCTTCAACGAAGATTCTCTGTAACTTGTCAGATTCTGGCTCCTGAACAGCCCATTTCTATATTTGAGGTTGGGGAAGGCATGAGGAAACATGCTAAAGACAGTGGGATACAGACTGTGTGCTAGATTGATGATGGTATTCTGTAAAGATGTGGTTTAAGACTTAAGCACTGTCAACCAGAAACCTTGTAGAGACTTCCTGTCTTGGTGCAGCCCCGCCCCTTTTATCACGTGATGTCTTGTGCTTGTCAGGCACTGTCAGAGCTGCTGTTCATCCCTCTGTAGATCTCACCTGTCCCTCTGCACACCCACCTCCAGCCTTTTGCAAACCTCAGCGTCTAGCTTTAGTTGGAAACACAGTTCAGGGTTCAGGTGACCTCTTCAAAAAAACTACCTCCTCAGAATGAGGTAATGAATAGTTATTTATCTTAGAGTATGAAAAGTCAGGAGCTCTAGAACATGAAGGTGATTTACAATTTTAACTTTTATGTGTACTTGTCGTTGAGCACTCGTTTTTGTCCTAAAGGGCATTATACATTTAAGCAGTGATACTGTTAGTATCTGTTGTTGGAATTGGTGCCAGAGACTGCCCAGCTAAGAGGGTAGAAGAATACCCTTTTTTCCTAAGATTCTCTTCTTTGTCCATGTTGGCACTGTTAGTACTAATATATCAGCACCTTGGCCAGCAGATGTCAACCAATAAGCTGTTTATAAAACCACAGCCGGAGGAGACATGGGGAGCTCACTGAGTACACATGGGGAGCTCACTCTGAGTAGAGACAGCAGGAAGCTTACAGGAGTGAAGCAGTGTAGGGAGGCTCTAGAAAAATATCGTGACAATTTGCCAAATGTTCTTACTGTGCCTTCATGATGCAATAAAAAAGCTAGCATTTTAGCAGAAATCAGTGATTTGTGAAGAGAATGGCCAGTCTGGTTTAACTCAGCTGTGATAATATTTTTTAGAGTGCAGTGCAATTTAGACTGGGAAGAAAAATGCACTAAAGAATTTATAGCCAATTCACATTTAAAAAAAATAAGAAAATGGTAAATTTTCAGTGAAATATTTTTTTAAAGCACATAACCCCTAGTATAGCCAGAAATATTTACCACATAGAGCAACTAGACTGAAAATACAGTTAAGTGACATTTCTAGAGAAACTTTTTCTACTCCCATAGGCTCTTCAAAGCATGGAACTTTTATACAAAATGTTTGACCTTTTAAGATGCTGCTGTAGTTTAGTTTTGAAATAGTGTGTGCTGGGCAGCAACCGTGTACTAACTCAATGAGAAAAAGACAAGTGTGGATCTGATCTGTTTTCAGAGAAATGCTGCCAACCTAGACACTGAGCTTTCAGAGCGTCAAGTGTGAACTTGCCTCCCAAGTCCTGTTTGCAAATGGAGTTGGCTAGTGCTGTTGACTGCTCTGGTGCATGATGGAAGGCAGGGGTGTCCCTCAAGTGTCTTTATACAGGGACGTTGGAATGTGAGAGACCTGGCAGTGTGTGGACGCTGGACACTCCATGCTATGGCACTTGCATCTCTGTCCTCACCATCCCCAAGGAACTCCGTGTGCTTTCCCCAGTTATCCTTCAGCTGTTTCCCTCAGACACCAAGGTGAATTACTAATGCCAGAAGCAGCTGAAAGGGCCAGCATATTTGTGTGGTGGACCAGTTCATGGGACAATAACTTCAATAGTTTCAGATAACTTATTTTTACTTCCATTTTGACAGAGACATTTAAATGGAAACTTAGTCCTAACTTTTGTCATTTGAAAGGAAAAATTAACAGTTCCTATAAGGTACTTTTGAGATAGAATCTGACGTCCTCATTTTTTTTCTTTTCACTGGGCTTGCACCAAGGGCCTTGTATGCACTAGGCAAGGGTTCTACCACTAAGCCACATTTCCCAGTATAAAATGTTAACAGTTAAAACATACACACACAATCGTAAATACACAAACATTAACACCTTAGTAAAGTGAGAAGTGTGGGTCCTTTCAGTCTCCACCATTCCAACTGTCCCTTTTATGAATTACTCAGTATCACTAAACCGTTTACTTTATTTACCTGGTTTGACTAACTGCAGCTATATAACCAGTTGTGCATGAGGACAACAGCCAGTGTGTTGGTTTTTTTGTTTTTGTTTTTTTTTTTTTTGTGGTGCATTTTTTGTAAAGAATTCTGTAGATTGAAGTGCTCTTTGAAAACAGAACTGAAATATATTTATTCTTGTTAGTATCAAAAAACATTTTGTGCAAATCATTTGCTTTTCCTGGCAGGCTGAGTACATTATCCAGCACCCACAATTGCTGGTTCCCATCTCCAGTGTACATAGGGGAGACAGACATGAAGGCTGTGTTTACAGAGCTGGAATGGGGGTTGTGAGTGAGTTACATAGTTCTATTGTTGCCTTGGAAATCACTGTTATTTTAAGACTGTTGAACCCATGTGTGTTTGGCTGGGCTGTGAGTTACATGAAGAAACTGCAAGCTAGCTTAAGCACACAAAGCTCACAGACTGGGCACAAATGGAAGAAAATGGACCAAAATAAGGCAGGGTGACACTTAAATCTAGGGCCTCAGAGAAAACTGAAGGAGGGAGATTAGCTGTAATCACCGGAATACAATGCAAGAGTGCAATAATGTGCTTATTCTAAGCTGTGAACTTTTTAAACCATTCCTTTCTAATGCGTTTATGTGTGTTCCGTTGCTGACTAGGACCAGCTTTGTGAGCATATGCCTTCTTAGTTAACTTCCAGTCTAAGTAGCTAGCCTTGATGTCTTATTTATCTTCATTTTGTATTAGTTTACATACCAGGTGTGTGTGTGTGTGTGTGTTTGTGTGTGTGTGTGTGTGTGTGTGTGTGTGTGTGTGTGTGTGTGTGTGTGTGCGCGCGCGCTGTACTCTTCCTCGCTTTATTTGAAAACACTTTTCACTGGGTCATCTCCTTGGCCATTCCACAATACAACTTTGGCTTGGCTTTCACTGTCACCTTATGTAACGGATTGTGTCCTGGTACCAGAATTTATGGTGTTCCCATTGTTGGGTGTCCTTCTGACACTTTGCTTCTACAGCACTTGCCTCTCCTAAGATAGTCAGTCACACAACTAACTCATCAGGGGATGGACTTCACCATTCATCATGTCTCCTCATTTCTAGTAAATAGACCAGTCTTGGGCTTTAGACCAGGGAAAAAGAGAACTCTGAGCATCTACCAAGCCTCACCCTAAAAGGTCTGAGGGCAAGTCTCCAGTGAGGGAGAGGGGAGGAAATGCTTCATGTTTGAACTGCAGTGAATTACTATGGCTCCTGTTTCACCACCGGAACCCATGGCAACTCATACATTCCTCTTGTCTATAACTGCCAAAGGTTGGGTTTATGTCACTTCAGTTCCACTCAAGCATTGAAAAGGTTCTCATGGAGTCTGGGGTGTGCCCAGGGAAAAGATGGGGACTTTTTCATTATCCACAGACCTCTCTATACCTGCTTTGCAAAAATTATAATGGAGTAACTATTTTTAAAGCTTATTTTTCAATTCATAAGAAAAAGACATTTATTTTCAATCAAATGGATGATGTCTCTTATCCCTTATTCCTCAATGTTTGCTTGGATTTTTTTCTTCCCTATACCTACTTCCTAATTCTTTAGTTCTTACCTGCTCAGGTCCCTTCATTTGTACTCTGGAGTTTTTCTCATGTAAATTTGTATAATGGAAAATATTGTTCAGTTTGGATAGAAAGCATGGAGAATTAAATAAAAAAAGATAGCTGAAAATCAAATTGAAGAAATTTATTTCTGTGTAAAGTTATTTAAAAACTCTGTATTATAAAAAAAAAAGGCCCCCAAAAAAGTGCTATGTAATTGATGTGAATATGCGAATACTGCTATAATAAAGATTGACTGCATGGAGAAACCTTAAGATTATTTTTCTAGCATTGCCATCCAATAATAGAAGGCACCAGCTGCTGCCAGTCATTTCCAGGCTAAAATGCACACATGGTTTCACAATGCTGATGGTTCCTTGATGGGTGGAGTTAAAGTTGGCCAGATTCCTGCATGGTAAAGTAAAGCCAGCTTGGAGTAGACTTTTCATCCAGTTTTGGTGAAGAAAGACCCTCAAACATTTAACAGTGTTGTGACCTGCATATTTGGTTTAAAGTAACTGTTCTCTGTGTAAACACACAGTTGAAGGTCTAATTTAAAATTTTAAAGCAAGTGGATGTGTAGAAATGATCTCAGAACTGTTTTCCCCTTGTGACCCAGCTTGCAATCACAGCCTTTCTATAGTACAGATTTTTGTCCACAAACACATCTGAAAGTGAACAACTGTGCTCACTCGGTGCTGGTTAACCCATCAACTTTATGCATTTAATTTCAGAATCTTTTATTTTGAAAAACACTTGAAATAACTTTGGATAAAATACATCAACCTAGTAGACAGTTTCCAGAAAAAAAGATAGCTTTAAAGCGCCATCCCTGGGGGCTGGAGAGATGGCTCAGCGGTTAAGAGCACTGACTGATCTTCCAGAGGTCCTGAGTTCAATTCCCAGCAACCACATGGTGGCTCACAACCATCTGTAGTGGGATCTGATGCCCTCTTCTGGTGTGTCCGAAGATAGTGACAGTGCATATACGTTAAATATAAATCTTTTTAAAGATAATTATAAAAATAAATCTTTTTAAAAATAAATAAATAAATAAAGCGCCATCCCTGGGAACCCCAAGAACAGTGCGAAGGGTATTTGGCAGGAGGGCACGGCCTGAGGGATCTACTTCTGACCTTTCCATTGTGTGTGCCTCTCCAACCTACACATACTGTCAGGACTTAGCATTTCTGAACTACAGTTTCCTCAGCTGAAAAAAACCTATTCTGTATTTACAAACTGGCTTCCTAAATGACCATGTCTAATTACAAAAGTTATTTTTCTATGTATCATACATGGAAGTTTTCCATACAACTCATCTCCAGAATATGAATGGTTTGCATGGCTCCAGCTGCATATGTAGCAGAGGATGACCTTATCTGACATCAGTGGGAGGAGAAATCCTTGGTCCTGTGAGCTCGATGCCCCAGTGTAGGGGAATGCCAGGGCGGTGAGGTGGGAGTGGGTGGGTGGGTATGGGAGCACCCTCATAGAAGCAGGGGCATGGGGGATGGGATAGGGGGTTTGCAGAGGAGAAAGGGGATAACATTTGAAATGTAAATAAGTGTCCAATAAAAAGCAGATGTTTTATTTACCTTTCAAAATGCCTTCACAAAGATCTCTATCATGCCAGCTCTTCTAAAGGGCTGTGATCAGTGTATCTTACTGCCTGGATTGAATATCTCCCAAACTCACAATACTAGCTGAGAGTCATTAGAAAGAGAGCCTTCATCCCAGGAAACTGAAGGCTGTGCCTTACCTAAGCAGTCAGAACCCATCAATACACAATTGGTTTGTAATGAAACCTAGAGTGTTGACTTCCCAGAAGAGGATGTTTGCCAGACAGTGCTGCACTTGCACTTGCTGTCCTTATCAATCAGGTAAGTCAGAGAAAATGACAGCAAGTGGAGGCTCCTTAGGTCCTCACAGCAGCTTGGGCTGCTCATGGTTCCCTGACAGTACACACTTGTATCCTGCAGATGGCAAGGTAGTAGTAAAACAGAGCCATCCTGTTCCTGCAAAAGTCACGCCACGATCCCAGGGTGGTCAGAAATGTTAGATGAAATATTCTAAAAATATTCGTCACAAAAGTAAACCGTTGCTTTTATTTAGAGTAGTGGTCCTTGACCTATATGGGTTCTCGACCTTTGAGGGGTCGGACAACCCCTTTATAGGGGTCATCAAAAACATCAGGAAAATACAGATATTTGCATTACAAATCAACAGTAGCAAAACTACAGTTATGAAGTGGCAGTGAAAAAATTCTGTGGCTGAGGGTCACCACATGAATAATCCTATTAAAGGGCTGCAGCATTAGGAAAGTTGAGAACCACTGGTTTAGAGAATATTCCCTTCCTGCTGGGCATAGTCTAAACTGTTTTACAAATGAGGAATAAATTAAGGCACAAGATTAAAGTTGAGTACTTCCCCACACTAAGAGCAAGTAAAACAGACTTAGGGTCACACCTGGTAACACCCCCAGAGCTTGAAGTGCTTTATCTCTCAGGTTGTACATGGAGACTCACAAGTAGGTAGGTAAACCAGTTTGGAATGCAGCCACTGGCCATGTTTTGTTGTTTGGTTTTGTTTTTTTTTTTTTTTTTTTTTTCTACTAACAGGAAGAGCTTGGCAAATTTCCACCCCATCTTCCCATAACTCTACTGTTTTTTGCCTTTAAGGTAAAGAACTACCGGGATTATCCTGCTTGAACTCACTGTTGTGACTTTAAGTGGCTCTACTGCCGTGAGTGAGAACCCCTCTGCTGGACTGGTTGAGTTTGCTCACACTCACACAGATGGGAACACAGCCGCATGGACATGTCCCTAGTGCTATAGCTAGGACTCTGCCAGTGAGAAAGGCAGCTGTCCACTTACTTCAGCTTCTACTGCTACTGTGGTCTCTGTGGTAACCGAAGAAAAGGAAGTAGTTATCTGTGTTATAGGAAAACCTGTCGTATTACAGTATGAAGCCTGCCACAAGTTGGTTGGGGATACGTAATGACTGACGGAAGCTTACAATTACCACCTAGTCCCACTCTTTCCTTCCTTGTCCACAGCCGCCTCAGACAGTCTCTCAAACAGAACCTTATCTTCCTCTAGACCTTGGTAAGTCATTTTGTTCTTAAACATACCTTCTATAGACCTTACTTACTCAGTACAGCTAAATCATCTGTAATATGAAAAGGTTTGGACCCAGACTCTTGTGTTTGAATGTATGGCCCATGAGGAGTTGCACTATTAGGAGGTATGGCCTTGTTAGAGGAAATGTGTCACTGTGGGGTAGGCTCTGAGGTCTCCAGTGCTCAAGCTATGTCCAGAACGGCACACAGTCTCCTGCTGCCTTCAGATCAAGATGTAGATCCCTCAGCTCCTCCTCCAGCACCATGTCTGCCTGGAAGCCGTGCTTCCCACCTTGATAATGGACTGAACCTCTGAAACTGTAAACCAGCCCCAATTACATGTCGTCCTTTGGGGTTGGGGATTTAGCTCAGCAGTAGAGCGCTTGCCTAGCAAGTGCAAGGCCCTGGGTTCGATCCCCAGCTCCGAAAAAAAGAAAAAGAAAAAAAAAAATGTCGTCCTTTGTAAGAGTTGCCTTGGTCATGGTGTCTGTTCACAGCAGTGGAAACCCTAAGGCACTGCCCTACCACAGCATCCAGTGGACTTCTCTCACAATTCTGATTGCTGACTTACCACCTGTCATTCCTTCTTAAAGTACTCTAAAAAAATCTTTTTGTCTGGGTGATTTTGAGACAGGTTGTCATCCCCTGGCCTCACTCTTCATAAGGCTGACATTATAGGTGTGAACTCCATCCCACCCCCAATCCTGGCACTGTTCCGATGGCCAAAGTGACCGACCTGATGAGTGATTAGGTACCTGACAGCAGACTTTTCTCTGTAGATGGAGGACTTCCTCATAACTGCTCTGGTGCCACAGAAAGTGGAAGGGAACTTTGGAACAACATTTTAGAAAAAAACAGAAAACTTTATCTAAGTCAGGTGTGACTGAGTCCTACCAGAGGCCACTTGAAAGCAATGGACTCTCCTGACCCCTAACCTCTGGGGCAACAATCAAGCTGGATTGGTCACATCCAATGGTCACATCACCTGTGGGCACACGTGGCGGAGGCATGGTCCTTATATGTATAAGCACAACGTAACCTAACTATGCAGTGTGTGATGCTTAGCAAGGAACCATCTGTTCTTTGATAGCCTCAGAGAATACCTACCTACATCCCAGGGGACCCAAGAGGATCAGCTGAAAGGGCACAAACCACTTGGACCAGCAAGCAGTTAGAGAATAGGAAATAAAGGACACTTGTCATCAGAAACAGAACTCGGTTCCTCATTTTGGCAAGCCACTTTAATTTACACCTTTAATGAGGGCTGTAATTTCTTGAATTGTCTCACCTTGCTCCTGTAGAAAAAGAAAAGTAGTTAAGTTTTAAGAACTATTGCCTGTACTAATCCAAATGCATAATTTTGTTTACCCAGTTAAGCTTTTATCTTTGAGCTCTGAGTAGCCTTTCAGAGAGAGAAGCAAAGTCACTGTTTCTAGGCCAGCAAATTAGTAAGGACCCCATCGTCCCATGTGAACAGTGAGAACAGGGCGTCCTTTCGCAGCCACATGCCACCAACTCTAACTCACCACTGTATTCCAGAAGCCAGAGGAGAACTGTTCTGTTGTTGGTGTTTAGTTGTTTTGGTTTTTGAGACAGGGTTTCTTTGTGTAGCCCTGGCTGTCCTGGAACTCACCCTGTAGACCAGGCTGGCCTGTACCTCAGAGAATCTGCCTGCCTCTGCCTCCCAGTGGCTGCTCCACCACCCAGCTGCTCCTGGCAGAGTCTTCTAAGCTCAGGCTGTAGTACTGTTGTCTGCTCCTCCTGCCTCCACATCCCGAGTGTTTCACAAGGTCCTTTCTGTTTAGTTACACTTTATTTTGTGCTGGCAACTGAACCCAGGGATCTACTTGTGCAGAATTGAGTGTAGTATTCCAAAATTATAACCCAATATTAAAAATACTTCTTTGTTTTTAATATATGATAAAAAGAAAGACTAAAGGGGCACAGGCTAGCAAATGTGAAAATGGCTACACAGACATGGTGGCTGTGCTTCATGCTGTTGGGATATACTTGTCTAAGGCCAAACAGGGCTGGAGAGATGGCTCAGTGGTTAAGAGCACTGACTGCTCTTCCAGAGGTCATGAGTTCAATTCCCAGCAACCACATGGTGGCTCACAACCATCTGTAATGACATCTGGTGCCCTCTTCTGGCCTGCAGTCACATATGCAGGCAGAATGCTGTACATAAAATAAATAAATAAATCTTTAAAAAAAGAAAAAAAAAAAAGAGTGCAAAACAAGTCAGAATTTAAAGACTTTAGAGGCTGGAGAAATGGCTCATTAGTTATAGTTAAGAGCACTCATTGCTCCTCCAGAAAACCTGGTTTCAATTCCCAGCAACCACGTGGCAACTCATAACTGTGTATACTCCAGTTCTGGTACCCTCATATAGACAAACATGCAGGGAAAACATCGATGTATATAAAAATGTGTATATCTTTAAAAAAAAACAAGAACTTTAGGGTAAACCTACTCGTACAGAGAGGAGTTTACACTTTCAGTCCTCGTCGTCAGGAGGGACCCCCAGTTCTTCATCTGTCCACTTCGATGGATCTGGATATGAAAAGTGACCCTGGTGACAACGGATCAAAAGAAAACAAAGTCAAGGGTCTGTACTCACAAATGCAGCTAATGAAGTTTCAAGATAAATGTTGAAAGAAGAATGAACAATGTAATTACCACAGCTAACACCTGCCACACAGCATGCAGCATCCTCCCTTAACCGGTTACCGGCTCAACCTACTTCAATGACATCACCCAGGGGCTTGGATTCTTTTAGAGGTAGCAGCCTAAGCCAATACGTATGTTTATGATGGAGAATAAGAAGTGGAGGCCACAGATTTCATATATACTCATCTCAGCAATATTACTGTCATGGCAAAACAGAAATGTTCACAAAAGCTCTTCACTCCTGCTCTGGGCTTTGGGAGCCTCAAGTGGATGGTGCCTTATCCTGACCTGGAGCCCTCTCTGCTGCAGTACCATCTACTGCCTACTATGACTGATCTACAGTGAAACGCTGATGTCTCCTCCGACATCAGGGAAATGTGCAGCCAAAGCTCCTTCCCGAGAAGCAAGGGCACAGAGATGTGCTAAGAGGACAGAGCAGCGCAGCCTAACAGTTCTGAACCTATACAACCTTGTGTACCGTCTTTGTTTACATTTCCTTGTCATGCATGTGGCCTTATGCATGCCACATGCCCACCTTCACCTTGGAGAGTCAGAAGACCATCAATTTGTGGGACTCTGTTCTTTTTCCTTTACATGGGTCCCACGGATGGAACTCAGGTTGTCAAGCCCAAACTGCCATATTGCCAGCTAAAGAGAGTTTTGTTACTGAAGAAGCTATTGGATTTTTTTCCCGATCTATCCTGAAAACAAATCTAAATTTACTAAAATTCAAAGTGTCCTAGATTCATAAGTTTCAACGTCCATCTTTCTTGTCTTTTTCAGTGCTGGGGATTGGACCCCAGGGACTCATTCTTGTTAAACATGCTCAACCACCAACCTCAAGGTTTCAAAGTCTTAAGGATGAAACTTCCTAGAAAACAAGAGTCTAAAAATGTGACAAGCACTAGAATAACAGAATCACCAATAACTCCTTTTCTCAAGACAAATTATCTTCTATTGAGGTCAACCAAATCTAGTTGCTCTGGGCCTCTAGACAGACTAGAGGATGCCAAGCATTTGAATGCTAGGCTGCCTAGTGCTTAGGAGGCAGGGACGGGAGGGAGGATTGGGAGTTAAGGGCCAGTCCCACCTATATGGAAAGTGAGCGCAGCCTGGGCTACACACTACCCAAAACCATTGAAGTGAAATCTGACCACAAATGAAGATGTGTAACCCACCAATCCTACAACTATTATTTTTTAATTTTTTAAAGATGTTTTTATTTTATGTATGTGAATAAACTGAGCTGTCTTCAGACACACCAGAAGAGGACATCAGATCCCATTACAGATGTTGTGAGCCACCATGTGGTTGCTGGGATTTGAACTCAGGACCTCTAGAAGAGCAGTCAGTGCTCTTAACCACTGAGCCATCTCTCCAGCTCCCTAGAATTCTTTTTAACCACCCTTCCTCATGTGGCTACCTAATGGACACCACAAATCGCAGATCCCCAAAATGTACATTGTCATATAAACAGATCCAAAAGTGACAAGTTTCACTAGGTTATATGACAATATGGTGGTAAAGGGATATACCTGGACAGAAAAAAAAAATCTCCAAACACAAGCTAAGCTATCCATGAATCTCCCCTCTCCTGCTGTCAAATCAGGACTAGAACCATTCTCCTGTACTTACCAGCACAGCATCCGAGTCATGCCAAAATCTCCAAAGAATCCAGAACCACATGAGTGAGCTTAAGACCTCACCATGGATCACCTGGGACTGGGTAAGCTGGGGAAACTCCCTGTACCGGGGCTGAATGTGTCCACCATCGCCAACACTAGAAGACAAAGCAATACAAAAAAATCGCTTTTTTACTCCATTTTCAGAGAACTCATCTCAACTCTCTGTAGCATCCTTAAAGCTGAAGCTAGCACATCTCATCACAAAAATACAGACTGGCAGGCTCCTACTCCCTCTGTATAATGGCTTTTCACTTAGCTTGCTTTAAATTTGGGGAGCAGGAAAAGGAGCTGAATAGACAAGAGGCCAATGTATGGTTTCATTTAGTGAAGAGTCACCATTTTGTACCAGAAAAATTGGTGATGGTTATGGGGTGCTACCCCAGAAGTTTTGTATGAACAACTGAGAACCTGAAGTAGTCGGTAATTAACTTACCCTCCCCAAAAAAGAAAATCAAAATTATTTTTGTTCTGTGTACTTTCTCAGTGTACTTCAGAGATGACATACATCTGTGCCCTAGTGCAAGCTTTATCCAGAAGCAAGCACTGGAGCACAGACCTGTACTCAGCACTAGGAGGAGAAAGGCTGGGGACAGATCAGCAGCAGCAGCAGCACAAGGTCAGCCTGGGCTGCAGGAGACCTTATCCCAGAAACTCTTTAAACATCTAAAAAGACCATCAGACAGGAAGGTGACCTTTAGAAAATCTTTAAAACTCCAATACCTCTGGAAAAAGGCAAAGAAGCTGCAACAGTAAGCGAAGATCCCAGCTGTCCGTCAGGCATTTCTTGGCAAGCTGTGGAACACAGTCCGTCAGGGCCTTACTTATTCTACCGGAACTGTGAGCGTGTAAGTTAACTCTAACTAAACCATATATACTTAAGGCATGTGACCTATTCAGCAGTAAAATCATATGCTGATGCGAAGAACCAGATATAAAAATGCCTATACATGTTCAACAATTTCAGCCCAGCATAGCAAAAACGCACTAAAATGTCCTGTAGGTTACTGTAGAATTTGTAAATAGCAATGTTCCTATGGTTCTTCCCCAACCTCTGCCCATCTTTTTGTCCTAGCAGAAGAGGGAGAGCCTTGCTCAATCACTCTCCACCACATCCCCTTGACATGGGATCTCCCACTGAGCCTGGGGCTGGGCCCAGGGATCCTCTTGACTTGGTTCCTGCAGCACTGGGGTTATATGTACAGAGGGCAACTCCTGGCTTTCCCTCCCGGTGCCAGCATCCAAACTCAAGTTCTGCTGCTCCTGTTCTTACCCATTGAACCAACTCTTCAGCCCTGACTACTCTGACGAGCTGGGACTGTTTTTATTATTCTCTCCCATTCTGAAAGACTGCAGGCAGGGACTCGTATTCACATGTGCAAGTACCATACTGGACTTTGTGACTGTTATCTGTTGTCTTAACTTTATGACTTTATGAGACAGATGCTGTGACTGTTTTACAAATGTGAACACAAGCATTTTGATGACAAAGCCCAAGAATGTTGCCTACAAGCAAATAACATCAATAATTTTGGTTTTCTTTTTCACTTTATTAAGCAAAGACCTAACTCTTGTGCTTGGAGTGTAGCACAATGATACAGTAGTTTCCTAACAGGGGTTTGGTCCCCGGAGACACACACACACACACACACACAAAAAAAAAAAAAAAAAAAAAAAACTTCCTCGAAATTCCAATCGGCCTAAAGTCATCTTGGTGATAAAGCTCTATATTCTTGTGTAAATATTTACCCAGCCTTTAGCACATTCAATTGGAAGGCTCCGAATGAGATCTTAGTTATCCTCAAAGTGTGGCCCGGGCTGTCCTTGAACTCACTATTTAGCCCAGGTTGGCCAGGAATTCATCATCCTCTGCCTCTGTCTCTTGAATGCTGACATTAAAGGAGTGTAATCACTATGCTCTACTCTCTTATAGACAGGATCTTCTTGTGTAGCCCAGGCTGGCCTCAATCTCCTGATCCTCCGGCAAGGCCTCCCCACATCATGCTCAGCTATTACTTTCAGCCACTGTCGGGAGTCCTTGCTTCACCACTTAAAGAAGATAGCAGAACGGCTTCTGGAATTCCCATGCCAACTGTATTTAACAGGTATTACTCACGAGCTATCTGTGCAGCCAGGCTTTAATCTCAGCACTCTGCAGGCAGAGGTGGGCAGAGTTCTGAGTCTGAGGACAGCCTGGTCTACAAAGTGAGTTCCAGGACAGCCAGGGCTACACAGAGAAATCCTGTCTCCAAAAAAAGAAGATAGAAAGAAAGAAAGAAAGAAAGAAAGAAAGAAAGAAAGAAAGAAAGAAAGAAGGAAGGAAGGAAGGAAGGAAGGAAGGAAGGAAGGAAAGAAAGAAAGAAAGAAAGAAAGAAAGAAAGAAAGAAAGAAAGAAAGAAAGGCAGTGGTAGGAGGGAGGAAGGAAGACAAAAATTTCAACAAATACTTGTTTGTCATGCTACAAACTAGACTAAATGCACTGTGGCAATCTAGATACCCTGAGGAAACTTCCAATTAAAATAAACATGATGCCAAATGAAATAAATAAAGGTTCTCTTTCAAGCATCAATAACGGAGCACAAATGGCTGGGAAGCAAGTACTGGAGCTGGCATTCACAGGGATTCCACTCAGGTAACTAGGAGACCCACAACAAGTGGCCTAATCATTAGACTTCTGAATCAAGCTGTAGCCCTATAATAAAAGGGCAAAAAATAGTAAACCAACGGGAAGAGAGCTGGAATTCGTTACCAGAGCCCAAACTTCAGGTAGGTTTGCACCTAAACTATACCTGGGTTGGACCTTTTGTGGCCCAAAAATCCAAACCAAGGGCTGGGGATTTAGCCGAATAGCGGAGCCCTTCCCCGGTTGGAGGTAAGGGAAATCCAAGTGAAGGATTTAGAGTGAGACTGAGCTGGAGGCATTCTCAAGAAGGTAAGAGTATGAAGATCTTAAAGGAATTCTCGATAGACAAAACCTGCCGGGTTATGCGAGCTCAGTCAAGAGAGAGAGATAGTATGGGGTGGGGGTGTGGGACACATAGAGACAGAGAGAGAAATATCAATACAACAAATAAAGCTATGAGTCTTACAAATCTCTGATAGAGAAGGCAAAATGAGTAAGCCACGCCTTTAATCGCAGCACTCCAAAGGCAGAGACAGAAGGATCACTAACGAATTCCAGACCAGTCGAGGCTACAAAGTGAGGCTCAAAAAAAAGTGCCAAATTTTAATAGTAAAAATGTACCTAATGGTGAAAATAACAAACTTACTACCTTACTACCTTAAGGTCTCCCGTGGCTGCCCAGGACTGATGGAAAAATCCTCAGTCCTCCAAGGCATTCCCTGCCTGGCCCACTCTGGTCTCAGAGCCCATCTCCACTGGTCTCCTTGCGCTCCGGACCTACACTAGCCAGCGACTTGGAAGGTTCAGGCCCGGAGACTGTGCACGGCTGGATTCTTTGCACTCAAGTCCTAGTTAACGCCTCTCTCCCCTAACCCTGTGCCATCCAACCTCTACCCCACCAATCCGACCAAAAAGCCACAGTCTCCGTCCAGGCCGACTACAAGACCCAGCATGCCTCAGGCGGCAGCAAAGTGTCATGCACTCGCTCGGGCGACTGCTTCAAGGTGACAGCGTCGGGATGGCAGCGCTGCCTGTTCGAGCCGGCCGAGCCCTGGTCCCCACCCGACACTCACTGACGGACTCCACCGTCTCCAGCTGCCCGCGCGCGGCAGCCCCGAAGCAGGCGGCCTCCAACGCGACCGAAAGGTGCCAGGCGGGCCAGCGCAGACATCCTAGCGGGAGAGCAGTCCCCACCCCTGATGCGTCACTTCCCCGAGTCCTGGAACGTGACGTCACTGCGTCGCGCGTCTCTATCGGGGCTGATGGTAGGCCACAGCGGACAAGCTCAGACTATTGGCGGACCTTAGAGGCTCCGGGTTAACGGGCAGATAGATCGTCCTTTGGGAGGAGCTCTGGCTGTCTCGTGACGCAGCGTGGCAAGGTGCTCTTAGCTGACCTTATTGCTTCGGCTTATATGAACGGTGCTTTCGTGCGTGTTCTTGCCACTGTGGGCCCTTGTTAAAGGCTAAGTCCTTTCTGAACCATGCCATGTTTAGTTTATAACATCGTTGTTCCAGTACTGTTCTGAAACCTGATGATTCACCAGCAGCCAGGTGTTAAATCTCAGAACGTGGACCGCTGGCATCAGAGTCACCTGAGGAACCCAACCCTGCCTCCTTGGAATAAGGCGGCCAGGAATATGAGTAAAGGTTTCTAACGCCTTAATCCTTAGACCATTCGGGGTTCTTAGGTTTGGTTGTTGTTTTTTTTTTTTTTTTTTTCTCTCTCTCTCTTGTTATTGTAATAAGCAAGCAGAAAAACAAGGACGTGAGGGCAGTCCGGTTAAGGCTAACAATCACCAAGAAATCTGAGACCTGACCTCAGCCGTACTTGCAGTGGGAGCTACAGCACAAATGGATCACGTAGACGCACAGATGCACTCAGTCTCCTCCCTTGAGTGGGGAGGGAACATGAATTTTCAAGCTCATCTCCATAAAACAAAACCTGCATTTCTGTTCTTAGTTACTAGATCTACAGAATAGCTTACTGTAATATTTCCGAATAACTTTAATTTTTTTTCTTTCACTTCAGATTTCCTTCAAGAAACAAAGGCTCCACTGGCTACTAACAAAATAACCGTCCTTCCTCAGCCTGCTTTTCTCTGTCAATATTGCCTCTGTCCAAATCTGGATAGACTCCAAACCTACGACTTGTGCTAACAACCTCAAGAGATGGTGAGAAACGGGCTTTTTTTCTATAAAAAGTGGCTAACATACAAAGGGCCAATACTCTAAAAATCTCCACCTTGTAAAGTTTCTATTCAAGTATTTTAATCACCTGGAAAACTTGTTTATACAAAGGCCTTTCATTCTGATGACAAGAGCCTCTGACCCCTTCCCTCCTTCCTTTGCATCTATAGGGAGCTATCCAACCATGGCAGATTCTGAGGTGGAGCTCTCTCCAATAGGACGAGACACAGTCATCACCTATGTTAGAATAACAACTGAACTTCCTGCCCTAGTGTGCTTGCAAGGTCAGTTGGCTTATGGCACACATTTTTTATTTAAAAAAAAAAAAAAAAAGACACTGCCTTGCAGGATTACTTTCGCTATGTTCTAGTAGGGATCTTTGTGATACCAAAAATACTGATCCAACAAGATCGTCCCTGGCAGCTTATGGTTTGGGGTTGTTTGCAGAACATGCACTTTTAGGTTATAACATTAGCCTTCCACACACTAGAAAATCACTATGGTGTTTCAGTTTCAAGAGTCAAGTACTCATCAAGGCCAGACCTGAACTTAGTGACTTGGGAACATCAAATATGACTAACAAGTTGCCTTCTGTGCCTACATATGGGCCTCTTTGCCCTTGTATGTTACAGGAAACCTGCCCTAGGAGTTAAACCTAAACAAAACTCAGATTTTTGAGTGTTATGTGTGGGCTCACCTGTACCAAGGCATGCATGAGAGGTCAGAGCACAAGCAGTTTATTCTCCTGCCATCTGCGATCAGGCTTGCATTATTATTATGTGTGTGTGTGTGTCTGTGTGTGTGTGTCTGTATGTGTGTGTGTCTGTGTGTGTGTCTGTGTGGTGTGTGTGTGTGTGTGTGTGTGTCTATGTGTGTCTGTGTGTGGCTGTTATGTCTGTGGATCCTCAAGTGCCACTGTATACACGTGGTCAGGGGAAATCTGCAGACGTCGGCTTGTCATGTAGGTCCCAGAGACTGAACTCAGGTCGGCAGGCGTGGCAGCCCGCACCTTCACTCACTGAGCCTAAGCTACTTCACTGGCTTTACTAAATAGAAATAGTTTCTCTTTGGCTTTTAGCTCCCCAAAGCTGCAGTTTTAAAGATAATAGCCCCTCCATTTTCTAAGCTTCAGTCCATCCCACCAACTTTTGGCTCCCAGATGCTGACTTTGACTGGCAAACTGTATCTGCTAAATCCAAGCCTTCGGCTGAACCCTGAACCTGTAGAATTCTATGGATGGAAGTTGACTTTGCAGTTTATAGTCAAAGGCATGGTTTTCTCTGGGCTACTGTGCACCACTCCTTTTAGCAACTCATACAACCCACTAAGAGAAACAGCTCATGAATGGAAAGGGCACTTTTCAGTTCTTTCTGGAAAGCTCACCTCTCAAACTACATAGCTGTCTAGTTCTAGGCAATACTACAGAACACACACAGTTTATATTTCTAAAAGGTTATAGAGGGCCCATGAGATGCTCAGTGTGTAAACATGTTAGCCATGCATACCTGATAACCTGGGTTGTTACGGGATATTTGAACCTATTTCTAGTTGTGTGGATCAGTCCTTAGGACACACATTTAACCCCTCTGGCTGGAATACAAACGCACCCTTAATACTTACCTTTAATACCAAACAATGAAGGTACAGTTAGCTTGTAGAAGGAAGCACCCATGTTTGAAAGTGATGTCTAATTGAGTGACAGACAAAGTGATGAATCACAGAAAGATTTGACAGAATAGAATCTGCCCAACTCTCACAAGAAGATAGGGGAAAGGGAAGCTACTTAAAGGAGAGATCACACAGGAGGAAGAGAGTACAGTACAGGAATACAGGAGGGGGAAGAGAAGAAGAGCAGAGCAGAGCGAGCAGCTCAGAGGGAAAAGGCAATTTTACTGGGAGAGTTTTACAGAGACAGGTTGAAGAGAGAACAAGCTAGATACAGGTAAACTCAGAACGAACATGAGAAGGAATCAGAAGATTCAAAACGACTGCTTGAGTTAGCTGGAAGCAAAGCAGAGCGATTCAGAGGCAGAGAGAAAAGCCAGGTGGAATAAATCAGCTGGGAGAGGAGTTTGAGCCAGAACAGCTGAGTTGAACCAGCCAGCCAGGGTTCAGAAAAGGGTAGAGAGGGTGAGCTTACTCAGCAACAAGTCTAAGAGGCTGAAAGCATTCTAGGCCCAGATTAGATTGTACAGAGGCTAGAAGCTTCCAGGACTAGGCTTACATTAGCGGATAGAGGCTGTAAGCTTCCCAGGCAACAATTACAACAAAAGAATAAAAGTTGTTTTATAGGGTTAGGTCTTCCTCAGAATCCTTGACGGAAGGAGACAACCAACACCTGACCTTGTCCTCTGATCTCAACATCCACATGTACACTTCACACACAGTGAAAAGACCTTAGAAAGTGGGAGGCATCTAGTCAAACCCCAGCTGGGGCACTTAACCTTGTGAATTAGGACAAGAAAGCTTTCTTCTCTGAACACCAAAGCCTTTCATCTGCACAAGTCACTTAAGATATTATCAAGCTCAGAGCTTGTTCTCAGGAAATTCCTATTCCTTTGTTACTCTCTCCTTTCCTAGTATTAAAGTATTACAGGTAGGCTGAAGTTCATTGACTCTTGAATATGAGTGCTGTCCGCATGTGTGACTACATGACAGAAGAGGGCATCAGATCCCATTACAGATGGTTGTGAGCCACCATGTGGGTGCTGGGAATTGAATTCAGGACCTCTGGAAGAACAGTTAGAGCTCTTAACCACTGGACTGTCTCCCCAGCCCTCACTCATCTTTCTTAGTAAGTCACCCAAAGTGGATGTATGAGAAAACAGAAATGATTATTTCTCAAAGGCTTGCTACGTCCCCTCCCCACCAACGAAGAGAGGAAGCTGTTGGCTCTACAACAGCCACTGATGGGGTAGGTGGTGCTGGGGTTGACCCTGGAGCCACAGACCTGGTAGACCGAGCCTCCACTGTGGAGCTATACCACCAGCCTCACTGTTCTAACATTGAAAAATACCTTCAGGGTCTCTTGCTGTAGCAACGAGAGTGGGAGCATTTGGAGCATGACCTCGGAATGAGGATCTACAAGTTGTAAGAAAATGGCAGACAAAACGGACATGGGGAAATCGCCAGCTTCAATAAGGCCAAGCTGAAGAAAACCGAGACACAGGAGAACACCCTGCCTACCAAAGAGACCATTGAATAGGAAAAGAGTGAAATCTCTTAAAAGCCTGTGAAGATTCCCCCACCCCACCCCTTCATCTCCAAGACCCTCTCGTGATGTGGAGGAAGAGCCACCTGCAAGATGGACGCAAGCCACAAGCTCCACTGTGAACCTGGGCACTCCGCACCGATGCCACCGGCCCATGGGTCTCTGAAGGGGACCCCTCCACTAATCCGACTGCCAAATTTCACCAGTTTGCCCTAGGATATTATAGAAAATTATTTGTATGATTGATGAAAATAAAACATACCTGGTGCAAAAAAGAAAGAAAAATACCTTCAGAAAGAAATTAGCAAATGTTAGAAATTGTCAAGATAATTTGAACCCCATTAAAATTTACCCAAATTGCCAATTATACCTTTAAAATTTTCTTAGTATTGAAAGTGCCCATATAAAACTTAAAATGACTTTCAACTTTTTGTAAAATCTAGATTTTTTTTTTTTTTTTTTGGTTTTTCAAGACAGGGTTTCTCTATGTGGTCCAGGCTGTCCTGGAACTCACTCTGTAAACCTAGTTGGCCTCAAACCCATAGATCTGCCAGCCTTTGATTCTCAGGCACTGGGATTAAGTGTGTGTCACCACTGCCCAACTGCATACATTATTTTCAAAAAAGTTTTTATTAATTGTGGTCTGCAGGATTTCATGGCATTTTCTAACCTAAGGTAGGTGTAGATTGCTGTCAATACGCAGGTGAGGGCATGAAAGGAAGGCAGGGCTGAGAGTTTCAGAGACAGAGGACAGGGGACAGAGAGGACAGAAGGACAGAGAAGATGGAGGAATAAGAGGACGAACCCAATCACATGGGCTTAAAAAGCCACAGGTAGCTATGGATAGTATAGAAGAGCATAGAATAATATAGGGCAATTTGTCCAGTCTAGGTGGGCAGCTTGTATCAATATATATATTGGCTCTGAGTTCACTGTGTAGGCATTTTGTGGGTTGAGAATTAATTGATATAAATCTGACTGATAAATTACAAGCTTCTAGACTTTTGATTTTACTGGGTTATAGGGATTTGTGACAGCTAGCGGCAGGGCGTGGATGACTGGAAATGTGAGCTGTACTGAGCAAGGCAAGAAAACCATGAGTTGAGCAGCCGCATGGGGACCACAGGGATAGGGAGACCGCATTACTAGAGCATAGCCGGCAATCGTGTGGGTTGGTTTTTAATTATTACATGCAAGAGGTAGGAACCACCAGCAAAAAGGACCTGACCAAAGACTGTAGAGTTAAGAAACAAGAAAGGCAGGCAGCAAGATGGCTGAACTGAAGGCGTCCAATCCCAAGAAATCCCTGTGGCTCTGATCTTCACAGCCCCTTCTCCTACACAAGTATGTGTAATTTTAAAAAGGGAGGGAAGGAGGGAGGGAGGGAGGGAGGAGGGAGGGAGGGAGGGGCCAAAGAAGGGTTGGAGAGACAGCTCAGTGGTTAGTAGCACTTTGCTGCTCTTCAGAAGACCTAAGTTCAGTTCCCAGCACTCACAACTGCCTGTAACTCCAAAGGACTCCATGCTCTCGCCTGGCCTTCAGTAGGCATCTACGTACATATAGATACACTCAGACAGACAGACTTAAGGAGAAGAAAACAGAAAAACAAAATAAGTAAATGTATTTTGTCTTCTTTCCTGAAATAGTGTCCCTGGCACCAGTTTCCGTTTCCCTCCCTTTGCCCTAAAATAACCCAAAGTTTTTTAAGCAGACCCTGAGGCTAGGCCACTGGGAGCGGTGGTGCTGATTCTGCCACACATCCCAATTTTAGATGTCTCAGTTGCCAAAGGACAGACCCTTGGGATCTGCCTTTACTGTGTGCCCACTGCCACAGTCACAGGAAGGATGCTGGCCCTTTGAGGAGGAAGGGTTTTGCTGCCTCCAGGATGTCCAACTTGGGGTCCAGTGAGCGGCCGAGCCCCTCCAGCACCATGATGGCCACCACAATGGAGGCGAAGTTGCTCTCCAGCTTCACCTGGAGCAGACAAACAGCAGTTCTTCTCTGACCTTGGAATGCAGCTCAGGATCTGGGACAACCACATCACTGAGCCCCGCTTGAGCTGTCCATGGGATTCTCCCCCCACCCACCCTCTAACAGCACCTCACCTTATGGGTCATCAGTAGCTTAAAGACACTGGACAGGAGGCTGGAAACATGAAGCTGCAAGACAAAAGGTCCCGGTAGCATCCCAGAAGCATCTCTTCCCTTCCAGGGTCCTGTCCTTTGACACTTACCCCTCCCCACTGCCACACTCACAAGTGTGCACACACACTACCCAATGAACATCAGAAAGGAATTTACCAATAGGGGCCTCACTCCCATCTCAAGTTTCAAGTCACAAATGCCTGCAGAGGAAATCTCAGAGCCATATCCACCCCATGCTTCTCCCTGTCCCTTACCACACTCAGAATTTCTGGAAGGAAACAGACTAAGTTGTATCAAGATAGCAGAGACAAGAGGTTTGCCTGGGGGTTGGGGATTTAGCTCAGTGGTAGAGTGCTTGCCTAGCAAGAGCAAGGCCCTAGCAAGGCCCTGGGTTCGGTCCCCAGCTCCGAAAAAAAGAAAAGGAAAAAAAAAAAAAAAAGAGGTTTGCCTGGTGTCTGAACATGTGTGTGTGTGTGTGTGTGTGTGTGTGTGTGTGTGTGTGTGTGTGTGTGAGCGAACACATGAGCATGTGATTTGTAACCATCTGAATAAGCCAGATCAGCAGCGGTAGTGTCTACTCTGTGCATAGCCAGTCCTGCTAATACAGGCCACCAACCCGAGTTAACTGAAGGTAAATACACCAGAGACTGGGGGAGGCCAAATGAGGGACACAGGCTTATGGCACATCTTTGGGATGCTGCTTTCCTGCATGTTCAGACAACAGCTATTCCTTGAGTAAAGCAGGGTTCTACCAGCAAGAAGCCTGTGATTTCAGTAGGCCCCTTGAGCTTCTTAGAAGACATGGGAACAAGGTAAGTTTGGGGGTTTGTTGGTTGACTGGTTTTTACCTATACTAAAACCCTACCTCCTGCTGGGCAATGGTGGTGCAACCCTTTAATCCCAGCACTTGGAAGACAGAGGCAGGCGATCTCTGAGTTCAAGGCCAGCCTGTCTACAATCAAGACCCAGGACAACCAGGACTACTCAGAGAAACCCTGCCTCAGGAAAAACAAACAAACAAACAAAAAGACACTTCCTTGCAAACTCCCCACAGAGGACATCCCCCACCCCCTCCCTCACTCCTGTGTAAGAGTTGCTCTGACCAATCACACAGCCTCTACCTTTTCCAGTGTGAGGGTGTTCTTCCTGGCCTGGGTCACCAGTGTAGCCATCTCAGCCTTGAACTTTTCCACATCCTTGCACTCATTGGCCTGGGCATGATGCAGCATGAGCTCAGCCACTCTGTGGCCCTGGATGGTGAAAAGAAAAGTGGCTTTGTAGAGCGGAGCAAGCAGTGTCTATTCAAGCATACTGAATGCTCTTAGATCTCAGTTGTTCCCACCTGGTTTGTCGACAGCCCCATTCTCGGGCCCCAACCCCTTTCAGCTGCTGCCATCCACTAGGCCTTTTTAAGATTTTAAGGTCTCTGCTAAGACAATGATGCAGTTGTCTCCCTCTTGGGCCACATGGGGTGCTTCCACGACCAATTGGAGCCACCAGGCCCTACAGGTTAGGCCGGAAAGGCTGAGCGTTCCTGGTCCCTGTGATTCAGACCTTTCCCCAGATTCCTGAATCCCTCCGACTAAAGTACCCAGGACAGTCTCCACAGCCCGTCCCCGGTGATCCCCTCAAATGTCTGTCACCTCCTAATTCATGGCCACAAGAACTAAGCTTTTTCTTAGTGACTGTGACAGTTCACCATCACACAAATCTAGGCATAGGAAGATGTCCTCAGACACAGCATCCCATTGTTTAAGCAGGAGACTCGTTCAAACTGGTTTCAGGCTACAGCTTCAGTTGACTCCTTCAAAAGCCAAGCAGGGATGCCCCTGGATCCTGCTTCTTTTAAAAAGAAAACAGCTCTCTAGCTGTGAGTAGTGGAGCACATCTTTAATTCCAGTGCTCTAGGGCAGAGGCAGGTGGATCTCTGTGAGTTCAAAGTAAGAGCCTGTTTTGGGGGTGGAGGTGGGGTGCTCTTTTTTTCCGGAGTTTTGTCACAGAAAAATTCTCTACCGTGCAGTCAGAAGTGTTTTCCCATCCTCATTGCTACAACACATCATCTGAGCTCCACAGAAGCTCTGTCAGACTTTTTATTGTCTAACGATAACTTCCAAAGCCCCTCAGAGTGTTTGAGGGAAACTACTCATACCCCGTACCATAGAAACCAACCATCTTGCCCCACGTAGAGGAAATGTTCTCTACAGTGTGGAGCCTTCCCACCCTTTACTTTGCAACAAAGTTCACAGATGAAAGACAGCCATTGTTTGATCAAAAAGCTAGAGCAGCCAGTGAGATGGCTCAGTGGATGGAGATGCTGGCCACCTAAGCCTGATGACCTGAGTTCAGTCTCTGAAGTGCAGGGCTACAGGACAGAACTGACTCCCGAAGTCTTCCTCTGCCCATCACATGCACACCATGTCTCTTGTGCACCTGTACTCACACACACTTCACACATAAAATGACAATTTTTTAAGGTAGCCTCCTGTCACTGCCGTGCCAACAAATTTGCTGACAGAGTGAGAGAAACTACAGTTGCAAAATACATGAGAGAATGCCTTCCTAACTAAGGGTTCCAACCTTACACTGCCAAGCCTGAGAACCAGCACACTGTCAATGCCTACACCTGTTCCACTCAAGTCTAACCATAGAGTCTGGCAACGGTGGGCTTTCACCAGTGACACAGGATGAGTTCCCCAGAGCCTAAAAGGCCAACCCCAGTGAGTCTTACCTGTCCCATCGCTACAGCCAGGAAAACTGCCCGGAAATTCCTCAGGTCCGAAGCCTGCAACTTTGCCACAATGCCGGCATCCAACAACACCAGGCGCAGTGGGCACAGGGCAGGTGCTATGGTAGCCACCAGTGTGTCATAGACATCCACTTGCTGCTGCTGCATCTCCAGGCTTGAGGACACTCCATCAGCACCCTGGACCAGGATGTTTCCAGGGTGTAGGTCTCCATGCACAAAGTTATCCACAAATATCTGGAAGAGACTGTATCATTCAGGTCTGTGTCAACCCTCCCACCCTAGCACCTCTGGGATACCTGCAGAAAAAGTTTTAGGGAACAGTGGGCTGCCTGTGACAAGGCAAGGAGGTGGGCATTTCATAAAGCCCTTGCTGCTGGATGCTCTCAAACAACAATTTGGGCAGGAGACTTTGATTCCAATTGGTTTGGATTTTAATTTTAAGAGACAGGGTCTAATGTCATCCGGTCTGGCCCTCAACTTCTGATAGATCCTCCTGTCTCTACCTCTCAAGTGCTAGAATTAAGGGCAGAGATTCAGAGTCCTGCCCCAGCTGTCCCTCCCTGTCCCCAGGTAGCAGGTAACACAACTAAATCAGATAATACCACTGGTAGACCACCTGGGTAGACCAGATAGCTCAAATGTGCCTCCAAATGTCCAAAATGACAATGTGACTTAGACAACACAAGGCAGCCTCCTAAACCCCCTGACTCTCTTCTCAGAACCAAAGCAGCAATTTCAAACCTCCCTTTCTCCTCTGCATCCCATTTCATTGGTAGGGAACCTCAACTCTTGACTCACCAGGCAAGAAGCCTCTGAATGCCTCTCCACTCACTTTTCCTGCCCTTTCTCAGCAGGCTTCTCAGTTCATCGTTGGGTTCCAAGTGCTCTCCTATGTGCCCTGAGTGTTTGGAGCATCCATAGCCTTCTTTTACACACCTGGTTCAAGACACATCCCAGACCCAGCTCTGACCACTAATTATGTCTCCAAATATAGCAGGCATTTCCTGGTGCTTCAAAGTGCGCCGAGATGCCCTGCTGCAGTCTTACGAAAGGCAGAAATCCTTGTGATGAGGCCAGGTGCCTGCTACTCATCCCCCCACCTCATCCTGATGTACAGGAATGAGAAAAGCTCAATGCGGGCTTCTAAGATGAGGAGGCCCAAATATATTTCAGAGTCAACATCAGCCCAGTATGTAAGTCAGTGCGCTCAGGCCACAATCCTCTAATCCCAGCATGACAGTGCGCTCCGACCATAACCCTGTAATCCTAGCATTGGAGAGGTAGGGAAACTAGAATTAGGAGTTCCAAAGTCACTCTCCGCTACAGAGCAAGTTCAAGCCCAGTCTCATCTACACGAGACCCTGTCTCAAAAAAAGAAAAGGAGTCACCATTTGCCTCTGGACTCCTCCACAAAAGTGCCCTAACCTACCTCCCTGCCTCACGTCACTCCTCCAACCCAACTCCAACTCCAGGTCACAGCTGTCACAGTTAACTTATCTCTCTGCCTCATTCACACTCTCCCACCGTCTGAGTCTGGATTAAAGAATGATACTTTAAAATTCACTAAGGGGCTAGTAAGCTTCTCAGTAAGTAGAGGCACTTGCCACCAAGCCTGATGATCACCCGAGTTTGATCCATGGGATCTACATGATGGAAAGAGAGGAATGATCCTACAAGCTGTCCTTTGGCTCCCATATGATGCCACACAACGTGTGCAGGCTCACAAATAAGCAAACACTAAAAATAACGCTGTGCTTTTTTACATAAAAGTTTGGAGCTGGAAAGATGGCTCAGTGGTTAAGAGCACTCACTACTCTTCCAGAGGACCTGGGTTAGATTCCCAGCACCAGCTTGGGAGCTCACAACCATCTGTAACTAATGCCCTTTCTGGCTTTCTAGGTACCAGACAAACCTTTAAAAGTCAAAACATTTTAATAAATTGAAAAGCATGAAAATTTAAGAATATACTTAAGATGGTATACTTGCCTGGCAGAATGGCCTGTAATCCCAGTACTTAAACAGCTGAGGCAGGAGGATTAATGTGAGTTTGAGGTTATCCTGGGCTCTATAATAAGTTTTAAGTCAATCTAAGCTATACAGAACAAAGCTGTCTCAACTTACTCTCAATTTGAACACACACACACACACACACACACACACACACACACAATTTTGGCAAATATTGTAATAGTGAAATCCTTTCACAGGAACAGAACTCAAATGGGCCCCTTGCCCACAGATTAAAGTCCTGACTCCCTGGGATGTTCTGCACAATACACCTTCACATCTCCCACTGCATCCCACCCTTGTCATAGGCTGTTGTCTCTAGATGAGTCCCCTATTTGTCTTACCATGGTTGACACAGCCTCCCCACCCCATCCCTGGCTGACCTGGAGGTACTTCCTGAATGAAACCTCAGGTCCAAACAAGGTCCCTTCAAGCTTCATCAAGGTCCCTTCAAGGTCCCCATCAAGGGCTCCAGCCCTTGATGCCATGTGCTTCTTCCCCAAGTTCACCCAATGAACACTGGAGTCAGGTCTGCTCTGCATCAAGTCCAGC
Source organism: Rattus norvegicus (assembly GCF_021556685.1). Taxonomy (NCBI): domain Eukaryota; kingdom Metazoa; phylum Chordata; class Mammalia; order Rodentia; family Muridae; genus Rattus; species Rattus norvegicus. Next base: position 69,111,679 of record NC_141537.1, on the reverse strand, counting down.
ATTTAGCACACAGCAGGTACTCCATAAGCACTGAAGGATGGATAGAACAGTATCTGACATGCAGCACCATGGGCTAGACTGTGTGCTTCCACTCTTTCCATAGCACAGAATGCACATCACAGAGCAAGGTCTCAGCACAAGCTTTGGGTCACAGAAGCATTTGGGGAGGGGCTCCACTCAGCTGGTTCACTCAACCTGCAGCTCTCTGCTGGGCTGGCCCTGGCACTTTCCCGTACACACGCTGTGTACTGAGCCTCAGCACGCAGGCAGCGCCCCCTGCTCACCATTTTGAAAAGCATGTTAATCCCCAGCTGTGCAATCTTCCTCTTCAGGTCGGTGGGAACGCCTGCCTGCTGGTAGCTGGACACCGGGACACTCTCCTTGAAGACAGCAGGGAGAAAGCTTTAATTCAGATGGCTGCCCACCTCCTCTCCAGGCTAGGTCATATATCTGTGCTGTCTTCCTATTTGTTACTCACACATTGTTCTTAATAGCCATCGACTCTGCTACTAAGAGGAAAGAGATGTGTGAGCCCTGGGAAAGGGCAGGAGAAGGTGCTGACGGTCAACCAGGAGCTGGGCCTGGTGGTGCAAGCCTGGAACCCCAGCCCCTGGGGGCAGAGGCAGGAAGAACAGGAGTTTAAGATCAGCGTTTGTTACATAGAAAACGTGAGGCCAACCAGGGATGTGTGAGACTGTCTCAAGACCAAATAAAATGAGAAAATAATAATCAACAGAGACATGAGCTGGGAAAGGGCAGCCAGAAGAATGGACAACTAGCAAATCAACAGATGGCTCAGTTTGTCAAGGCAACCCACTGAGATGGAGTGCAACAGAACAGCCCAGAGAGTCTAAGAACAGGCTCTGAGTTACACAGCTAGGAAACACAGCCCTGGGCCTCTCATACCAATCGCTAATAAGACAATCTAGAGGACAGCTAAGGTAAGTGTACTTTCTCTGAGTCACATGTGTTTTCAATGTGTCACTTACTCCTGGGACAGCACCATGAGGTCACCAGCTAATAAGAGAGCAGAGTAGGTTTTCAATCCAAGGCTTCAGTCTGAGGCTACCTGGGGCTCTCGGGACCAGCTCACTCCACTCCCTTTCCTGCTCCTCCGAGGCTTTGGGTGTATAGTAGATTGGTTTTGTGCAGTACTGATCATGGACCCAGGGCCTCGCACATGCTGGACAAACCCTCCATCACTCCCAACCTCCTCCCAGTTTTACCAACAAAACCACATCTTCTCTTCAGCCTGAAGCGTCTGTGGGAACGGCCAGTTATGAGTACCAAGCAGAACCAGGTCCTTACTTCGTATGTTTCCACCAGTATATCCCTAGTGATGAGGGGGTGCAGCGGGGTGGGGAATTTCACAGATGCCATGTTCTGGAAGTTGTGCTGAAAGTGCTCTAGATTCTGAGCTTCATAGCGCAGGTCTGTCTGCAGGGATGGTGAGGAAAGATGAGTTAGTATGGACACAAGGAGGACTTCAAGATGCCAGGAGGACCAGGTCAGCTTCCTTCCTTACCAGCTCCCCTGGCTTCTACAGAATACCAGGCACCTCAGAGAAGATACACCAGCCAGCTCAAAGTTACCACCGAAGGTGCTAACATCCATTGTGCACATGAACTCCTCTAAGCCAGACCTCAGATCCTCTGAGAGGATTTGGGTCCCCTTCACACCAAAGGATGCTCTGCTCATTTCCCACAATCTGGCCACCTCATTGCCCAACTAGTCCATCCCTGTTCCCCTCTCCTTCCATTATGATCAATGTTCCACATGGGGAGGGCCTTGCCATCCACCCACTGGCGCAACTGCTACAGCTGAATGCCCAACCCCAATTTTATCTTACTAAACTTTCCAAATTTTCTCTTAATCTGTTTGACTATATCCATGCCATGTGAATGGTGACGTCTGCATTCTTTAAATATTTTTAGAGATTTATTTCATGTGTATAAGTGTTTTGTGTGTATAAGTGTTTTGTGTGCATATATGTATGTGTGCCACCTGTATGCCTGTTGCCCATGGAAATCAAAAGAAGCCTTGGAACTGGAGTTACAGAAGATTGTGAGCCACTGTACGCTTGGGGGCTGTTGTCTGCAAGACAACCCTTAACCACTGAGCCATCTCTCCAGCCCTGAAATCAACGTTCTTTAGAGTGACATTCAGGTAGGTGAAGATTTGGCTCCTGCTCCTCTCTAGATCCTCCTCCTTTGGTGACGCCCACCTTATTCTACCATCCCAAACTCCAGCCTCACTCAAGTCTTACGGAGTGGAACAGCCTGACCTGACACTCCTCGATCCCGAGAGTTTGTAATAACTATGACATGACTCTACAAATGAACAGAGACAGAACTCACACACACACCTAGCCTGCCATGTGCGAGGTCTGTTGGGGGTCAGAGCTAGCAAGAGAGACTGGTTTAAGACAAATGAGTAAAACATAGAGATGAGAGTTTCAGCGATGGGACCCTGATGTCTTTCAGGCTTTTAATGGAAGCTGAAGCGCAGATAGAAGGTGAAGCCAAGAGTCAAAATAAAGAGATGATGGCTACACTAGAAGCTACTTTCTCTGTAATCTCTATCAAACTTGCTATACTCCAGAACAGAAACCAAGCTCTCTACCCTGGTCTGAATGCCATACCCCTCCACATACACCTCCCATTCCCCACAAATCCCTATGTTCAAATCCTAGCTCCCAAGAATATGGTATAACCAATTAGGGCTTTGCTGCACAGAGTGATTAGGCCTTGAGTAAAGCTCTCTGTGTCCTAATACAAGAGGCCTGAGATGCTAACACATTCTACCATGTGAAGGCATTGATGAACCAGAATCTCTCTTGGCCTGGGCCTAGTCTTCAGGACTGTAGGCAAAAATTCCTTTATTGTATTGTTCAGATACTTTACTGTCTGTTTCTGTTTTTTTGAAACAGGACCTGCTACCTGAAACTCATTTATATCAGGCTGGACTTGAATTCACAGACATTTGCCTGCCTCTGCCTCCTTTGTGCTGGGATTATAGGCCTGAGTCACCCAAATACTTCCTAAACATTAAAATAAGTGCCTAGAAGCTGAAAAGGATTGAAGCCAAGCTTCAATCAGAGGCTATAAATGAAGTCTTAGTACATAGCTTCTGAAACCCTACCCATACCTAAGCTACCAACAGGAAGCCAGATGCTCATTTGAAGGCCCAGATACCTCCAACTTAGTTTACAAAGTCGGTCTGCTCACACAAAGGTCTCCAACAGGGAGGGTCCATGTCTACTCAATTAGCTCTGAAAACAAAGATGAGGCTTCTTGTCTTAGAGGTCAGCCATCTAAGGTGGCAGAGTTAATGTCACCCATCTAGTTTCACTTTGCCCTCAAACTGTGTTTCCCAAGGGCTCTGGGAAATCTGGTTGGGTAGATTGGAAGGAAGAGATGTTTCTCACTTCCTGGCCTACCCATAAAATCTCTTACACCTTCTATGTCATCTCCATTCCAAACTGACTGTGTTGGAGATGGTAAGAGGGGATGGATTAGAGCAATTTCATTCTGTATCAGACCTGAATTCTATATTGCAAAAAGGAATCTACATGTCCCTGTTATTAACAGCTTAACAGATGCACAATATTAAAAGATACTGGGCTCTCTCTACCTTTGCTCAGATGTCATGGAGACGTACAAGGTTGATAACTGGACACTAGATAGACTTGGTGTTTCTAGAACTCCCCAGAGTGAGGGAAGAGTGCAAGGCCAAAGAGGCAAGAGCCTCAAAACTACAGCCAACAGGCTGACCACAGGGGCAAGACTGAGCTCCAGATAAATGACTATGTTTCCCCACTCCCAACCCACTCCACAGAGTCTGCTAACTGGAGAAAATATGTAAGGCAGGTCTTTCACAGGCTCTCTAAATAAAGCACAATTTAAAGATTCAATTCTCGGCCAGTAAAATGGATCACTGGGTAAAAACACTCGGTGCAATGGGAGGCCAGCCTCAGGGACCCACATTGTGGAAAGGGAGAATGACTCCTCAAAGGTGTCCTTTGACTTACATACACATGCCATAGCATGACCATGCCTACTATCACCACATACCCACAAAAAAATAAATAAATAAATAAATAAATAAATAAATAAATAAATAAAAGGTACAACAAAAAAAATGCTAAGGCCCAATTTTTGTCTCTATTCACTGGCCTTTGTGGTGACAGGCAGCCCAGGCTCTGTTTTCCCAGTTGTAATGACAGTGCCAATCTTGCAAAGGGAATGAGTCCTAATACTACTTCAAAGCAGAGCTCCCCTCTTCCCTCGGGTTACCTGAATATAAGCAAGAAATAGCCTAGCTGCATGAACTGGATCGTTCCTTGTTTCACCCGCCAGCCAGCATTACCCACGTTGACTAATAGATTATGTTCTGCATGACAGAATGGGAAATTACAGACTCACTCATCATTTAGCTGGTTCATGAGCAACTGCTAACGGCAAGAACTATGTTACACGCCATTTACAGCTGAGAAAAGGATTAACCTGTTGGACCATGAGCTTCTCAAACTCCTCCACGATCTCAGGCAGGCTAAGCCATTTGACTCCTGGTATGAGCCCCAGGGCTTGGCTTCCAATCTTCATCAGCAGTAAATCTATGTACACCTGAGAGAGCAAGCCTGGGTGTAACACCTGCCAGAAAGAACCAGGAGACAGGGCGGGTGATCAGAAGAGAACATCTTACCTAGCACAGGCTGCCACTTTCAAGACAGCCAGAGTGCTTCCCATCAAAACAAAGGGAAGTAACCCAATACCCATGACACTTCTGGGGGGATGGGGGTGGGGGGTGGCCCCTCCTCTCCAGAAGTAGCAAAACCCAAGTCATTTTTTTTCCTCCTTCAGACTATTCATACCAATGTACCCTGAAGTCAAGAAATGAAATCAGGGCCTGTTGTGGAGGAATACACCTTGAATTCTAGCACTCAGGAGGCAGAGGCAGGCAGATCTCTGTGGGTTTGAGGCCAGCCTGTTCTACATAGTAAGCTCCAGGACAGCCAAGGGGCTACATACTACAAATCTACCTCAAAAAGAAAAAAAAAAAAAAAAAAGGGAGGTGGAGGAGGAGGAGGAAGAACAAGCTTGAGCCAGGAGGCCTAGGGGTACTGGCAATCCCTGCTATTTGGGAGGACAATTAACATAGCAAGGCCTTATCTACAAATAAAAGGCAGAGTGAGGCCTCACAATATACCTCAGTGGTTGAGGGCTTGCCTAGCATGTGTGAACTAAGTTTGACTGAAACAGCCTGAATTTAACAGGTATTGACAGAGGTAACGAGAATAAAGGTTGAGCAGCCCTAATCCAAACTCAAAATGCTTCAAAATCTGACACAGTTAAGGACTGACAAGTGAAAAATTCCAAACCAGACCTCAGGGGATGAGGGCACGTCATTACATGTGTAAGTTGGGGAGTGTGTGTGTGTGTGTGTGTGTGTGTGTGTGTGTGACATAAATGAATTCCATATTTCACGTTTAGACTTGGGTCCTATCCCAGGATTATCTCATCAAAGATATATATGCAAATCCTCTTCAATCCAGAAACATATGAAATCCAAAACACTTCCATTCCCAAGCATCTTTGGAGACGGAATACTCCATCTTTGAACAGAAAGCAATGTGACTCTCGCTGGGGTCAGTTTCTGATCTGGGGCAGATAGCTCAGTGGGCACTTGATTAACGATGAAGAGTACTAGGCCAGGTCCTGAGAGCACTTACTTTCACTGCCACTGGGATGAGGTGATCTGACTTGGGTGGTTGGCCAGGAGCCTGAGACACACCCACTTCTGACCTAACAAGGTCAGCTTTAGGAAGAAGCAGCTTTTCTATAAATGTTTCGTCGGCAAGGTTTTCTGAAGGCCTCCAGTCTTTCATAAAGGGGTCTCTCTGCGTCCCGACTGTCCCGGTTCCTGGGACAGAGAGCTCCCCAAGTCTCCAGATTCTGCCCTTCTCCAGCAATGAAATATTTGCGAATGCTTTGTACACTTGGGCCACACAACCTGAACCCACAGGTTCCTGGGTCTCGAAAAAGAGGATGCTGTGCCAATCCTCCCCAAATGCCTGCTGGAGTAAGTATTCCGTCCTTGCCCAAGGGTGGGGGGTCACCTGCACATGCAGCTTGGAGAACTGGACACAGAAAGCCTCTGAAAAGAGATCACGCCGGGTGCTGGCCCATTGTCCCAATTTGATATACGTTGGGCCTGAGGTCTCTGTAGCTTTGAAAAGCAGATGGAGCCAGAGGGTGGAGAAGCCGGGGGCCAGGTAGGTGAGAGGGTACAAGAAGAGGAGGGGGAGGAATTTCGCCAAGAGCACACCAGCGCGGAGCCCTAGGCAGAGACACAGTAATATGCGGGCCAGAGGCCCTTCTTGGGCCACCTTCACTAGTCCATTTTCAGGCAGGTTACTCCAGTGAGTCTTTCGCTGGCACAAGCTGCCAGGCGCCGCCTCCCCAACACTGCCCTGGGCTGAGATGAATTTGGGTAAAGCACCTAGCAGAAACCAACATAATCTGGCATTTCGAGAGCATCCCAGGGGTCTGGAAAGCCCAAGTTCCTTTCCGAACTCAAAGCATCTCAAGTGTGACAAGCAGACCCTGACAGACAAACGCCAGGGGTTCACCATCCTCTCCAGACCCCCAGGCCTAGGCTGCTTGCCCTCTACCTAAAGGGAAGCCATTGTGGAGACACTCCGTGGCGAAGCAGGGTTGAGTCCGACCGCGCTCCCACCCCCAGCGCAGGGAATGGGAACCTGAGCCCGGGACCACGGGCGACAAGCTGTCCAGCGCCAGAGCTCAGAGTGCCGGGAGTCACCGAACACCAGGGATGGAGATGAGGACCCGCGGCCTAGAGCGGACGGAGAGGTTTCAGAGGGCCGCGGGAAGACCAGAGAAGAACGCTCCGGCGGGCGAACGGTCCGGGCTCCCGGGGTACAGCAGGGACACCCACCCGACCACCCCAGGACAGCACGGAGCCTACAGTCAGCCAGACAGAGCACTCAGCGTCCAAGCCAGCGCGGCTCCTCCGGACTTCCGGTACCTAGGTCTGCCCTCTCTGCCTAGGACACGCTCCTTAAAGGGGCCGCGGCGAGAACCAGGGCAAAAGCCTGGGCACACCGAGTCCCGGTAGAGATTTAGAGCAAAACACAGAAGCAAGCTTTGTAGCCCTTTTTTCCACGTCTGCCTCTCCTCTTCGACAGCCTCGTAGCTTAAATCCGAAATGTTAAACTACACGGTATATTGTAGTTGGGTCCAAAGGGAGGGCGAGATTTTCAACTGCTGTGTACAGGTCCAAGGTTCTTGAGTCTCAGACTGCACTGGCTTGGCGGTGGTGTTTAGACCTTAGGGAATGGCTCATACAGTTAAATAATATTTATTGAGCCAAGTCCATCTTTATTAAATTTAATCTAATATTTGTTGAGTCATAATAATAGATAGGTAACGATACTTTTTGTCAAGCCCGACGAAATAAATGAGCTCGATTCGTGGAACCTACAATGAAGGAAGGAGGTCACCAATTCTTTTAAGTCGTGTCCCCCACATACAAAATAAATGTGATTAAAAAAAATAAAAATATAGCAAGGGCCACGGAAGCAGTGAGGAGCAGGTAGGGGCTGCTTTGGAAAAAAAAAAAAAAAAAAAAAAGGATGTTGGAAGAGAGGCCAAACGGAAACTCCAAAGTAGGAAAAACTTGATGGTCTAAGACGAGTGTGTGTGTGTGTGTGTGTGTGTGTGTGTGTGTGTGTGTGTGTGTGTGTCAGCACATGCAATCTTGAATAACCAACCAACCAGGTTGGACAGCCTGGACTTGTGGGGTTGTAGGAGGTGAGGCGGAATTGGTAGGATGGGAACTGAGCCTACACAGTCAGGAAAGGTCTCACGATTTCTTCTCAGCACTGTGGGACTTAAAAGGCTGCCTGCCCTGGAGCACCACAGTCCCTACTACCAATCCACAGCTTTTGCCCCTGTGTGGAAAGAAATTTGCACAAAAGTCTGGCCAAGGGTAGATTTAAAGGCATCACAGGTGAAAAGAATTATGGGGAAAAGAGAACGAAGGACAAGATCCAGTATTCCTGTCTGGACATGTCACTCAACTTTAAGACACACCCCCAGGCCATCCAGAAGGCTCAGAAGATATAGTAATTTTCCCCAAATGTAGGATCAGGGCCACAAATGGAGGTCAGGAATGGCAGAGTGGCCCAAAACACATATTGTCAATAACAACCCAGTTCCTAACTCTAAAAGATGGGGGTACATACACCCTTTGGGCTTCCCAAAGCAGACATGATGTCTTGGGAAATCATGCTTTGAAACGTGGTCAGGTGCCAGGCATGGTGGCCCACACTTTCGATTCCAACAGGGAGGAAGAGGCAGAGTCTCTGTAAGTTGGAGGTCAGCCTGCTCTGTATAGCAAGCTCCAGGCCAACAGGGACTACATAGTGACACCCTTTTCCAAGAAAACAAAATAGGGCTTGGAGAGAGATGACTCAGTGGTTGCTCTTGCAAAAGCTGTGGGTTCAATTCCCAGCACACACACATGATGATTTACCACCATCCCTAACTTACCAGTTCCAGGGGGATCTGTGCTCAGACCCACACACAGGCAAAACACACATAATATAAAATAAATAAATCTGGGTTGGGGATTTAGCTCAGTGGTAGAGCACTTGCCTAGCAAGTGCAAGGCCCTGGGTTCGGTCCCCAGCTCCGAAAAAAAAAAAAGAAAAAAGAAAAAGAAAAAAAGAAAAAAAATTAATCTATCTGTCAAGAATTGTTAGGAGCTGGAGAGATGGCTCAGCAGTTAAGAGCACTGACTGTTCTTCCAGAGGTCTTGAATTCAATTCCCAGCAACCACATGGTGGCTCACAACCATCTGTAATGGGATTCAATACCTTCTTCTGGTGTCTGAAAACAGCGACAGTGTACTCATACAAATAAAATAAAATAAATTTATTTTTAAAAAAGAATGTTTAGAAATGTGGCCAGACCCTAATTACTAAGTATCCCCTTTCTCCTGACTCATTTGCCTGTCCCAAAGTTGTTCACAAAAGACTTGAATAGTTCTGAGTACATCATTTTAACCCATGGCACCTTCTAGTGTGACCCCAGACAAGTTTTTCTGGACCTTTATTTCTCCAAAAAAGGACACATGAGGGTGGACATGGGGAGAGAAATCCAACTAAAGTTAGACAAGTTCCCCTAAGGCAGTGTTTTTTCAACCTTCCTAATGCTGCCTAGTTCTGGGCTCCAATAAATAAATCTATCTATGAAGAATTTTTAGGGGCTGGAGAGATGGCTCAGCAGTTAAGAGCACTGACTGCTCTTCTAGAGATCCTGAGTTCAATTCCCAGCAACCATCTGTAGAGGAGATGAGGAGGTTGAGGCAGGTAAAGTTCAAGACCAGCCTGATCTACACGGGGAGCTCCAGGCCAATCAGCGATACTGCCTGTTTCAAAAAGGCACAGAGAGAGAGAGAGTTCAGCAGTTAAGAGGACCCAAGATCCATTCCCAGCACCCAAATGGCTGCTAACAACTGTCTGTAACTCCAGTTCCACAGGATCCATCACCCTCTTCTGACGTCTGTGCACGTCTGATATCCATACACACATGCAGGCAACACAACCACACACATAAAATAATAGTTTAAAAAGGAAGCTCATGGAGAGCTGGCCCTACTGCTTGCTTGTACAGTGTGGGAGAGCTGGCCAGGAGGGCAGGAGAGCAGGAGAGCTAGCCCAGCCTCTTGCCAGCTATGGCACTGGGTGAGCTGGCCCTGCCCTTTGCACAGTATGGTGATTTGAGTATGCCTAGCCCAGAGAGTGACACTATTAAAAGGTGTGGTCTTGTTGGAGTAGGTGTGCCACTGTGGACTTAGACTTTAAAACCCTCATCCGAGCTGCCTTGGAGCCAGCATTCTGCTAGCAGCCTTCAGATGAAGATGTACTACCTGGATGCTGCCATGCCTCCCACCATGATGATGATGGGCTGAACCTCTGAACCTGTAACCCAGCCCAATTAAATGTTGTCCTTATAAGATTTGCTTTGGGGGTTGGGGATTTAGCTCAGTGGTAGAGCGCTTGCCTAGCAAGCACAAGGCCTGGGTTCAGTCCCCAGCTCTGAAAAAAAGAAAAGAAAAAAAAAAAAAAGAGTTGCTTTGGTCACGGTGTCTGTTTACAGCAGTAAACCCTAACTAAGACACATGGACAGTGCTAAAGAGCCGTCAGGCTGACCGACTGAGCTATCACCCAGGCCCAGATCCAGGACTTTGAGTTGTCCCACCCTAACATCTACCTCACCTATAAACTGCTACAGGGTGTAAAGGTACTGGTCCTCCAGAACCAAGGCTGCAGGATCTCCGTGGCACAGGCAACAACAGGATATCTGAGAGAAGCGCCAGTGCAGGTCGAGTATTTATGGTATGCTGAAGGGGAAGGGCTCAACCTACACCAATAACTCACTGTAATGAATTGCAAGGAAAGACGTTTGGGCAAAGGGATATTCTGTGTGACACACCATGGCACCATGCAGCTTCAGGACGAGATGTTTGTTTGTTTGTTTGTTTGTTTGTGTGTTTTCTCTTGATGAGGAGGTCGCCAGGGCAGACGGGTTAGATATGGAGGGATGAAAAGATAAGTAGGATTAGGGGACACGGTGTGAAATTCACAAAGAGTCAGTAAAAAGTACGAAAGAAGAAGCAGCAGCAAGCTGGGTGTATGTAATGTGTTGATCTCCACAATTAGCAAACCTTGTCGTTTTTATCATTTAAATAAAAGCAGAAGCAATTCTGTTTCTCCTTCATTGTACAACAGGCATGGAAGGAGGATTGTGGGAGACCTCATCTGTTCTCTATGTTATTATTTAGCAGTATTATCACCATTACTGTTACTTTGAAACAAAGCCTTACTTCGCAGCCCAGGCTGGTCTGCATCTCAGGATGAGCCAGCTGGCCTCAAACTTCAGGTCCTCCTCCCTCAGCTCTCCAAGTACTTGGCTGATAGTTGTAAGGCATTACGTGAAGTAAGTAAGTAAGTAAATAAATAAATAAATAATTTAAAGACAGGATTTTAAGTAGCTGAGGCTGGCTTCTGTTTTGACATGTTCCTGAGGATAACCTTAAATTTCTGGTCTTTCTGCCTCTGCCTCCTGAGTGCTGGGATTATGACTACAAGCATGTGCCACCATGCCCAGTAGAAGATGATCTCATTTTTCTTTAAAGATTTATTTTATGTATATGAGTACACTGTTGCTGTCTTCAGACACACCAGAAGAGGGCATCAAATCCCATTACAGATGGTTGTGAACCACCATGTGGTTGCTGGGAATTGAACTCAGGACCTCTGAGTTAGAGCAAGCTCCTAACCGCTGAGCCAACTCTCCAGCCCAGAAGATCTCATTTAAAATGAAGTCCTCACCTGTCATGGCGTCACATCAAATGCCTTAAATCCCAGCACTCTGGAGGCAGAGACAGACAGATCTCTGTGAGTTCCAGGCCAGCCAGGGCTACATAGTGAAACCCTGTCTAAGTGGTGCCAGGTGGACATAGTTGCTCGCAAATGAAACCCAACACTTAAAAAGTGAAGCAAGAGGAACAAAAGTCCAAAGTTACCATGGGTACAGGAAACCCTACCTCTAAATAAATAAATCATGTTTTCCAATTTGCTTTTGTTAAAGCCCACATCCACTCCACCCCATCCCACCCATAAAAATGAGTAAAAACAACACTTAGCCAATTCTCAGGACAGGAGTGGGTGCCTTTGTAGCATCCTAGACATTTACCTATGGTACCATATTATCTGTCATAACTATACTTAGAAGGCTAGCCCCACCCTCAGCTTCTGTATCTGTACACCTAGGAACAGGGCAAGAGAATATGCATTTCTAGAAGGGGAAGAACTAATGAGAGAACATATAAGTGTGCAGTCTTCTTGTAAGTATACAAATTTTACTTCTTAATATTTTGGGCCTTGGGGTTGGGGATTTAGCTCAGTGGTAGAGCGCTTGCCTAGCAAGCGCAAGGCCCTGAGTTCGGTCCCCAGCTCCGAGGAAAAAAAAAAAAAAGGAAAAAAATAAAGTGCAGTCTCAAAGTGTAGCAAAGGCCGTGAAAGCAGTGAAGATTGCGTGGTACCATAAGACAGACTACACTGGAGAGGAAAGGACGGCCAGACCATATCTCACAGTGGAGCTGTGGTTGACCTCTGACCCCTGCAACAGCTATAGGCTTACAATAAGAATGCCAGCTGCAGAGTCAAGAAAGTGATAGAGCACACCTTCAATCCTAGCACCAGGGAGGCAGAAGAAAGCAGATCTCTGTGAGGCTAATCTGGTCTACAGAGAGAGCTCCAAGACAGGTAGGGCTACACAAAGAAAAAGAAAATTAAGGGGGCTGGAGAGATGGCTCAGAGGTTAAGAGCACTGACTGCTCTTCCAGAGGACCTGAGCTCAATTCCCAGCAACCACATGGTGGCTCACAACCATCTATAATGGGATCTGATGCTCTGTTCTGGTGTGTCTGAAGATAGCTACAGTGTACTCATATACATAAATAATTCTTTAAAAAATTAAAATTAAGTTAAAAAAAATCTTGGCTATTTCATGGACGCTTCCTCTGTGAGAGGAGAGCAAGAGGGAAGTGGGTGGGCCTGTTCGGGCTTTTTGAACCCAGGATCTTGAAATGCATTGTGATTCCTGTCCCTTGGACTGTAAGGTTTATGTAGGTAATCTAGGGAACAATGGGAACAAGACTGAATTCAAACGGGCTTTTGGCTGTTGTGGACCACTCTGAAGTGTGTGGGTTGCTCAAAACCCTCCTGGCTTTGCTTTCATCAAATTTGAGGATCCCCGAGATGCTGCTGATGCTGTCTGCGAGCTAGATGGAAGAACGCTATGTGGCTGCCATGTAAGAGTGGAACAGAACTGTGGCCCGCCTTCCTCTTGAGGTCATCATCCTCGAGATGATTACCGAAGGAGTCCTCCACCTCTGCCCAGATCCCCAAGAAGGAGAAGCTAGAGAGAGGAGAAGAGAAAGGTCTCTCTCTCTCATGAGAGAAATCACAAGTCGTTTCGATTCTTCTCTACATATAGTAGCCGATCTAGGTCAAATGAAAGGAAATAGAAGACCAGTTTGCAAAAGTACAGAAAATAGCTTCATTTGACAGGAGTATGTACAGGAAATTCAAGTTTTGTTTGAGACTTCATAGGCTTGGTGCATTTTTCAGCTGTTTTAGCTGTTCAAGTTTGTTTTGTCTCTTGGAACAGTGACACACAAAATGTAATTCTCTATTGTTTCAAATGGATCATAAGAGGCAATGTGATATCAAGAGTTGTTACTTTACAATGTTCCCTTAAGCAAGATTGAATTTTCTTTGCACTTTAGTTTTTCATAGACTGAAATAAACCTAGATCCGGCCTCGTTTTAAGTGTGATGTTCTAATGTTATGAAGCAGCTGGCTGGGGTTGACTGAAGCTGTCGTTCCTCCAGTAGCTGAGACACAGTGTGGCACTGTGGGTGAAATGAGGAACGGTCTTTCAAAGCTGCTGTGAACACAAGCCAACAGATAAAGGGAAGGAACAGCACTCTGACGGTTTTCAAAGCGGTTCCTTCCTGGTTGCTGTCTGCTGACGGAGAGCTGTTGTAGCGTCTTTATTTGGAAATGTAAAACTAAGATACCAAAAACAAACAAAAACAACAAAAACAAAAACAAAAACAAAAAAACCCAAAAAACAAAACAAACAAAAAACCCTAAGATACCAGAGCCCTGTGAGTTCAAGGATACATTGTTGTAGAGCTGAACTATTGAGTTGCTGTGTGCAAGATTTTTTTTTCCATGCTGTCATTTGTAATATGTTTGTGAGAATCCTTGGGATTAAAGTTTTGATTACAAAAAGAAAATCAAAGATTTCCACTTTCCCAGTTTCACCCTGCTTCTAACTCAAAACCAACTGTAGACAGTCAATCACATAATGTACCTACAATGACTAATTTTAAGCTTTTTTTTTTTTTTTTTTGGTTCTTTTTTTCCGGAGCTGGGGACCAAACCCAGGGCCTTGCGCTTCCTAGGCAAGCGCTCTACCACTGAGCTAAATCCCCAACCCCTAATTTTAAGCTTTTATTCAAAATTTTTTTCATACGTTTTAAGTGTATTCTTTCCCCTCCCCTAACTCATCCACGAATCAAAACAGACAAACAAAAAGAAAACTATTAAGACCAAAAAAAAAAAAAAAAAAACCCTGAAAAACAAAAAGATCAAGAGCAAGAACCATGGAGTCTGCTTTGTCGTGTTCACTCCTGGTAGACGTGGGGCCTGCCCAGGACTGTGTGCTGTCACAGTCTGTGTATTCATGTGTGTCTCGTTCCTGCTGTGTCTGGAAGTCTCAGCTTCCTTGGGGTCAGCCACCGCTGCTGGCTATTAACAATTGCCTCCCCTCTCTCCTGCGCAGCTGTGAGGGTTATTTTTAAATGTCAACATGCAATGACCTAGAATCACTTAGAAAGAAAGCCCAAGTGAAGGATTGCTTAGATCAGGCTAGCCTCTGGTCACGTCTGTGACAGACTGTCTTGATTGTTAATCAGCCCGTTGCGGGGACTAGCTGTTTGAGTTCCTGCCTTGACTTCTGTCCAATGATGGAATGGAACCTGGCAAGTACACGAAATTATTCAGGTATGGTGACACATGCCTTTCATACCAGCACTTGAGAGGCAGAGGCAAGAGGCTCTCCGTGAGTTCAGGGCCAGCCTGGTCACGGAGTGAGTTTTGGGACAGACAGAGCTACATAATGAGGAAAAAAATGTCTTATCACAGTCAGCAGAAATGAAACTAGACTACGTCCCTTCCTTCACCCCACCCACAACAGCACCTGGGTCCGGCACACCTCCACACACCTGTGCCCACCAGCATTTGCTCCACTTGAGTATCGGTTTCTGCCCACAGTGGTAGCCAGCTTCCCTTCTTCAGCTAAGTCTGAGTAAACATCCCATTTGTCCTTGTCTTGGTATCCTCTATTGACTTCCAGATTCTTCTCAACAGCAAAAGCCCACAAATAAAATCTCCAGTTCTCAGCAGCGTCCCTTCTAGTGTGGTTCGCATTACTTCCACTAGGTGTCACTACTCACTTTGAAGTGCCACCAGGCTTCCCCTAGTGTTCCAGACGTGCCAAGGAAGGAAAAACAAAGGGATGTTAAGTCCGTTTAGATGTCTCTTTGCACAGGAGCCTAGCATTTTAGCACCTCCTACGTAAGATGGCTACGTGGAAGATATGAGGCAGGGCACATACGGTGCTCAGGGGAAGGAAGCTGGCTTTCTTATATTATGCGTGTGGGTGTTTTGCTTGCATGTACATCTGTTTATTGCATGCATGACTGGTGGAAGTCAAAAAGGGCATTGGAACCCCTGAGACTGGAGTTGCAGATGATTGTGAGCCACCGTGTGGGTGCTGGGAATAGAACCAGGCTGCTCTTAACTGCTCTCCAGCCCTGATTTCCGTACTTTTGACATTCTGAGCAGGACGCTTCCCTGCTTTGCAGAGGGGATGGTGCAGGAGGAGTGTCCTATAACTGGAAGCTATTTAGCTGCAGCTCCGACCCCTTCGCACACAATGTCAGAATCAACCCTGTTCCTGCAGGTCCCTTTGGGCTGCATCAGCAAAATACCATAACTAGCAGCCTATAAACTGCAAACCCTTATTTCTTACAGTCCAAAATGGTGAATGAGAAGCTAAAATCTATCTTTTCCCGTCTCTTCTTTTTCCACAAGGTCAAGGTAATTATCTGGCAAAGAAAAGTCTGAGGTCACCCCCTCTGCCCCCCGACCTTGTTCCAAGTCCTATGTGATACACCTGACCTGTGATTTGTCCCTAAGAAAGTTGGAGCCTGGTGTAAAAATTTTGGTCATGGAATAGAGCTTCAGGTGAGCAGAGTGCTTGCTTGGTGTGTGTGTTTAATCTCCAGTGTTTTTTAAATATACATGTATACTTAAATATGTATCATATTTTTTCAGCCGTCCCATACAGCCGTATGCACAGAGGAAAAAAAAATGTCAGAACTCTGAAGAGAAGAGAAAGCCATTGTCAACCATGCCCTGTGGTGTTGCCTATATATCCCTCCCTAGGGAGGGCTGGTTCAGTGACTTCTCCCTTTCTCTCTGCTCATCACTGGAGTCAAAGTCATTCTTTGCATCAGAGTTTCTCCCATTGAAGTTTTGTCACGCTCCTTGCTATGCCTTCCCAGATTCTAGACTTGTGTTAACACTGCAGGGACAGTCCCTTTTCTCCGTCTGGGAAGTACGGGTGTGCCTATCTCTTAGATCCCTCCAGCTCCAATATGCTAAACCCAGTAGTTCTGCTGCCAGGGAGACCTGGGACTTATCTGTTCTGAAAACCTGACCAGGTTAAACTTGGTGACTCATTCCTGCATCCCAGGACTCAAGAGGTTGAGGCAAGAGGATTGCTATGAGTTTCAGGCCAGCCTGAGCTACAGAGTGGTTCCTGGTTTCAAAAACAAAGCAGAGGCTGGATAAATGGCTCCGTACTGAAGATCACTTCATCCTCTTTCAGAGGACCAGAATCTGGTTCCCAGTACCTGTATCTGACGGATTCCAACTTCTGTGGGTACCTGCAGGCATGATGCACACACCATCAGTAAACAATATTAAAACAAAACAAAAACCCGTCAACGGGGGTTGGGGATTTAGCTCAGTGGTACAGCGCTTGCCTAGCAAGCACAAGGCCCTGGGTTCTGTCCCCAGCTCCAAGAAAAAAAAAAAAAAAAAAAAAACAAGCCGTCAATGACAAAAAGCCTGACTAGTAGCCATGACTCTGAAGCGTGATGATATTGTCCTTGATAAGGCAGGCGACCTCTGTCTCATTGCCTCTGTTAAATGAGAAGCCAGTTTAGGAGAGCCTTCTAGGTAAGCTCTGCAATCAGTGGTACCACCTGATACCTGCTGCGGGGAAAAGCAGAATGGGAGTCAGACTGGTAGTTACGTAGTGCTGGAGTTGGAGTTCCCAAAGACCCATTGGACCCCATCTGCCCGGGGACCTGAGAAGAGAGAAGGGTTGACTCACAGTACCAGCTCGACTGACATCGTGCATCCTGGGTGCATCGTTGGCATAAAGAGTTCCGCCGGCATTCACTCACAGATGAGTCCACTTTCCCAAAGGTCCAAGCCACTTTTGGGGAAAGGGAGGGGGATGTAGGGGGAGAAGTTGAGGCAGAGTCTCTTTATCAGATAGTTCTGGTTGTTCTGGAACCCAAGATGTAGACCAGGTTGGCTTTGAACTCACAGGTCCACCTGTGTCTGCCTCCTGAATACTTGGATTAAAGGTGGGTGCCACCACACCCTTATTCTTGTTCGTGGTAGTGTTCAATTGGATCTCAGAGGAAATCCCACAAGAGTATGTGAGCCCCGGACTGACATGCAGACACGCATTGCTCCAGCTACATACACCGCAGGATAGCTAGGAATGGGAACCAAAACTGTAAACCTAAAACATCATAGGAGCTGGACTGTGGTGACACCCACCTTTAATCCCAGAACTTGGGAGGCAGAGGCAGGAGGCTCTCTGAGTTAGAGGTCAGCCTGGTCTGTATATCGAGTTCCTGGGCAGCCAAGGCTACATGGAAAAACCCAGTCTCGAAAAAATAAAAAGCTGGAGAGCTGGCTCAGCAGTTAAGAGCACTGACTCCTCTTCCAGAGGTCCTGAGTTCAATTCCCAGCAACCACATGGTGGCTCACAACTATCTGTAATGGGATCTGGTGCCCTTTTCTGGTGTGTCTGAAGACAGCTACAGTGTGATCACAAACATAAAATAAAAATAAATCTTTTTTTTTTTTTCCCCGGAGCTGGGGACCGAACCCAGGGCCTTGCGCTTCTTAGGCAAGCGCTCTATCACTGAGCTAAATCCCCAACCCTAAAATAAATCTTTTTTAAAAACCCAAAATACCATTACAGGTGTGTGTGTGTGTGTGTGTGTGTGTGTGTGTGTGTGTGTGTGTGTAAAGAGAGAGAGAGAGAGAAACAGACAGACAGACAGACAGACAGACAGATAATTAAGTGAATTGAAATGAAAAGACCCACTCTACATGTTACTGGCACAATTCCATGGTCTGGAAGGTGCAGGACTCAAAAACAAAATAATAATCGAAGGAGTAGCTGGGCAACCGTGTTTTTCCTGCTTCGACTGCACAGTGCAGTGTGATCAGCTGCTTCAAGCTTCCATTTCCACCTCACCATGATGGACCATACCTCAAACGCTGGGCCAAAGTAAACCATCCCCCTTGTCAAGTTGCTTGTGTTTTGTTCTCTCTGAGGGAGACAACTAGGTAGGACCTGAGTGAACTTACAAGTCCTCAGGTAAAGGTTCCTTAGGAATTGGACTCTGTGCATGAAATACCGTACTAGGAGTGACAGGGGCCAAGCCACCCTATTGGACTAAGACTCAGCTAAATCTACATATGCGTATTTCCTGGGTTTGGCTTTGTTTATTGAGACTGGGTAATCCAGCCTGTCTTCCAACACACCATGTAGCTAAGCGTGATCCAGAACTCCTGGTCTTAGAATGATCAGTTCTGGCTAGGTGGTGGTGGTCGCACACCTTTAATACTAGAGGCATGAGTTCCAGGCCCAGCCTCAACAAAGTGAGCTCCAGGACAGCCAGAGATGTTACACAGAGAGACCCTGTCTTAAAAACAAACAAAAAGAAAGGAATCCCCACTTCTGATAAAAAAATGAATAAATTATTTTTTCGCATATGTATACATACATACATACATACATGAATACAGTCTTTTTCTCTGAATGCAGGCCTGCATAGCCAATTTTTGATTGTTTGTTTGTTTGTTGGTTAATTTTTTTTTTTTTTTTTTGAAGACAGGGTTTCTCTTGGCTGATTTCTCTCATTCTTCCGAGACAGCCTTGGAACTTGCTTTGTAGACTGTCCTGGAACTCACAGGGAGACCTGACTGCCTCTGCCTTCTGAGTGCTGGGATTAAGGGCATGAACCACCATTCCAACTTTTTTTCCAGATATTCTGCTAATACCCCAAGAAGAGAGACAGAGCCAAGGATGGGCCTGACCGTGGGATGAGGACAGGTCTGAGGAGGTGGCCTCCAAAGGGGGAAAGGAACAGGGCCCTAAAGGAGACTAGAAAAAGGCTTTCCAGAATGTCTCCACAGACTCTAAGTCCTGTGGGTATGCATGGTCGATGAGACGACACTGTGTCAACATAAGACATACTTTTGTTAGGTCCCTCCTTTGTTCTACCTTATCCGATGGAAATGTGTTCGTGCTCTCAATACCGCGTTCAAGAGAATAGTTAACCAAAGGTCTTGTTCATCATTGACTCTGTGTATACGTTTCTGGCAGACAAGTGTCAGTGAGTCAAAATAAAGATTCTGACAAGAGCCCAAAAGGAGTCCATCCCCACATACCAAGCTGGGAGGAAACCCAGGTCTAAGAGCTCCCCAAGTCGTGGCACTACCTGTATCTTCCACAAGGGGAAACCATGGCAAAGACATGGATTGGATGCAGACCAAGAGCTCTAGAAAAGTAGGCGGTGCTGTATAGAACCGCTCTCCCCGGACAGTCTGGTGTCAAAGAAAGAACTTGGGTTCAGCGGACAGGCGGCCTAGGCTCATGTGCTCTCTGATAAGATTCATGACACGACAGGGAACAGTGCCTTAGGACAAATAAGTTACTCAGGAAAAATTTAGCATCCAAAATGAGAAAATTTGAGGGCAATGTCCGAAGCTTCATTCTTCACGTGATATCCAGCTTCTCAGTAGAGCTAAGCTGCTCAGGTCGCTGGGGTGCTCCCTCTCATCCGCCCTAGCTGGTGGCTGAGGTGAGTGAGTTCTTGGCTGCTTATCGCTCTTTGGTAGAAGGCTCTGCTGGGAGAAGAGTAAACCTCCCTATTTATCTCCAGCCTGACACACCCTGTATTCATGGGGGAAAAGAAAAGCAGAGAAAATGGGAAAACTAAACTAAAAATAAAACAAAACAAAACCAAAAAAAAAAAAAAAACCCTAGAGACATGGCACAATGGTTAAGGGGACTTGAGCAACCATGAGGACCTGAGTTTGGATCCCAGCACCCACAAAACAAGCTGGGTATGTTCTTGCATGAGCCCATAACCCCAGTCCAGGGTGGGGAAGGCAGAGACTGGAGGATCTCTGGAGCTGGAGCTTGTTGGCTGCCACTCTAGCCAAAAAAAAAAAAAAAAAAAAAAGAAGGTAAAATGTGAACTTCAGGTTCAAGGAGAGACTCTGCCTCAAAGGGAAAGGGTGGAGGGTGATTGAGGGTACCTGACACTGCCCTCCTCTAGTCTTTCAAATACCCACACAGGTATCATACCTTCATCTCCCCCCTCCTATTTCTCTCTCTCTCTCTCTTTCTCTCTCTCTCTTTTCTCTCTCTCTCTCTCTCTCTCTCTCTCTCACACACACACACACACACACACACACACACACACACACACAGAGAGAGAGAGAGAGAGAGAGAGAGAGAGAGAGAGAAACAGGAGACAGGAGACAGGAGACCCAGTTTTGAGTTCTCTTCTCAGTTGGGTCAGGCACAGCAGCAAACCCTCTTATCCATTATCTAATGTCATCCTCACCATCCTCACCAACCCAACAACATTGTCACAACTATTTCTTTTTTTTTTTTAAAGATTTATTTATTTTATTCATAGATGGTTGTGAGCCACCATGTGGTTGCTGGGAATTGAACTCAGGACCTCTGGAAGAGCAGTCGGTGCTCTTAACCTCTGAGCCATCTCTCCAACCCGTCACAACTATTTCTATGTCCACTTTATCCCTGAAAATACAGGACTCAAGACCAAATAACCTGTTCCAGAGCTGGTTCTGGCTGTCTAATCCAAAGCCTATGTTCTTCAATAGGACCCAGAAGGAAGAGGGGGGGAAGGAAATAACATCTGTTCTGAAGTGGTCCAACGCTGTGATGTATAGGGAAAGCAGAATTAAAGGTTTACAGGAAGTCATCTCTGTCTCATCCTTACCTTTACCCTCTAGAACCAGATCATACAGTCAGCCCTTCACGTCTGTGGATTCTGTATCTGTGTGCTCTAAAGTCTTAGATTCAGCCCATGGTTGGTAGGAAATATCCTGAAATGTACAACTGGAAATGTGTGGTAGGGGTTCCTGGGAGATTTATGTAGCTCAGGCTGGCCCTGAACTCATGATCCTCCTGCCTCAGTCTACTGAGTGCTGGGATTAGAGATGGACACCACCATGCAAGGCATGCATAATCTTTTTCTTTTCTTGTCACCAGCTTCTAAACATTAGAGTCTAAAGTCAGGCACAGTGGTACACACCTGCAATCCTAACACCTGAGAGGAGGAGAAAAGGGGTCAGGAGATCAAAGTGCTTGTCAACTACACAGAAAATTGGGGGCCAGAGATATGAGACACAGTTTCCAAAAATGTATAGTTAATACAACACATTGGATTAGATAGAGGTAATTAATAATAATCTAGAGATGTGTTAAAGGGTGTGGAAGAATTCACGTATGATATATGCAAATGCAAAACCTCTTTTTTTTTTTTACAAGGAACTGGTCGGAACATCCAAATGTTTTTGGTATGGGGGTGGGGGGATGGGGATGGTAAAGCCACTCTCCTGTAGATACAGAAAGCTGACCTTATGCCTATCTTAGGTCTCATTTGGAGAGAGGTTGAGGACAGACAGGGAAGGTAGGAGATATGTGATTTGGAGCATCCCCAGGACAGAGCACCTACCCTGAGTGGGGGTGGGGGTGGGGGCTGCTACCTGAAACTAGAAACTCACCAGGGTTTGGGTTGGACCAAAAGCCAGCAGCTGAGAAAATGGGCACAAGCCAGCACAGGCCACACAGAGAAAGAGGGACAGGACAATGAATGGATCTGGGTCTTGGAGACAAAGCCATAGGATGACCCAGCAGTAAGGGAGCACCGGAAGTGAGGAGACTGGGATGGGAAAGGCCCAGTAACATTCATCAAAATATGACCCAGGGGCAGATGCAGACGAAGTTTCCTAAGACGAGTTAGAGCCCAGAATTCCACGATAAAACTGTGGCCTGGGAATTGTCAAAGGACTGGGTCCTCAGCCAGTGCTTTGTCAGGTCCACCTAAGATGAGACTGGCTATCTGAAAACCAGACACTCAAAGGCCCCGGAGCGCTTCTGCGCTTGGGGCAAGGGAGGCAGCCAGCTGGGCTCCTGGCCCAGTTCCCATTGAACTTTGCCAGTTTGCTGCTGTAGGGTACCCTGTGGCCCTGGGAGTAATTAACCCCCAAGAAGCCAAGCCTTTGATCTTTATTTAGAAAGGGAGAACTTAGAAAGATGCAAACAAAGCAATACTTTGAATGCTAACACTTAAAAAAAAAGCTTATACTTGGCAAATATCTGTTCTGAAAGTCTACAGTGCTTCATTGAAATGGGTGTGGCATGAAGAATTTAGGAAGGCCTCAAAGATCTCCTGCAATGAGCAAACCGCTTAGCTATGAAGGACATGCAACTTTTTGTTCCCCGGCCTGGGACCCAGTTCCCTGGTGTCTGAAGTCCACTCTCATTACCTCCACCCCTGCACACAAACTAGAGATCTCCTGCCTCAGTCTCCTGAGTCTTGAGATTACAGACATGCCTGGCCAGGCCTTCCTCTTTATATACAGCTAAATAGAGCTAAATAGAAGAAAAATAGTTCTTCTGAGGGACCCTCTCTGTGAAGTTGTCACAGGTCTGGGTCTGTTCCCACACCACCCCCAACTGCCCACCCTAACCTAAGCTTAGGCCACTAGACCACTCCAGAAACATAGGTTAACTCTTGAGGGTCTCTAATAGCCAGGAAGGAGACTGGCTGGCACCTCCCCACAGGGCAGACAAATTGCCACTGTCAGGCCTGAGCACTTATCTGGTATTCCTCTGCTTGGACCTCTTTGCCTTGAGCACAATATTCAAATTCTGCCCAGGACACTTAAGGGTTCCCCAAATACCATGAGGCGACTCCCCCAAAGTCACTAGTCATACTCTTTCCTCTTCCAGGCTGCCTTCTCTGTCTGTCCTGTTTCTCCACCTTCTATAACTGATTCACTATCGCTGGCCATCAAAGCCCCCAGAGAATGCCCCAACCTGTGTTGGCTCCCTCGTGGTGCGGGGGAGGGGGGACCACAGCATTTTCAATTTGGCAATCATACTGTCTTAAAACCTCCTGTATATGTGCTTTAACTGTGCCCTGTGGAAGTGGGACCAGGGAAAGTCAGTCCTTTGATCACTTTTCCTGACCAGGACTTGGGACCCATTTTGTACACTTTTGTAGGGAGATGGGCCCCTGGATCCTTATGTCCCATCTCCTGAGTGAGTCAGTTGGGGGCAAATATGGACCCTTGGGTCCTAATAGCTTATCCCATGACTATGAGTTGCTTGTGGGCAAACATGAGGCAGTGGGTCTCGAAGGCCTATCTCATGACTGTCGGTTGCTTGGGGGCAAATGTGGAGCCCAATTCTGCCTAAGGCATCCACTCTAACTGCCCAGAAACAAAGCTGGGCAGGGAGCGTGGCTGAGGCTTTGGTGCTGTCTAAATCTGGTCTTCGGCCCCTGGCTCAGTGCATCTCGAGAATGGACCTCGGCCGGGGATAGAAGAGAACCCGTGTGGCGATCTTCAGCACAGAAAAGGTTAAACGCCGTCTCCCCCACCCCCTGAAAGGCGAGGGGGCGAGTGAGTGCGGCAGAAGGTCCTGTTTACCGTGGCTCCCCTCGGCGGAGGGCCCTGGGAGAGTGGTTGCTGTGGCAACCGGCCGGGCGCCCGCCAGCTGCGGATTAGCTCACTGGAGCCGCGGGATGGGTCGGGAGGAGGGGGCGCACGTCACTGCAGACGGTCCCGGCGCAGCCCAAGGCAGAGGAAGGGGCCGCGCGCGCCAGAGGCCGGAGGGGACGCAACGCGCCTCCCAGGCCGGAGGCAGCGGGGACCGGACGAGAGCGCGCGCGGCGGGGACTCGAGGGGCTCCCGGCGGCCGGGGGAGGCCGCGCGGACAAAGGCGCGGAGGGCAGCGGGCCATGGCGCCCCAGGTCCCCGCCGCCCCCGCCCCGGGCAACCGCGAGTTGCGTCCCAGAACCCGCGGAGCCGCCTCCCGTGGAGAGGTAGGGCTGGGCGCTAGAGTGCGGGGCGAGCTCCGGGAGACCCGGGAGGGTACGCGCGGGGCGAGGAGGAAACTGTGTTGGCGCGAGCCGGGGATCTTTGCAGGCGGCGCTGGGGACGCTTCCTCGGAGCCCCGGGGACCGGCGCGGGGAGCGATCCATAGTTCTTCCCCGGATCGGGCTAACTTTAGGGCCGAAGAAACTTGCAGAATCTGGGCAGAGCCCGGCCCTGCGCTGTGCCGGAGCTCCCGGGCGCCTGTGAGTGAGTAAGCGTGTGTGAGACCGAGTGTGTACGCCGGGGTGGGGGAGTCCAGACGGCTCTAGTCAGGATTTGCCGTGTTGGAAAGTTGGGTACATTGAAGTTTACTTCTCCCATTCCCCCCCCCCCCAACCCCAAAGAATGGAGTTGGGAGTAGATGGAGCCCAGGGGTAAGTTTCTTAACAACACAGGATATAGTCTTGTGCAAGAGAGTCACTGAGATATGGAGTCAGACCGCTGAGCCAGAGGGAGCTCAGCGCCTGGAATCCTGTAGTGAGGGGCAGAGACAGGAAGCTATGAAGTGCCTTCCATGGCCCTGGATTGAAACGAGGAAAATGCAGGGTCCCTTGACTTAATCAGTCTGCTGAGGAAGGAGCAGGCTGACTTCTGGCCCATGCTCTGATGGCTTTCAGGGTCGTGACTTAAGCTCTCCAAAAGACAGGTAATTGTGGGGTGTGGTAATAGTGTTATAATAGGCACTTTACAGTAATTTGTTATGAATCACTTGCACCTGCTGTGGTTACTATAGAAAAGCCTTCAGTACCAAACACCTGAAGAGTTGAATAGACTGTTTAGGGGATGGCCTAAACGGGGAGAGAAGTGGAGATTTTGAGAGGAAGCCGAGGACAAACAGAAACAGACTGTTGTTTATTTATAAAGATTTATTTATTTATTATATAGAGGGCATCAGATCCCATTACAGATGGTTGTGAGCCACCATGTGGTTGCTGGGATTTGAACTCAGGACTTTGGGAAGAGCAGTCAGTGCTCTTAACCACTGAGCCATCTCTCCAGCCCCTGTTGTTTATTTATTTGAGACAGGGTCTCAGTATGTGACCCATGTTGGCCTCACACTTACAGTCCTCTTTTTTTCCTTAACTCTCTAAATTCAGGATTACTGGTAGGCACAGACAGGCTCAGTTCAGGGACTCGTTTGTTGAGACGGGAATCTCTGGTAGCTTAGAGAGACCTTAAACTTGATTTTGAATTAATTTTTAAAAATTTAATATATCCTTA
The DNA here is from genome assembly GCF_021556685.1 of Rattus norvegicus. Lineage (NCBI taxonomy): Eukaryota > Metazoa > Chordata > Mammalia > Rodentia > Muridae > Rattus > Rattus norvegicus. Next base: position 69,086,274 of record NC_141537.1, on the reverse strand, counting down.
TGAGTTTGCCTGGATGTATGTCTGTACACCATGTTCATGCAGTGCCGACAGAGGCTCTGGTGCCCATCCCCTAGGACTGGAGTTAGTCACACACAGTTGTGAGCTGCCATGTGAGTGCTAGGACTCAAACCCGGGTCCTCTGGAAGAGCTCTTAACTGATGAGCCATCGCTCTAGCCCGAGTCTGCCTCCAAAGCACTGTTACAGGATCGTGGCACCAACCTTTAGGAGATGCCAGAGCTCAAACCGGAGGCTTCCTGCATGCGCCGTAAGCTGTCTACCAACTAAGCCATGTCTCCAGCTATGAGACTATTTTTTTAATTAAAATAATTTTACTGCATTTTTATTGATTGTGGGTGTGCTACCAGTCATATGTGTAGATCAGAAGACAATCTGGAGGAGTCAGTTCTGCCCTCCCTCCATGTGGGTGGTCAGGATAGATCTTACAGGACATCAGGCTTGGCAAAAAGCCCACTGAGCCGGCTTGCCATCCCTCAGAGACTGTAAGGTATGGGGATGAGGAAACTGGAAGAGCATTTCATGTCTGGATGTTCATTCTGGAAGAATGCACCTGCCTGGACATTAATTCACTCATAGAAATGGCTCTGTGTGGGGCTGGGGATTTAGCTCAGTGGTAGAGCGCTTACCTAGGAAGCGCAAGGCCCTGGGTTCGGTCCCCAGCTCCGAAAAAAAGAACCAAAAAAAAAAAAAAAAAGAAAGAAATGGCTCTGTGTGCTGGTGACCGGGGACGCAGTGGTTAAGAAGCTACCTGAAGCTACCATCTTACCCTGGCCTGGGCTATTCATGTTGTATGTTGTAGAGCCAGGAGAATTCAGAGAGGGTGCCTGTGAATGCCCTGCAAATCACTTCACCGTGGAATCGCAGGGAAGCTGGTCATAGATAGAGGAAACAACTGATGCAAAGTTGGAAGAGGAGAGAGGCTGGCATGGGGGAGACTCTGTGTGCCTGGGCCTGGAGTCAGAGTCATAGCCTCTGCCTTTCTCCCCGACACTTCCCTTGTGCATGCATCTATCTGTCTGTCTCTCTGATGTCTGTCTCAGCAAGGCAGGGCAGTATGTAGAAGGAGGGGTTCCTCAAAGTAGGAACGATAGACCAGCTTTGTGTTTTAGAAAGCTCACTCTGGCTTTGAGGCCAGTGAGACCCAGGCTTTGCAGCCTGGTGTCCTGGAAACTGTGAGGCAGGAGGAGTGGATGGAGTCCGGAGGTCAAGAAGAAGGCAAGGGCGATGGGTGTGGGCACAGGATGAGGTTCCTCAAACTAAACCCAAAGCTGGAGATGTTCGGCAGGAGGGAGCAGAAGAGGGGGGACATTTTGAATGGCCTGAATGGAGCAGATTGCAGCACTTGGACAGTGAGCTTGGCTTCCAGTTTCCTGGCAGCTTAGGAACAAACAAAGATGCACTGGATTGCATAGCTCTGGACCGGGGACAACAGAAAGCGCACAGATGAACTTTGAGAACAAACTTTTTCCTGGAATTGAACTCAACTGGGAGTTCAGCAGAGGAACTTCATGTAAAGAGTAGAGAGTGACAGAGGGGGAAAAATAAAGTCTTTATACGTAAACAAAATGACATAGATAAGGCTGAGAGAGGGAGGGGAGGAGAAATCGAGAGGAAAGAAAAACCCTTCGTTGTCAGTGTTATAAAAGATAGACGATAAGCTCCACAGAACAGTCCTCCTGTACCATCTACCTCAGGTCTAGGGGAGCCTGGATTTGGTGAGGGTGGAGTGTCAGCTGGGGTGTAGCCCTGGGAGCAGGGTTTCAGTTTCCTTCCTGATTGGTGTGATCCAGATCCCTCTGCCCTCCAGCCTTGATTCTGGGTCCGAATCTAAAGGGGAGGGTAGGATTCAGCAGATCTGAACTCCTCTGCCCAAGAGGTCCCCACCATGGGGGCATTGTTTCCACAAGGTGAAGTTTCAGAAAGAGTGATCGTGGAAGTCCTGCATACTGTGCACAGGTTCCTTAGTGACCCTTCCCTCTGATGTCTGCACGAGGCTGGCAGCCTACAGAATCCGTGGCCACAGCCTTGCTGACAAGCTCTGTAAACTTCATGACAGGTCTTGCATGGTTGGCATCGAAGAAGGGTGGGGTTCTGTTCTCCCCATCCAGGTTCTCTTCTCTCTCCTTTTCACTTATTTGAAACCTTTGTGTGTTTGGGTGTTTGCCTGCATGTGCGTTCATGTACCACATGTGTGACTGGCAGACCTAGAGGAAGAGAAGAAAGATTGGATCCTTTGGAACTGGAGTTACAGAGGATTGTGAGCTGTCATGTGGGTGCTGGGAATCAAACCTGAGTCCTCAGGAAGAGCAGCCCTTGCTCTTAACTGCTGAGCCATCTCTCCAGCCCTCCGCACCCCATTCAGTTTCTTTGCCTCTTTGATTATGAGACGTCACCACGTAGATTGATTTTTCTATTGCTGTGATAAAACATCATGGCAACTTATAGAAGAAAGGGTTTATTTGGAGTCAATGGTGCCAAAGGGTTGGAGTCCAATGCAGCAAACCAGAGGTAGCAAGTATCAAGTGTCAGTCGGCTGGAGAGCGGCCGAGGGCTCACATCTCAAACCACCGACAGAAAGCTGCAAGACCTAACTCAAAGTGGTGTAGACTTTTGAAACCACGAAGCCCACCTTCAGTGATTTACTTTCCACAGTAGAGCCATACTTCCTCATCCTCTCCAAATAGCTACCAACTGGGGACTGACTATTCAATGCCCGAGATTTACGGGGGACATTTCATTTGGACCACTACATCCTTCGGGGGCTGAGTTACAGGGGTGCCCTACCATGCCTGTCTCAAACTCCTTGATAGTTTAAACTTGTCTTGCACCTCAGAGTGTATATGTAAATGCCAGAGAGAGGGACATTTCTGGGGAAGAGGGGCTGCTTTGTGGTCCTCAAGTCAAATGTATAGGAGAAAGTTCAGATATATAGGAGACAAACATCCTACCACTAAGCTTCAACCCCAGGCCTAGGGAGGGAGACTTTAAAAAATAGCCCATGTTCCCATTTCACCTTCGAACCAGTTAAAGAAAAGTCTCTGAGAGTGGACCCTGCTTCAGGTGCTTTCTGTTTATTTGGTTTGGGATTTTAGGGGTGAGGGTAGGGTCTCCAGATGATTTTAAGTCTGAGAGTTGAGGCTTTTACCACCTCTTTGAGGGCTCCTCCCCAGAAAGCAGATAAACCTTGGATTCCAGAAGGTCCCCCGGGACATATGGGTTGTATCCTAGGCACCAAGTAGCCCAGGCTGACCCTGCTTGGGGCTGTGTGTCCCACAGTCTCCGTGAAGCTCTTGAACTTACTGTTTCACTCTAAGTCTATGCAGGCCCTTCTGTGTTATTCTGGTGGTTACTTTGTTCAAGACTGGGGCTCAGGGGTTCCTACCCTGAGGCTACCTTGGATGCTAGTGAAATGGTCCTCTGAGGTGAAATGGCTGAGGGCCACACACTTTTCAAGTTGTGAGATCTCACCATTTTCTCAGCCTCCTCTCAGTCCACATTCTTGTCCCTCGGTGACACCAGGAACCCAGCCTTGGGCTCATCCAACAGCCTCAAGTGTCCACGTGAACTGTTTTGCAGCCAGAACCACTGGTCTCCTAAGAATCCAGAGGCAGCCCAGTTCTGCTGAAGGTCTTCTCACAGGGGGAAGCAGAGAGGCTGCTGGACCTGTCTGCACTTGAGGCAAGCTCAGCCCTCACCTCGATGCTCAGAAGGCAGCACCATGCAGAGAAGCCACAGTCAGAGCCTTGCCCTGGTTTATAAGCAGAGGCTGATTCAGACCAAAATCAAGTCACTTTGCACAGAACTTGGGCCCTGTATCATCTGGGCCAGAGTCTTTGTCTTTATCCCCTCCCTACCCCCATGAGCTGCAGACCTCCAGAGTCCTCCTCCTCTAGCTGCTCAGTTTGAAAGACCAAGTTATGAGGTGTTTTCCCGTAACCTCAGAGCGAGATGGGGTGAGTCACCCTGCAAGCTTAGGGAAGAGGTTCACTGCCCTCAAGTGCCAGGACAGGGTGAGGTGGGGGGAGGGCATCAAGCTGGGGGGTGGAGTCAGGCTGGAGACCCATGACTGTGACTATGGCTATGACTGAGACGGTGACGAGCTACTTTTTCTGTGACAGTGGCTCTTGTCAGACACTTGACAGACCAGTTCAAGTACAGTGTTGAGTTCATTTCCTTTTGTGTTTTGTTTTCTTAGAATTTATGTTTTAAATGTTTCACTTTTATGCGTGTATGCTTATATGTAGACTAAGAAGACTTGTGTTCATTATAAAACCTTTCAGAGCGGAGCAGTTTTAATCCCAGCACTCTGGAGGCAGAGGCAGGCAGATCCCTCGGAGTTTGAGGCCAACTACAGAGTGAGTTCCAGGACAGCCAGGAAAATCCTGTCTCAAAAAAACAAAGCAAACCAAAACAAGAACCTTTCAGCAATGTATGATGAAAGTGTATTCCCTGGGGGCTGGAGAGATGGCTCAGTGGTTAAGAGCACTAACTGCTCTTCCAGAGGTCCTGAGTTCAAATCCCAGCAACCACATGGTGGCTCATAACCATCTGTAATAAAGTCTTAAAAAAAAAAGAAAGAAAGAAAGAAAGAAAGAAAGAAAGAAAGAAAGAAAGCGTATTCCCTATGCTCCCTCTAGCCCCCAAAAAGGTGGATGTTTTGTATATAAAACAAATCCCCCAGATCCTAGTTTCGTTTCATTCTTTACTGGGAATTGAACCCAAGGCTTTGCTTAGGTAGGCATTCACTCTACCGGTGAGCTATATCCTTGTTTTAATTTAAAGATATATTTTATCCTTAATGGCATGCATGTGTGTGCAGGTGCCCTTGGAGGCCAGAGGCATCAGATTCCTGTACAGCTAGGATTACAGGTGGCTGTGAACTGCTTGACATGGGTGTTGGGAATCGATCAGGTCCTCTGCAAGAGCACTATATGCTCTTAACCCCCAAGCCATCTCTCCAGCTTCTATCTATTAGAGAGAGAGAGAGAGAGAGAGAGAGAGAGAGAGAGAGAGGGAGAGAGAGAGAGAGAGAGAGAGAGAGAGAGTACAAGAGTGCACATGTATATGTTAGCACCACATAGCTCATGGAAATCAGAAGACATTTTGGGGGATTCAGTTCTTTTCCTTCTACCACGTGTGTCTCTGGGATCAAACTCAGGTCATGAGACCTGCATCAGGTGCCATTACCTGCAGAGCCACCTCATCAGCACCATATCCAATTTTTTTAACCCCACCCCCACTACCACTACCCACTAACCATCAAAGCTCCAGTCTATAATCCTATGTAGACCAGGCTGTCCTCAAACTTAAAGAGTCCTCCTTCCTGTGCTTTCGGAGTGCTGGAAGGGCTTGGGTCACCTTCTTGGGCCCCCCTTTTTAGCTTTCTGTTTCCTTTTTTTCCCCCTTCCCCCTAGCTTTCTGTTTTCAAACAGAGCATCGCTAAATTGCCCAGGCTGACCTTGAACTCATAGCCTGAGCAGGCCTTACCTTTAATCTCACTGCCCTACCTATGATTACAAGCCTGTATTACCAAGACTCCTAGGTCTTTTTTTCTTTGCATATGTGTGTGAATGTTATATATAACATATGTGTATATGTGTGTGTATGTGTATATTATATATGTATCTGTATTCATATATATATATGGCAAAATGGAAACATTTCTGTAGCATAGTATCACAATATAACAATATTTTATGAGAATAATTCCACCTAACAGTCTTCTTTTTAACCACTGTCTGTGGTGCCTCCGTTTAAATTAATTTGTGCGAACTATCAATTATGGTTCGATTTTAGTTACTGCAAATGACGTTGCCACAAACCCTGGGTCTAATATTTCTGTCAGCTAAATTTTTAAAAGTGGAACTGCTGGATTAAAGAGGAACTCAAAGGTCAGGTACTTATTAAATAATGTTTGTGCCCAGTCACTCCTTTGAAAATGAAGTTCTGATGCTCTTTTTAAAAAAATTATATATTACCTATCATCCTGTTTCACACCAGTTCCATGCTGAATTCGTTATGGATCTTCATTTAAGTTTATATGAGATCAAAGTTTGTGGTATGGCACATTCAGAAGCAATTTGTAACTCTGAGGATTATCAAGTGTAAAACCGACAGCGTTGAAGTTTCTGAGGAAAGCGTGGTGGGTTATTGGCTAACAAGTTGCTTCCATTTTGTCTCGTGCTGTCGCTTTCATGGGAGTCCGTTTGGGATGGGTGTGGTAGCACACCCCTAGGTGGTGAGGCAGGAAGATTGTGAATTCCAGGGGACAACCTGATCTACATAGCAAGACCCTCTGTAGAAAACGGAAAAAAAAAAAAACCAACAGCCAACAGTTGCCACATGGTTCCTGCCTTTTCTCCTCTGCACTTGTTTATTTATTATTGTGTTTATTTTTCTTTTATTGTTGAAGCTCTTTGGCTAGCTTCCAACTCACCGTGTAGTTGAATGTCACCGTAGAACTTTGTGTGTGCTACCCACTCAACCATTCTACCACCCAAGCTGCCCACTTCTCCCTCGGACTTCCTTGTTCTCAGAAAATGCAGTGAGAGTCAGAAGACGCAAATCCGACTCCACAGGAGTTCTCTGCAAACCCGTACTGGGTGGCAGATGATTGCATGCAAGCCAGACTGGGTCTTCAGGCGTGCCTCAGGGGTGGTGTCTGTCTAGCATGCCTAAGGTAGTATACTGCAGATAAGGGGGTTGTCTCAAACTGGGGGCAGATTGAAGGTAAAGTTGGGGAGCCAGGCGTGCTGGTACATACCTTAATCCCAGTCCCTGCAAGGTGGCAGATAGATCTCTGTGACTTTGAGGCCAGTCCAGTTTATACAGTAAATTGCAGGTGAACTAGGGATACTTAGTGAGACCCTGTTTCAGACAAAAAGAGAGAACGGTAGGTGGGTAAAATTGGGCTGGGCGTGTGGTGCAGTTGGCAGGGTACTTGTTAGCACTGAGGAATCCCTGGGCTACCTCCTCCAGACTCACTCCCCACCACCACATAAAACCCACCAGGTTGTAGCCAGGCATGATGCATGGTGCTTGCACGCCTTTAATCCTAGCTCTCAGGAAGCAGAGGCAGAGGCAGGCAGCTTCTGAGGCTAGACTGGCCTATATAGTGAGTTCCAGGACAAAAAAAAGGAGGAAAAGGAAAAGAAAAAGTTAGTACTAGGGGTGCTGTTAAGAATTGGAATTCTAATGCAGTCACCCACACAGGGCAACTCACAAATACCTATGTCTCCAAGTGGTCCAACACCTGCTTCTGGCCTCTCTGGGCACCCAAATACACATTTACACATACATGTATGCATACAGTCCTACCCACCCACATGCACACATAAAGTCAATCTCATTAAAAATCATCATTAAAGGGGAATACTTTTCCTTTTCCTTTTTTGAGGGATTCACTGTATAGCACTTGTCTGGCCTGAAACTCATTTTGTAGACCAGGCTGGCTTCAAACGAGTGGAGAGCCACCTGCCTCTGCCTCACCAATCCTGGGGTTAAAGGAACTTGCCACCACATCCAGCCGACTTCTTTTTGAAGGGAAGACAGGATCCTTCTGTCTCTACTTCTTGTCTGCTGGGACTGCTTGTGTCTGCCTCTGTACTCAGTGTAAGTAAAAATGAGTTTTTCCACAGAGGCATAGGCAGAACTGGGCAGTCCTGTAGGCTGCACCTTGTGGTTTTGCTGGCAAAAACTGAAAGCCCGAATGCAGCATTCATTCTTCTGACTCTGAGCAGAATGATTTGGTGCTATTCTTCTGTTTCCTGGACTTTTCTAGCCCTCTGGAGTTAGACCCTGGGCCCAGGGAAGGAGGGGAACAAGGTGGAGGATGGGTTTTGTGAGTGATGTGGTTGTTCCTGGTCAGAGTCAGAGGAGGGGTTGCTATGCTTGCCCCTTCCAGCTCACCATGGGGAAGTAGGACTTGACATCTTGCCCCAAGAAACTAAAAGCTTGGAGTAAGACCTTTCTGTCACTTTGCACTTCTCCTGTCCCTGGGAAACACAGGCAGATGAGTTAAGCAGGATTGTTTGTGTAGGAGTGTGGGTCAAACCCCATTACAACAACCTTCCTTAGGCAGGTTGGTAATTTAGTGACAAGGGAGTGGACACTCTTGTTTGGTTCCTAGACAAGTGTGAGATGGGCAGCTTGAGATTCAGGACCCACATCCCCTACAGGGAGAGGGTAAACCACTTTACACAGACTTGATCAGAGACCGGGGCAATAAAGACGGGAGATTTCTGGTGCCACTGGCTGGCTATTCTGGGCTTCTTTACTGAGCATAGTGTCTGGCTCCCTAGGCAGAGAGGAATTCTCTTCTTCATCCTTCAGGCTACAGGTAACACTAGTTCAGTCTTGGAATGGAGTGGGTGGTCTACTAGGAAGATTTTTTTCTTCGTTTTGCATCCTTTGGTGACTGTCATGCTTTCCATCTGGCCATGTCATCGTTTGTGTTAGTGGCAATGAGCATTCACAAGCTCCCAGGACATCAAAGAGGTCGCAGTGATCTTTGTTTACCTCCAGCTGACTGAAGCATCTAACATGATGGGAAAGGGGCAGAGAGGGGACAGAGATGTTTAATGGTTCTTAAAATAACCAAGCTTAGATCCCAGCTGCATGGGCAAGACCAGGAGAGGCTCTTACTCCCAAACACAGTCCGGGCACGACGTTTGGCCCAGGCCTGACTAAGGAGCCTGAGGTCACCTCTAGCTACATACACACAGAGCTTAAGGCCCAGGATGACAGTTTATTGGAGGAAAAGAGAGAACAGCTTTCAAGATGAGAAGGGACACTTTGCAAATGGAGGGGGCCAGAGACAAGTCCCCAACTTTCTTCCCTTGGAGCTTTGAAACTGGCTTTTGCCTCTAACCATCTATAAATAAAGGGGCCAATTCCCCATTGTCATGGTTGCTGATCCCTTTCCGAAACCCAGGTCACGGCTGATAGGAAGTTGGCATAGACTGGTACCTTTGTACCACTTGTCAGAACATTGAAATACTGCTATGTTAGTATATGACTAATCACATAGGACCACGTAGAATGGCTATTTAGGAGTTAACCAGAGGCAGTTCTGATTGGCTGGTGCTCATGTCCTGACTTTATTAAGTAAGTAAGTATGTATGTATGTATGTATGTATGAATGAATGTATGTGTGTATGTATGTATGTATGTATGTGTGTATGTATGTATGTATGTTTGAATGTATGCGTGCATGCGGATGTGCTGTTTCCTTGCCTGGAAGCCATACCACGCTGGTTGCCCATAACTCTCCCCCCACCCCACCCCCAACTCCTTACTGTTGTGCAAATCAAGGACTTACTGGTGTGCAAGGGGATGTAGTACATGCCAGGGATCAAACTCAGGTCTTGAGGTCTGCAGCTCTCTTGTCCACTGAGATATCTCTCTGACCCCTTTTTTGCAAAAGGGATCTTCACTGATCACCCTCCTCATTCTCAGTAGCCCGAGGCTGGGCTAGACAATAGTAGAGACATAAAAAGAATTCAGTCAGATGCCATGAGCCTAGAGTCCTCGCTTCTTGGGAGACGAGGCAGGAAAATCACTTGAGTTACTAGCCTGGGCAACAAAGGGAGGACTGGAGACATGACTCATGAGTTAAGAGTGCTTGCTGCTCTCTCAGAACCGGTTTAGTTCCCAGCACCCACACCAGATGGCTCACAACCACCTCTGGTCTTTGCAGGGATTCAAACTCATGTTCAACACACTCATACACATATACACAATTTTTTGGTGGTTGTTTTTGGTTTTCAAGACAGGGTTTCTTCGTGGCCTTGGCTTTCCTAGAACTCTCTCTGTAAACCAAGCCGGCCTTGAATTCACAGAGACTAACCTGCTTCTGCCTCTGGAGTACTGGGTCAAAGGCCCATGCCACCACATGCTGCCTATACACACAATTTAAAATAAAATCTTACTTTCATAAGATAAAAAGTCCAATGCACATATCAGGCCCAGACACAGCAATGTCTGATGCAGCTGAGCGGAAGGTGATGTAAGATCCCAAGTGGCTGCCGCTCTCACAGACATCTCATTTATGCTCACATCTCAGCTCAGCCCCTTCAGAGCTGTTTTTTCTCCTTTAGCTCACTGCTCTCCTACTCCTGTGTGCACAAAAGAACAGCTCTTGGGGTTGGGGATTTAGCTCAGTGGTAGAGCACTTACCGAACCCAGGGCCTTGCGAAAAAAAGAAAAGGAAAAAAAAACAAAAAACAAAAAAAAAAACAGCTCTTTATTGCAGACCCTCCACGTTGCCTAGGGTAGCAAACACTGATTAGTTTTTCTGTCCTGCTTTCAAAGCACCCCCCCCGCCCCCGTTCAGCTTACCAGCCCTCTGTCTTCTTCTCTCTTCCCTCCAACATCCTAGCTTGCAAGTCTTGCTGTTTCCAGATAGTAGAGCCCATCTGTTATGGTTCCTCCTCTGAGGCCGACTCTTGCTTTATTGCCAAAGCTGGGCTCACATTCTGTTTCTGAGTGCTGAGATTACAGAGATTTTCCATCATGTCAGGCAACTGTACAGTTTTGGTTGCTAATAATGCAGTACCGGAGGCTGAGCACATTATAGAGAAAAGAGGGTTTTTTATTTAGCTTGATTCTGACCCAAGGTCAACAACATCTGACGATGTCCTTTTTGTCAGAATCCTCAAATGATGCGGGACATCGTATGGTTGAGTCAGGGAACAGGGGATACCTAACCAAGCTGGCTTTTAAATGGACAAGCTGTTTAATAAGAGGTTTTTGTTTTCCATTTTGTGGTTCTGGGGTTTGAGCTCACGGCCTCAAGCATGCTAAACAGGCACTATACCACTGCGTCTCCGAGGAAACTGGCTCTTGTAGTAGATCCACTCTTTAGATAGATAGTGACTCAACCTGCTAATCATGTGCATAGATTAATTCATTTATGAGGCCAGAGGCCTAATCACCTGAGGGTTCCCTCAAGGTCTCACCTTAATATCTCAGAATGGGGGCTAAACTTCAGCACAGACTTCAAAGGGACCTATGTTCAAATCATATGGCAAGTCACATCTAAGAACTTACTAGGTTCTGCTTTCCTTTAAGGCGGCTGTGGCTCCTAGCATTGCCCATGCAGTGTTACAGTGTTCACTGTCCTCCTGGATTCCTCTAGCATTGTCCATGCAGTGTTACAGTGTTCACTGTCCTCCTGGATTCCTCTAGCATTGCCCATGCAGTGTTACAGTGTTCACTGTCCTCCTGGATTCCTCTAACATTACCCATGCAGTGTTACAGTGTTCACTGTCCTCCTGGATTCCTCTAGCATTACCCATGCAGTCTTACAGTGTTCACTGTCCTCCTGGATTCCTCTAGCATTGCCCATGCAGTGTTACAGTGTTCACTGTCCTCCTGGATTCTTATACCCTTTCTTTCATATTTACTGCTGTGATGGTAAATTCAGCACTTAGGCAGAGTCACTGGAATTTTTGTTTGTTTGTTTAATGTATATCTTACATTTCCTGTGCCTGGTATGTCTTATCTGTTTGTCTGGGGGTTTTTTTGTTTGTTTGTTTGGTTGGTTGGTTTTGGGGGTTTTTTGTTTTTGTTTTTTTTTTTGTTTTTGTTTTGGTTTGGTTTTTTTTTTGTGTGTTTTGAGTTTGATTTATTTTGCTTTACCTGATGATCTCCAATTCCTTCCACTTCCCTACAAGTGATATGAGTTCCTTCATTTTCTTCATGGCCAAATAAAACTCCCCTGTGATTGCATCACATTTCCTTGTTTATTATTTTTTTCTTCTATTTTATTGTTTGTTTTGTTTTGTTGCTGTTGTTTTGTTTTGTTTTTTTAAGACAAGGTTTCTCTGTAGCTGTAACCCTGGCTCTTCTGGAACTCTCTGTGTAGACCAGGCTGCCCTTGAACTCAGGGATCCCCCTTACCTCCTCCCCTGCCCTGTTGCCTCTTCCTCCAGAGGTGGCTGGGATTAAAGGCTGTACTACCACTCCTGGCTTCCAGCCGGCTTCTTGTCTAGAATAATAGCAGTTCTTTATTGCCCTTGTACTGCCTGGCATTGTCTCATCTCTCTAGTTCAGGGCAGAGACCAATTCTTACATTGGTGTGTTCCAGACTGCACCATTGCGGTGTTCTGGTGTTCTGCTTGGCGATTGAGTTTATCAGTCAATTTTAAATCCATTCACCCTGCCTCAGATTAACTAAGAGAAATTGTAGGCAAAAGACCATTTTTCATATCTCAAAATTTAGCTAGTGAAGAAGAACATACTCGCAGGCATTGCAAAACTTTCAAGTACAAAAACACCAGGCCAAGATAGTAAACAGACAGACAAGGGCCTTCGCCCACAAGAAACTGAATAGCTCTGGTTGGGGAGGTCAGAACGGACAGCAGGCTCCATGACCCTGTGGGAACGGAGGCTGGGGGTCAGTATGTCCTGGGTGTCTTGCTTCTACTGCAGAAGAAAGGGGCTCAGCTCTTGGGATAACCCAAACTAACTTTCTCAGATTACGTTGCCACTGTGATCATTTGCTTCAGAGTTTGCTGGTGGGTGTGTGAGCGTGAGGGTCGAGGGTGGGTTTTACAGTGGTGGGGATTTAAACCAGGGCCTTGTATATGCTAGGTAAGTACACCATCATTGAACTACACACACAGCCCTGTCTGAAAGAGTATTTTAGGTTTCATAGAACTCGGGTGCACGGTCCTTATCAATCCAGGGCCCAGCGCCATGGATATTAGTATCTTTGCCAGGGTGAGGCTTGTTTTAAAACCACAGCAGACATTTGTTGAGCACTTCTCTCAGAATGTGCTGGAATGTCCGACAGGTGCAGCCTCATGGCTGCAAGGTCCTGCAAAGCTGCTGGTAAAACCAAGAGGCCTGGGCATAGGGAAGTCGCTATAGGAAAGCTGCCAGAAGGCCTACAGCTCTCAGGTTCACTGGACTCAGAGCCTGGGGTCCAGAACCAGCCAAATCCTCTGCTTTTAATCCCTGTGATAGGCCATGTCTTCCACCCCTTTCCCAGAATCGGGAGCAGCCTCACTAGGCTCTCTTGTGCTGGCCCTGCGGACAGCATGGAAGGGGACGTCTCCCTCTAAGATCGCTGTCTTTTGTCCACATGTGCTGGCTGTGGGCCAAGCCTGGAAACTCTCTGCTCATGGAAAGAAAGAACAGAAGCCAGCAAAAAAAGGGTGGGAAGGAGGCTGAGGGGGAGGAAAGGAAGAGAGGGACAGGAAGGGGAGGGAGGGAGGCAACACAGCTGGAGCTGGGGTGGCTGCCAGGAAGCAAGTGAATGTGACCTCCAGGTGCACTCCACTCCAGTGGTTGCTTGGTGATGTGGTGTGAACATCCAGCCCTCAGAGGCACAGGCAGGCCATGATACCCTCTGGGTTTCCACAGCCCTGGACAGATGAGCAGGGTGGCCCTTCCTCTTCTGGTGTTAGGGACAGTGAGGTCAGGTTAAGGCAAACAAACAGCAGGAAAGCCTACAGAGAGAAAGAAATTCCAAATGGCAGTGTATATGGCTGCCTCTGGAGGTGTAGACGGCTGCCCCGGCATGCCTCTGTACCAGGGCATGGCTGGTGGACAACAGGCTGATGGTTGGCTGCTTTGAATGCAATCAGTTCCGTTGAATTGAAGGCTGTACCCCACCCCCGGACGTCTGGAATCGTTCGTTTGACCACCTGTGTTCATTCAGGCATGGGCAAAGTTCATCCCCTCTCCAGATGTCTGTAAAGGGGGCAGTAGTAGGTTTTGTGTACAGATGGAATGAAGAAAGCCAGATGTGGTGGTGCAGGCATGTAATCCCAGCACCTGAGAGGTGGAGTCAGGCGGAGCTGGAGTTTAAAGCCATTCAAGGCTACATAGAGAGTTTAAGATTGGCTTAGAACCCATAGATCCCCATCTCAAAACCTGAACAAGGGCCAGAAAGATGGCTACCCACTTAAACAGCTCACAGTGTATCTTACCTGTAGTAAGTGCTCAAAGGGTATGGTGGTGCATACATTTAATGTGAGCATTAAAGACACAGGCAGCTGGGTCTCTGTGAGTTCCAGGCCAGCCAAGGCTACATAGTGAGACCTCATTCCTCCCTCCCACAAAATAACAACAGCAACCAAATAGTAAATCCTCAATAATTCTAGACATCTGTTCATTATTGCAGCGTGGGATTGACATTGAAAAAAAATAGTTTTTGTTACTAGAATGTTGAATCAGACAGACAGACCACCAAGTCAGACCTGGCAGAGCAGCCTATAATCCCAGCTATTCAGAGACTGAAGGAGGAAGATGCAAAGTTTAAAACCAGCCTGAGCGGCAGGGAAGAGAGAGGCAAAGATTAAAACAGAGACTGAAGGAACACCCATTCAGAGCCTGCCCCACATATGACCCATACATATACAGCCACCCAATTAGACAAGATGGATGAAGCAAAGAAGTGCAGACCGACAGGAGCCGGATGTAGATCGCTCCTGAGAGACACAGCCAGAATACAGCAAATACAGAGGTGAATGCCAGCAGCAAACCACTGAACTGAGAATAGGACCCCCGTTGAAGGAATCAGAGAAAGAACTGGAAGAGCTTGAAGGGGCTCGAGACCCCATATGTACAACAATGCCAAGCAACCAGAGCTTCCAGGGACTAAGCCACTACCTAAAGACTATACATGGACTGACCCTGGACTCTGACCTCATAGGTAGCAATGAATATCCTAGTAAGAGCACCAGTGGAAGGGGAAGCCCTGGGTCCTGCTAAGACTGAACCCCCAGTGAACTAGACTGTTGGGGGGAGGGCGGCAATGGGGGGAGGGTTGGGAGGGGAATACCCATAAGGAGGGGGGAGGGGGGAGGGGGATTGACAGTCTCTGAATAGCTGGGATTATAGGCTGCTCTGCCAGGTCTGACTTGGTGGTCTGTCTGTCTGTCTGTCTGATTCAACATTCTAGTAACAAAAACTATTTTTTCTTTTTTTCGGAGCTGGGGACCGAACCCAGGGCCTTGCGGTTGCTAAGCAAGCGCTCTACCACTGAGCCAAATCCCCAACCCTGTAACAAAAGCTATTAACTTGTTTTTCAAGATAGGGTTTCTCTATGTAGCCCAAGCTGTACTGGAACTTGCTCTGTAGACCTGGCTGGCTGTGAACTCAGAAATCTTCCTGCATTTGCCTCCCAAAGCTAGGATCAAAGGCCTGTACCATGCACCACCACTTCCTGGCTAGACTATTACTTCTTCAAACAAACAAACACCAGTCAGATATTGATGTCGAGCGCCTTTAATCCCAGCACATAGCACATGGCAAAATAGCAAGACCATGTCTTTTCTTTAAAAAGTCAGTCAGGTGGTAGTGGCACACTCCTTTAACCCCACTTGGGAGGTAGAGGCAGGTGGATCTTTTGAGTTCGAGGCCAGCCTGGTCTATGGAGAAAGTTCTGGGATAGCCAGGGCTGCACATAGAAACCCTGTCTCAGAAACCCACCGCCCTAAAAAAAACCCAACCCCACTTCATTGCATTTTATCCTTCCTTCCTATCTATCTGTCTATCTATCTATCCACCTATCTCTCTGTCTGTCTATCTGTCTATCTATCTATCCATCCATCATCTCTCTCTCTCTCTGTGTGACCATCTGTGGCAGCAGATGTATGGAGGTCAGGAGGTTGCAGGAGTTGATTCTCTTTTCATCATGTGGGTTCTGATGGTCTCCTTCTGCCATGTGGGTCCCAGTGATCAAACTCGGGTTGTCAGAGTTGAAAGCCCTTCACTTGCTGATCAGCGCTTCTTCAAATAAAATCACTAACCTCAGAGCTTTCTGATAATCCAGAAAAACAAACAGTAAAAACCAGAGGTTGGGGAGGGAGGGAAAGAGAGAGGGAAGGTCAGAGAGACAGACAGAGACAGACAAAGAGACAGAGAGAGAGTGTGTGTGTCAGAGAGAGAGACAGACAGACAGACAGACAGAGACAGAGACAGAGAGGAGGGGGGATCTGAACAAGTATCCCATGGTCTCCCCCCCCCCCCCCCCAAGCAGCTCTGTACAGAAACTGAGTCATCTGGAGAAAGGACTAGGGAGGAGGCGGGTAGGCGCGAAATGACAGTTGCCTTGGGTTCTGCAGAGTCTGTTCCTGCCTTTCTCAGCTCCACAGGGAAGACAAGGGGGCCCCTGGGCTAGTGTTGTCATTTGCAGACCTGACTTCCTGCCACTCCCCTGCATGCATGCTTGGGAGCGCCTAGCTGATGGGCTTTCCTAGCTCTTATGTTCCCCACCCCCTTCCTCTCTGAATGTCCTCACTAGACTAGGGCTCTTTTAGGAGCACAGTCATTTACAGGCTGGGTTCCCAGTGACCCCAGGGTCATGAGGAGAGAGCTGCTGAGGCCAGCAGGAGGATGTGGCAGGCTGGGTCAGCCAGTGTAGGCGTCACTCCCAACAGGGTCCTGGGAGAAGGGGCTCGGCACTTCCTGGAACCAAATGACTCTGTAAATAGAAGGATGGGAAAATGGGAAGAGATTTGAGCATCCTCTCTCTCCCAGTAGCCTGCTCTGGCTTCTGCTCCTGATGCTGTGGCCTCTTGGGAGTGTTTTCATTCACGTGTGTCCCTGGCAGCTGGGGGTGGGATGTGCAGTCAGCTGCCTCATGTAGTGTAGTTCCAAAAGCAAGGACTGAACAAGCCGGGAGCGGCTACTATTTGGTCCTATATCCACAGTGGCCACTCATTAAATTCTCTCAGGATATACTAGTCATTTGTTTTGTTTTTTTAGTGAGTGGTGGTGGTTTTGCAACTTTCTAATATGGTGACTTCATTTACTTCATCCAGGGCTTAGCATACCCTCTGGTTTAGCACCTAATACCTTCCCAAGTCTTCAGAGAAACTTAGGTCTTGTGGCCATCTCCTTACAGACAACAGACATCACTGGCACATCCAGTGTTAATGAGGAATCAACCTCACCCAGGAAAAGGGATTTCCTGAAAGCAGTTTTCCTGAGTTTGTATTGAATGCTATTAGTTCACAGCCAATCTGCTATGCAGGCTGGAGGCAAAGGGATGGGGCTTGGGTTTCATTAGTAGCTGTGTAGGTTAGGGTTTTACTGCTGTGAACAGACACCATGACCAATGCAACTCTTAAAAGGACAACATTTACTTGGGGCTGGCTTACAGGTTCAGAGGTTCAGTCCATTATCATCAGGATGGGAGCATGACAGCATCCAGGCAGACATGGTGCAGGAGGAACTGAGAGTTCTACATCTTCATCTGAAGGCAGCTATTAGAATACTGACTCCCAGGCAGCTAGGATGAGGGTCTTATGCTCACACCCACAGTGTCACACCTACTCCAACAAGGCCATACTTTCTTACAGTGCCACTCTCTGGGCCAAGCATATACAAAGCATCACAAGAGTCAAGAGAGCTCAGCTTCCTCTAATGAACCACACGAGTGCAGAATCCTGTTTAAGACTCTCTCCCCTTCCCTTTCCACTTTGGAAAATAGGTGTGTGTTATTGAGCATTGTGTGTTAGTAGAGATCCTTTGTGTTGTTTAAACAAAGATGATGATATCTCATTGAACCTGTGGACAGGAGTGCAGACTTCCCAAAGAGGGTTAGAACCAGGGGAGGTACACAGTCACCTACTACCACCATTTTTCCCCTGCTAGGCTCTGTGTTCCTTAGCCCACAGGGAGGGAAACAGCTGCTTTACAGCAACTGTTTCCTGTTCCAGACACACAGAAATTGACCCAGCTTCCTTAAAGTGGAATCTGATTGGCCAAACACAAATTGTCCCTTAGATCCAATTAACCCTGATCTGTTGTAGGGCCAGGACAGTGAGTCTCTGGCTTAAATATGGCTGCCAGTGGCCTTGAGATCGGTGGTTGAGCACAGGAAGATTGTAGAAGGTGATTCCCTGCAATGTAAGCTAGCCCCTTTTCGTGCATGCATGAGCTACCTGCTACCTGTGAGTGGTTTCTTTATGCATAGCATTTCTCGAGCTTAGCTCTTGTGCTTCTTAGATCCTAGTCCTAAAGTCCATTCAGTGAATACTTGGACCTAAGCAGAAATTGAGGATATGGGGAAAGACACAGCTCCCCTAAGGCTCAGTGATACCGTTCAACTGCTTCAAGACTCTTGTAATTGAAATGGACTTCCTGTTATGATTGCCTCACTGCTGGGGTTGGATAAAACTTACCTTCTGCCTTCCAGGTAGGGGGAAATCACTTTTTTGAGGTATAATTCATGTAGAAGAAAAATTCATGATTTACTAGTGTACAGTTTGATTTTTTTCATTTGTCTGTATCAAAATTTGAGGACAATTTTTCACTGGAAAAAAAAAACCCGGGGTTGGGGATTTAGCTCAGTGGTAGAGCGCTTGCCTAGGAAGCGCAAGGCCCTGGGTTCAGTCCCCAGCTCCGAAAAAAAGAACCCAAAAAAAAAAAAAAAAAAAACACCCGTATCCAGCATGTCCCTTAGTCATCCAAACTCCTGAAGCCCTAAGTGACCTCTGTGCTGCTTTGTCTGTGTGGACTGGCCTATTGGGGACATTTCAAAAACATGAAATTATACACTATGTGGGCTTTTAAAAAAGGATTCTTAAAACTTATTGTTTCATTTAATGTATGAGGGGTTGGGGATTTAGCCCAGCGGTAGAGCGCTTGCCTAGCAAGAGCGCAAGGCCCTGGGTTCGGTCCCCAGCTCCGAAAAAAAAAAATCATTTAATGTATGAGTGTGTATGCAGTGCAGGTGGGTGCTTGTGGGGTGTAGAAGTCCTGGATCCCTCCGGAGCTGCAGTAACAGGAGTTATGAGTCACCAGACATGGGTGCTGGGAACAAATTTATGTCCTCTGCAAGAGCAGTACATGCTCCTGCCCAGTAGCCCAAACATGCCAGATCTCACTACAGACCCAGATTTATTTAAAGTGTGCGTGTGGCTGTGGCTGTGGCTGTGGCTGTGGCTGTGACTGTGTTTCTGTGTATGTTATGTTCTTGTGAGCACAGGTGCCTACAGAGGCCAGAGGCATCCACCCCGCTGGTGCTGGAGTTAGGTGAGCCATCCTACCTAGGTGTTAGGTACCAAACTCAGGGGTCCTCTGCAAAAAGAGTATGTGCTCTCAACTGCAACTTCTCTAGCTCCAGTATGTGGAATTTTTTTACTAAATTCAATTTACTTAGCATACTGTTCTCCAAGTTCATCCATGTATCTGTACCGCAGTCCTTTTTATGGCTGAATAATATTCCATTTTATGGATATGCCACATTATTTACCCATTCATTGACTGATGGTTATTTGGAATTCTTTGTCCAATGTTTCTATTTTATTGCTTTCTGGTCAGTATGTACACTGCCCCTCTGAACATTTCTGTAGAATATATATGGGCATAGTTTTTTGTTTTTCAGGGCATGTGTTACTTCTGTTATTATGTTTGCGCTTACAGCAATGCCTAGCAGACTGTAACTGTTAATTTTCTCACCCTGACCATCCCAGAACGTTATGAATGAAAGTTATTTCCTGCTTGTTGCCCTTAGAAGCAGGTCAAGCTGCTCCAAATAGCCTAACCCTGTGGGGTTTCTGAGGTTACTATCACCAGTGGGGCCTGGCAGAGCTGAGATTCTTGAATCAAATCTTAGAGAGGTGATGATCCCATGTAATTACTATCTCAGGTGTGTAGGGAACAGATATCAAAGTTTGAAAAGTGAAATGTGGGATTTGGACTAGAGAGATCTGCCTGGGCTCCCAGTTGTTTTTCTTAAACGTGTTGATACTGGGCAAGCCTCTGACCCTTGACCTCATTTTTAAAGTGAGGCTAATAGCTAGTGGGTGGATATCTAGTTCCTCAGAGGCTGCTGTCAACCCCCAGGCTCCGGCTGTGTTGTGAAACTAGTCCTTGTCTGCTGCTGCTGGATTTCTGGCTGAGAAGGACCCAGGCTCAAGGCTCATCCAGTTTTATGAAATTACCTTTTCTCTTTTGGTACTCGAGGTTGAATCCAGGGTCTCCCGAGTTCTAAGTGTATTCTACCACTAACAGCCCCGCCTCAGGCTAATTTTAATTGACCACTATTCTGTTGAGCTGCTCAGGCGTCCAGTAACACATTAAGAACTCTGTCTCTAAAATTCCTGTGAATTTCGTCAGCAAGGAAGAATCACAACTTCATGTTTTAAGATTTTTGTCTTAAATCCTAACAATGTCTTCTTTGAATTTGATTCTATTAAAGATAACATTAAATTTGGAAATTGTCATCATTCCAGAAAATTAAATCATAATGAAGCTGAAAAAAAAAAAAAAAAAAGAACTCTGTCTCCCGGGGGTTGGGGATTTAGCTCAGTGGTAGAGCATTTGCCTAGCAAACACAAGGCCCTGGGTTCGGTCCCCAGCTCCGGAAAAAAAAAAGAAAAAAGAAAAAAAAAAAAAAAGAACTCTGTCTCCCCACTGAGCCCAGCAAAGGTGTTAGAGGTGAGTTGGAAACCATGCCTGGCTTATTAAAGGGGTGCTGGGCTCAGGCCCACAGGAGGTCAGAAAGTGCTTTTAACGCCGAGCATCTTCCCCGTCCCAGAACCATAGTCCTCTAAAATATAACGTACTTTATAATATTCCAGGGAATAGATATATTATCTAACGTTTGAACTGCTTTTAGTTTTCCAGTATTATAAGTAATAGCTATGAGTGTCATGCATACATTTTTCTTCTGTCTTTAGAGTTATCTCTTAGGATAAATTCCAAAGTATAACACAGTTACAGAACTATAAAAAGACAGCTCCATTAAAAACAGTCTTTTCCCCTGCTCCATTTTTTAAATCTTTTTTAAATTGGTTATTAATTTTTGTTTAGAAACTTTATTTTTGTTTTTTTTTTTTTTAAGGATTTGTTTATTTGTTTGATGTGAGTACACTGTAGCTGTCTTCAGACACACCAGAAGAGGGCATCAGATCCCATTACAGATGGTTGTGAGCCACCTTGTGGTTGCTGCGAATTGAACTCAGGACCTCTGGAAGATCAGTCAGTGCTCTTAACTGCTGAGCCATCCCTCCAGCCCCCCTACTCCATTTTTAAAATAATTATTTTATTATTTTTGGTATGTGAGTTCAAGTGTGCATGGGAGCCACAGGCTGAGATCCCTCCCAGAGCTGCATTACAGCTGCTGTAGGCTGCTCAACATGAGTTCTGGTACCTGCACTTGGACTGAGTCATCCCTCCAGCCCGTTCTCATCCCCCAACCCTGAGACAAGGTCTCACCGTAACCTAACACTCACCGATCCTCCTGCCTCTAGATTAAACTCTGAGATTAAAGACCTTCCATGCCCAAGTGGGAATGAGCAAGTGTTACAAAACTCAGTGTGGTACAAAAAGATAAAGGAGGAGGCTACAGTAGTGAGTAGAGAAATAGAGAATATAGTAACAGTGCAGTAAAACGCGATGACATGACAATTGTAATAAGGATATGCGAACTAACGCTCTCTCAAAATACCTGTCCTACTCCCACACTCGCCCTTCTTGTGATGATAAACAAGGATACGGGTCCCATGTGGTGAGATGAACTGAGGGGAATGATGTGGGCCTGCGTAGTAACAGGCATGCACGTGATCACCGTGTTATCTTGACTGATGACGTCACTGTAACTGTTACATCTACTCTGTGACACAGCCTGTCCTGCAGGACCAAGGAGCGATTTCCCATGTGGTAGGATCAAGCAGGACAGCATGAGATTACCCTCTCGCTACTCAGAATAGCATACATGTAAAATATGCAGATGAGCTGGGTGCGGTGGTGGCACATGCCTTTAGGATGCTGAGGCAAGCAGTTTGTGAGTTTGAGTCTAGCCTGGTCTACACAATGAACTCCAGGACAGCCAGAGCTACAGAGTGAGACTGTAACAGACTCAGACGAAAACAAGCAAAACAACAATAACAACAAAAAAGAAGGAGCAAAACAAAAAAATTACAGATCCTTTCTTTTTTGCCTGTCAGTTTTCATGTAGTATTTAAATTGACTTAGGGCACCTGACCACAGGTGACTGACAACATGGGTGAGGGAGACCCAGGGATGTAGCCTTGACACCCTGACCCTGTGTACCAACTTGCATTTAGAGCGTAGCTGCAATCCTGCTTCCATTACCTGTGAGTTAGGAATTTAATTCTCGGAGATTCATTTTCTCATCAGGTAAATGGCAGAGTGTTGATTTCTGCAGAAATAAGCAACAAACATAATTCCTGTCATAGATGAGAACAGAGAAGCAAGAGCAATTTAGATATTTAGGAGTTTAAAGAAAGCTAGAACTTCTGACTCTTACCAGTTTGAGAACCTGCAGTGCACAAAAGAACCAAGAGGAAGTGTACTTTTATTTTTAAATTTTATGTGCTTTAAAAAAACAAAAACAAAAACAGGGTTTCTGTGTAGCCCTGGCAGTCCTGGAACTTACTCTGCTGTCCAAGTTGGCCTCAAACTCAGAGATTCCTTGCCTCTGCCTCCCAAGTGCTGGGATTAAAGGTGTGCCCCACTACTGCCTGGCTTATGTGCATTTTATTTATGTGTGTGGGTGTCTTGTCTGCATGCATGCCTGTATACCACATGTGTGCCTGGTGTCCTTGGAAGTCACAGAGAGCATGGGTCCCCTAGGACTGAAGTTACAGACAGTTGTGAGCCACCTTGTGGTTGCTGGGAATCACATCCAGGCCATCTGGAAGAGCAGCCAGTCCTCTTCACACCGAGCCATCTCTCCAGCTCTGTACTACTTTTAATTTAAAGACAGACAGACAGACAGACAGACAGACAGACAGACAGACAGACAGACAGACAGAAGGATTGAGCTTAGGGTGGAGCTCGTGCTTGATATATGTTAGTCCCTGGCTTCATTTTCTAGTAAACACAAAAGAGAAATCCAAATTAAGACTCTGAAGTCATACTTTAATACATTTCACAGTGCAGACTTTTGCATATGGGATCTTATATAAGCCAGGTTAGCATCAGAAGCATCAGACCCATCTTTAGATAGCTGAGAAAACCCTTAATCTCCAGATTCTTCCGCCTCCATCTCTTGAATTCTGAAATTACGAGGTGGGCCACCAACGCCCGGCCCTGTACCTTCTACTTTATTGCTTATGACACACACACACACTGGCTTTGTCAGAGCCAACAACACTAGTAGTTAGGGACACTGAGGGGACTGACACCATCAACTTTCCTCACCCTGTAACTTGTGTTCCTGTACAAGGAGCCTATGGAAGTACACGTCTGCCTGTTAACCCTCCGGAAGGCAACAGGGAAGCAATTCTAATTGCTAATTAGCGTTAACATTGCTAATGAGAGAAGAGATGGCAACTTGATTTCCACACAATGTCAAGAGAAATAAACACTTTCCCATGTTTCTATGGTAGCCAAATACATCTCTAAATGAAAGAATTCTCTGCACACGTGAGTTCCTGCCTTTAGGAAAGGGAGAAGGGACATCTTGACTTGTTTTCGGTGCCATGTGAGGTCTAGTTAGCTCTCTCAGGCTGGGCTAGCCACAGGTTCCCAGAGGCACTGATACATCGGACTGACAGGAAATCAGTCAGGTATCAGTCAGGAAAATACCAATCAGATGGCTAGAAGAGGATATTATCACTGACTGAGTATTCATAGCCACAGGCAGTCTCCATGTGACTTAGCTTCTGCTTTGACCTGAAATCCTTATACCAAAGCCAGTGTGGGGATCTGCAAGCCTCTATTTCTTTAGCAAATCCCTGGGAGAATAAGGAGAAAAGGCTTACCTTGCATCAAAATAAACCATGTTAAGTTATAGTCCAAGATCAGCAGACGTGGTGGCACGTAGCTACAACCCTTGCACCAGGCAGGCTGAGGAAGAAGGATAGAAGTTTGAGATGAGCTTTTCCTGCCCCAGAAACAAAACAAGGGTGGGTGTGATGACCTGAATTCAAACCCCAGGCCCCCATGGTGGAAAGAAAGGGCCAACTCCCCATAGCTGGTCTCTGACATCCACATAAATGCTGTGCTACATGCAATAAATAAATAAAAAATTTTAAATGTGTACATGAAGCTGGGTGGTAGTGACACACACAGCACTCGGGATGCAGAGGCAAATGGGTCTCTGTGAATTCAAGACCAGCCTGGTCTGCAAAGTGAGTCCAGGACAGCCAGGGAAACCATGTCTTGAAACCACTCCCCTCCCCAAATCGTGCATGTTTAGTACAGACAGATGCAGCTCTTTCTCCCCAAGTATCTCTGAGTTGTGGTTGTATTAGAAACACAGAGAGTACAGAGAGCCTATTGTATGATTCCTGAGGCCACTGTGAAGCAGTGCAAGCCATTTAAGGCGTTTCCTGGGGCCCAGAGTTCTCCATCTTCTTCCATATGTGCAAACATTGGATTGTTCTTGAAACACTAACAGTGCACAGGCAGGCGGATCTCGGTGGATCCAAGGCAAGCCTGCTTTACAGAACAAGGTCCAGGATAGGCAGAGCTGTACACAGGAACCCTGTCTCAAAAGGAAGGAAAGAGAGAGAGAGAGAGAGAGACAGACAGACAGACAGACAGACAGGACTAATAATGAGTGTAATCTACAACTGTATGACCATTATCAAGTGTATAAATACTGTGCTGCAGAAATAGTTTACCAACGTGAGATCAGGAGATGCACCCGCTCCCCTGCCTGGTTATTCCCACTTCCATAAACATACTTGTTTTAGTTGTAGTTTTAATTACTTTACCTTATGGGTGTTTTGCCTGCACATACGTGTGTACACCATGCATGTCTGATGCCCACGGAGGCTGACGAGGTGCATATCTCCTGGAACTGGAGTTACAGATGGTTCGTCAGCAATCTTGCGGGTGCTGAGACTGGAAATGGGACCTTGGGAAGAGCAGCCAGTGCTCTTCTGCTGGGCCATCTCTCCAGCTCCAGGTCGAGACATTTCACAATCACCTGAAACTCCAACTTCTGGGAATATGAGGCCGCTGGCCCTCACACACACACACCCACATACAGACATGCACACATGCACATGATTGGAATGAAAATAACTCTTAAAAGCAACAAGAATTGCTTGATGGGATTCCGAGATATCATATTTAAGTCATAAGGGGATAATTAATGCCCAAGTAGCTATGCCTCCCTGGTCACTGGGAGGCAAGAGAGTCAGAAAGTCAGGCCGGGGTGAATTCCACAGACAGTGCCAGGGACCTGAAGGCTCCCCTCCCCTTGAGGTGCGGAGCTGCAGGCTCCCCCTTCCTATTTGGGATAAACTACTCTCGGTTTTAATTCTCTAGCCTCTGCCAGAGAGGTATTGTTTTTCTAGTTAATGACTTGACTTGTAGTCCAGGCCACTTGCAAATAGAAAAAATGATGTATAGGGAGTTTTAGCTGGACTGTAAACCTTGGGGGTAGGGTATGCTTTAAGGGACTGAAAAAAATACTGCTTTTTAAATAAATGCAGCAGTGGGCTTGAGAGGTGGCTCGGCGCTCGAGCACTTATAGAAGACCACGGTTTGGTCCCAGCACCATGTCATAACTACAGTCTCGTTCTAGAGAACCCGTCCAACCAACCCCCTCTTCTACCTCTGTAGGCTCCAAGCATGCACGTGACACAGACATACATATTGGCAGCGCACATAAAAGTAAATCTTTAAAAGAATAATAATAATACAGGGCTGGAGAGACGGCTCAGGGGTTAAAAGCACTGACTGCTCTTTCAGAGGTCCTGAGTTCAAATCCCAGCAACCACATGGTGGCTCACAACTGTGTAATTGGGTCTGATGCCCTCTTCTGGTGTGTCTGAGACAGCTACAGTGTACTCATATATAATGAATAAGTAAATCTTTAAAAAAATAACATGAGCTTTGTAGTTATAGACCATTTGAGGGCTGTTAAAATTTTTAATCGTCAGAGATAAGATGGTACACTCCTGTAGATACCAGTCTGAGGCAGGAGACTTGCCATGAATTCTAAGACAGCTTGCCACACACACACACACACACACACACACACACACACACACACACACACACACACTCATGCATGATGTGTGTGCTTTGCACACTGTTTCAAAAAACAAAAATAGTAATAAGTAGGCCCATCTGGTTAATAGGAAGTCCTACTTTTATAGAAAACAGTTGGGTGAGGAAATGTGGTATAAATATTCTTTCATTATCTGTCTTGGTCAGCAGTCTGAATCACAAGGCCAAATTGCTGAAGAAAAAAATGAGTTCTCAGTTGTGTGACAGTCATGTAAATACTGTTATTTATCATGCTAGGTTCCAGGCCAGCCCCCAGAGTTGATTCGGTATATCACAGATGTCCCTAAGCTCACAGTGCACAGTTCACAAACTTGGAGTGCAGACCTATAAAATGACAGTAAAGTTTATGTATATAAAGTACTCTCAAATAAGGCTAGCCTTATTGTTTTAGGATTGATTTTTAGGAAGCAAGCATGTTGGTAAATGCCTTTAATCCCAGCACTTGGGTGGCAGAGTTAGGTAGATTTCTGAGTTCAAGGTCAGCCTCAATTACTGGCAGCAAGGGGTACACTGAGAAACCCTGTCTCAAAAAAGGAAAGAAACAAAAAGATTAATTACTTTTATTTACATGTATATGTGAGTATAGACTGTGTGTGCTGATGCCAGTGCAGGCCAGAAGGGTGTGTCAGACCCACAGAGCTAAAGTTATAGGTAGTTGTGAGCCTCCTCATGTGGCTGTTGGGAGCTGAACTCAGGTCCTAGTTCTGTTCTAAAATAAAAGTGTTCTTAACTACTGAGCCATCTCTCCAGCCTGGATTTATTATTATTATGTGTGTATGAGTGTGTGTGTGTGTGTGTGTGGTGTATGTGTGTATTGCATGTGTGCCACAAGCTTGCCTCTAAAGGTCAGAGGACAAGCTGTATGAGTCAATTTCTCTTACCCTGTGGGCTCTGGTGATGATCCCTGATTGGCAGCAAGTATCTCTACCCACTGAGACATCTGGCTAGCCTAATCATCAAGGGTGGGGGGAGAGAGAGAGAGGGAGAGAGAGAACAGCCTACTCCACACTTGTGTGAATCGAGACATCCTGATGGCTGTTGCTAAATGTGAGTGTATTTTTTTGTCTCTTCACTTCCACACTCTGCTGCCCATTCAGATTTGCCCTTGGAATAGGACCCCAGAATATACCATCTGTCGGTCCCCAGGAGCCTGTGACTTTAGTCCTGGGAGTTATTACCTGATGGGAAGTGACTTCACTTAGTGTCATGTGTTTGAGGCTAACACTACTTGGGAGCATCCTCTGGAAGGATGTTGGTGGCTCCGCTCCATTTGGAAAAGCTTTGCTTCCTCAGACAGTGGGGAGAGAAAGCTGCTGCAGGAGCTGACTGTAGCCCAGGCACTGTCCTGGTGTGCTCCTGAAGGAAGGAGTCTTACTTCACTAGGAGTCCCCTAAAGCATCCTGCACACAGCTTGACAGGAGTCGAAAAAAAAATATGGGAAGCTGCCTGGCTCACAGGGAAGAGGATTGCATGGTGGGTGTTTGGTCTGTGGAGGCAGAGTGCAGGCTGTAGAGAGCAGGGGTAAGGAGTGGAGATCGACTGTGCTTCCCCCCCCCTCCCGTCCCATGTGGCTATCTGCCAGAAGAAGACAGAAAGGCAGTGTCTGTGGGCCCAGCCGCATGGAGAGGCTCCAGAAGCTTCAGCTGTGAGTGTTGTGAGAGGGACAATGAGTTCCTTCCTGTCAGTGAAAGGCCTTTCAGGGCTCCCCTCCACTGTGGGATGGGTAGGCCCAAGCTCCTGGCTTCCCTGGAGAACTGGGCTCAGTTACACCACAGATTTATTCCAGAATATATGGTGCTGGCTTGCTGCACAGTAAAAGCCCCTGGGCAAGCCTGTGCTCCAGCTCTTCCCAGTCTCCAGCTCCAGCTCCAGTGACTTCGCCTGCTCCAGTCATTGTTCAGCTCTCGGGTCCCCCTTGCCTCCTTCCTCTTAAAAAGAATGCTTGTGGGGTTGGGGATTTAGCTCAGTGGTAGAGCGCTTGCCTAGGAAGCGCAAGGCCCTGGGTTCAGTCCCCAGCTCTGAAAAAAAGAACAAAAAAAAAAAAAAAAGAATGCTTGTATCTTTATTTATTTGTACGTGCATGCACACTGGTGAAAAGGGCAGACGACACGGTGTAAGGTGAGTCCTTCCTTCCACCCTGGAGCTAGAACTCAGGTCATCAGGTTGGGTGACAAGCACCTTTACCTGTGAGCCATCTCACCAGACCGTGTCTTCATCTTCATAAAGTGTGGTCCATCAGTACTATATTTTTATTTATTTTATGTTGTAATTAAATTTATGTGTTTGCTGTCTTATTCACTATTCTATTGCTGTAAAGAGACATCATGACCAAGGTGGCTCTTTTATAAAGGAAAAGGGTTTAACTGGGGCTTACATGAAGTTTCGGAGTGTGCTGACACAAATGTCACTAGAACAGTAGCTGAGAGCTTTATATCCAGATCCCAGGCAGCAGCCAGAGAGACAAACAGACAGTGACAATGGGGGGGGGGGGGTGCGGCACGGGGGAGGCAGAGCCTGACTGAGTCTGGCTTGTGCTTTTGAAACATCAAAGCCCAGCAACATACTTCCTCTAACTGGGGACTAAGCATGCAAATATATGAGCCTATGGGGTCATTCCCATTCAAACCGCCACATGTATTTATTTATGTCTCTTCTTTGGCCTTTCCCTGCTGCTAGCTAAGATCTATAAGCATGTCTTGGAACAGGCCCCTTGATTGCTTTGGGGAAGTTCTGAGCCAGGACATTGAGTAACCTCAGTGTTACCTGGCAGGCTTGCCAGCCCTAAAGAAAGGGAAGAAGTCTTGGAAGCCTGAGGAGATCATGTGACCTCATCCACCTGGGACAGCTTTTCTGAATGGTTTCTTCTTTTTTTTTTTTTTTTTTTTTTTTAAAGATTTATTCATTTATTATATATAAGTACACTGTAGCTGTCTTCAGATACACCAGAAGAGAGGATCGGATCCCTTTACAGATGGCTGTGAGCCATCATGTGGTTGCTGGGAATTGAACTCATGACCTCTGGAAGAGCAGTCAGGTGCTCTTAACCACTGAGCCATCTCTCCAGCCCTGAATGGTTTCTTCTTGCCACCTCCCATTCTGGGTGAAGTGGGGCCACATACACATTTCCTTCTGAAGGAGGGACCCATGTGCCTCACTGAGTATGTATCCCTGGTCCTCTAGGCTTCCTGGAGCCTGTCTTGATGCTGACATAGTGACCAGGGACAGGCAGGCCACAGGCAGCCACAGCCCAACTGCAATTCAGAGCTACAGATTGACTGACAAGTAAGAGTCTCCCTTGGCGTGCACCAAGGATGAGAAGCAGACAAGCAAGCTTCTCAGCCTCCTTCCACTCTCCCTGAGAGTGTAGGAAATGAAGGCCTGTCTCCCTTCCTTCCTTTTCTTCCTTCACCAACCCCCTTTCCTTAACTAAGGAAGTGTCACTCTCCCGAGCCTCCCGTCAGACGTCTCCTTGAACTGCCTTCATTGGAGAGGTGTGGACATTGCTGAGTGAGTGTTGTGTGCCTTCCAGGCCAGAGCCTATTTTTCTAGGGTAGAATCACGGTTTTTCATATAACTCTGAACCTTAAAGCTTTGCAGCCGTAGCTGGCCACATGGTCAGCGTTTCCCACCTTCTGCTAGCGTGGAGCTTTTCCCTAATACTGCTCACATTCCTCTATCACTGAGCCAGCTCATCACAACTCTGCAGCCCAGACCCTAGAAACAGGAACCGCAGACCCCCACGGGTATAAGAGTCATGTGGAGAAGACACTCTGTCTGGCCTGGGGACAGTTGAAATAGTGTTCTCATCCTTTACCCCTCTTGCTTGACCTTGGTAAATACAGTATGCTCTTCCAACAAGCCATTGTCTCTTCCTCAAACTCCAGGTGTTTGAGATATTAAATGAAAACTGTAGGTCACAGTTGCCATCAGTTGAGTGCCTTGGGATGGATGGATACATATACATATATATATATATGTATATATATTCATTTGTATTTTATTGTATATTATTATATTTTATATATAATTAAATAACATTTACATATAAACATATATTTATATATTTAAATTTGTTATATGTTAAAACATTTATATACTATATAAATCAATATTATAGAAATATATTACATTTCTAAATAAATATATGTAAATATATTTGATATATATTCATTTATTAAATGCATATGTACTAACCTACCATGTACCAGGAACAACAAACTAGGCTGACGTGGCTTCTGCACTCAGAAGGCTCCAGAAGAAAGGAGCTTGTATTCCTACTTTTAGAAGAAAAAAAAATGGAGGGCTGGGGATATAGCTCAGGGGTAGAGCCCACCCAGCATGCTCAAATCCTTGGCTCAGTCTCCATTCGGAGAAGAAAACTTAGCAAGGACTCAAACCCACATCTTTGTGACTCCACAGCCCTTGCATGTATCCACCGTGCAGAGCCACGGTAGTGTCTGTGACTGAGTGACGTCTGCTCTGTCGGTGGCTGTCAGCAACACACACTAACCTGGGTGGCCATGTTCTCACTCATCTGTCGTCTTCCCTCTTGTCAAGAGAAAGGAAACCGTAAGTTCTGCCATTTCAGTTCTCAGGAAAATAGTGATGAGTCATGATTCTGCCTAAAACCTAAATTCATCTACTATCTTGAAGACAACTAAAAATTTTTTAATTGGATTTTTTTAATGTACATTTCAAATGTTATTCCCTTTCCCAGTTTTCCGTTCATAAGCCCCCTATTCCCTCCCCCTTCGCCTTCTTCTATGAAGGTGTTCCCCCTCCCCAACCACCCCCCTTCTGGCCTCCCCACCCTGACATTTCCTTATACTGGGGAGTCCACCCTGGGCAGGACCAAGGATTTCTCCACCCATTGGTGCCCAACAAGGCCATCCTCTGCTACATATGTGACTGGAGCCATGGGTCTGTCCATGTGAGGTCTTTGGGTAGTGGTTTAGCCCCTGGGAGCTCTGATTGGTTGGTATTGTTGTTCTTAAGGGGTTGTAAGCCCCTTCAGCTCCTTCAGTCCTTTCTCTTAATTCCTCCAACAGGGACCTCATTCTCAGTTCAATGATTGGCTCTGTTTTCAACATGCTCTGGCTGAGCCTCTCAGGAGACAGCTATATAAGGCTCCTGTCAGCATGCACTTCTTGACTTCATCAATATTGTCTAGGTTTGGTGGCTGTATATACATGGGCTGGATCCCCTGGTGGGGCAGGCTCTGAATGACCATTCCTTCAGTCTCTGCTCCAAACTTTGTCTCCATATCCCCTCCTATGAATATTTTTGTTCCCCCCTTTAAGAAGGACTGAAGCATCTGCACTTTGGTCATCCTTCTTCTTGACCTTCATGTGGTCTGTGGATTTTATCTTGGGTAATTCAAGCTTTTGGGCTAATATTCACTTATCAGTGATTGCATACCATGTGTGTTTTTCTGTGATTGGGTTACCTCACTCAGGATGATATTTTCTAGTTCCATACATTTGCATATGAATTTCATGAAGTCATTGTTTTTGATAGCTGAGTAGTACTCCATTGTGTAGATGTATCACATTTTCTGTATCCATTCCTCTGTTGAACGGCATCTGGGTTCTTTCCAGCTTCTGGCTATTATAAATAAGGCTACTATGAACATAGTGGAGCACGTGTCTTTGTTGTATGTTGGAGCATCTTTTGGGTATATGCCCAAGAGAAGTATAACTGGGTTCTCAATGTCCAATTTTCTGAGGAACCTCCAGACTGATTTCCAGAGAGGTTGTACCAGTTTGCGATCCCACCAACAGTGGAGGAGTGTTCCTTTCTCCACATCCTCACCAGCATCTGTTGTCATCTGAATTTTTTTATCTTAGCCATTCTGGCTGTTGTGAGGTGGAATCTCAGGGTTGTTTTGATTTGCATTTCCCTGATGACTAAGAATGTTGAACATTTCTTTAGGTGCTTCTCAGCCATTCGATATTCCTCAAATGAGAATCCTTTGTTTAGCTCTGTATCCTGTTTTTTAATAGGGTTATTTGGCTCTTTGGAGTCTAACTTCTTGAGTTCTTTGTATATATTGGATATTAGTCTTGTATCAGATGTAGGACTGGTAAAGATCTTTTCCCAATCTGTTGGTTGCTATTTTGTCCTAATGACAGTTTCCTTTGCCTTACAGAAACTTTGCAGTTTTATGAGATCCCATTTGTCGATTATTGATCTTAGAGCATAAGCCATTGGTGGTTTTTTTTTTTTTTCAGGAAATTTTCTCCAGTGCCCACGTGTTTGAGATTCTTCCCCACTTTTTCTTCTATTAGTTTGAGTGTATCTGGTTTGATGTGGAGGTCCTTGATCCACTTGGACTTAAGCTTTGTACAGGGCGATAAGAATGGATGGATTTACATTCTTCCTCATGCTGACCTCCAGTTGAACCAGCACCATCTGTTGAAAATGCTATCTTTTTTTTCCACTGAATGGTTTTAGCTTTTTGGTCAAAGATCAAGTGACTATAGGTGTGTGGGTTCGTTTCTTGGTCTTCAGTTCTGTACCACTGATCTATCTGCCTTTCTCTGTACCAATACCATGCAGTTTTTTGTTTTTGTTTTTTGTTTTTTTTAATCAGGATTGCTCTGGAATACAGCTTGAGGTCAGGAATGTGATTCCCCCAGAAGTTCTTTTATTGTTGAGTATAGTTTTTGCTATCCTGGGTTTTTTGTTATTCCAAATGAATTTGCAAATTGTTCTTTCTAACTCTATGAAGAATTGAATTGGAATTTTGATGGGGATTGCATTGAATCTGTAGATTGCTTTTGGCAAAATGGCCATTTTTTACTGTATTAATCCTGCCAATCCATGAGCATGGGAAGTCTTTCCATCTTCTGAGATCTTCTTCAGTTTTTTTCTTCAGAGACTTGAAGTTCTTGTCATACAGATCTTTCACTTGCTTGGTTAAAGTCATACCACACCAAGGTATTTTATGTTATGTGTGACTATTGCGAAGGGTGTCATTTCCCTAATTTCTTTCTCAGCCTATTTATGCTTTGAGTAGAGGAAGGCTACTGATTTGAGTTAATTTTATACCCCGACACTTTGCTGAAGGTGTTTATCAGGTTTTGAAGTTCTATGGTGGAACTTTTGGAGTCACATAAGTATAGTATCATATCATCTGCAAATAGTGATATTTTGACTGCTTCCTTTCCAATCTGTATCCTTTTGACCCCCTTTTGTTTTCTGATTGCTCTGGCTAGGACTCAAGTACTATATTGAATAAGTAGAGAGAGAGTGGGCAGCCCTGTCTAGTCCCTGATTTTAGTGGGATTGCTTCAAGTTTCTCTCCATTTAGTTTAATGTTAGCTACTGGTTTGCTGTATATGGCTTTTACTGTGTTTAGGTATGGACCTTGAATTCCTATTCTTTCCAGGACTTTTATCATGAAGGGGTGTTGAATTTTGTCAAATGCTTTCTCAGCGTCTAATGAGATGATCATGTGGTTTTTTTCTTTGAGTTTGTTTATATAGTGGATTACGTTGATGGATTTTCGTATATTGAACCATCTCTGCATCCCTGGGATGAAGCCTACTTGATCATGATAGATGATCATTTTGATGTGTTCTCGAATTTGGTTTGTGAGAATTTTATTGAGTATTTTTGTGTCGATATTCATAAGGGAAATTGTTCTGAAGTTCTCTTTCTTTGTTGGGTCTTTGTGTGGTTTAGGTATAAGAGTAATTGTGGTTCATAGAAGGAATTGGGTAGTGTTCCTTCTGTTTCAATTTTGTGGAATAGTTTGGACAATGTTGGTATTAGGTTTTCTATTAAGGTTTGATAGAATTCTGCACTAAACCCAACTGGTCCTGGGCTTTTTTTGGTTGGGAGACTTTTTTTTCCTTTTTTTGGAGCTGGGGACCGAACCCAGGGCCATGTGCTTGCTAGGCAAGCGCTCTACCACTGAGCTAAATCCCCTTTAAAAAAAAAAACAATATTTATTTATTATGTATTATACAGCTTTCTGCCTGCATGTACAACTACAGGCCAGAAGAGGGCATCAGACCTCATTACAGATGGTTGTGAGCCACCGTGTGGTTGCTGGGATTTGAACTCAGGACCTCTGGAAGAGCAGTCAGTGCTCTTAACGGCTGAGCCATCTCTTCAGCCCCTGGTTGGGAGACTTTTATTAACTGCTTTTATTTCTTTAGGAGTTATGGGACTGTTTAGATGGTTTATCTGATCCTGATTTAACTTTGGTACCTGGTATCTGTCTAGAAAGTTGTCCACTTCATCCAGACTTTCCAGTTTTGTTGAATATAGGCTTTTGTAGTAGGATCTGATGATTTTTTGAATTTCCTCAGATTCTATTGTTTTTTTTTGTTTTTTGTTTTTTTTTTTTTTTTTTTTTGGTTCTTTTTTTCGGAGCTGGGGACCGAACCCAGGGCCTTGCGCTTCCTAGGTAAGCGCTCTACCACTGAGCTAAATCCCCAGCCCCCAGATTCTATTGTTATGTCTCCCTTTTCATTTCTGATTTTGTTAATTTGGACACACTCTCTGTGCCCTCTGGTTAGTCTGGATAAGGGTTTATCTATATTGTCGATTTTCTCAAAGAACCAACTTTTGGTTCTATTGATTCTTTCTATGGTCCTTTTTGTTTCTATTTGGTCGATTTTAGCCCTAAGTTTGATTATTTCCTGCCTTCTACTCCTCCTGGGTATATTCGGGTTTTTTGTTTGTTTGTTTATTTGTTTGTTTTGTTTTTTTCTCTAGAGCTTTTAGGTTTGCTGTCAGGCTGCTAGTGTATGCTCTCTCCAGTTTCTTTTTGGAGGCACTCAGAGCTATGAATTTTCCTCTTAGCACAGCTTTCATTGTGTCCCATAAGTTTGGGTATGTGGTGCCTTCATTTTCATTAAAACCTAAAAAGTCTTTAGTTTCTTTCTTTATTCCTTCCTTGACCAAGTTGTCATAGAGTAAAATGTTGTTCAAGTTTCATGTGTATGTGGGCTTTCTGTTGTTTTTTGTTGTTATTGAAGACCAGCCTTAGTCCGGGATGATCTGATAGGACATAGCACACATGGGATTATTTTCTTCTGTATCTGTTGATACCTGTTTTTTGACCAATTATATGGACAGTTTTGGAGAAGGTACCATGAGTTGCTGAGAAGGAGGTATATTCTTTTGTTTTAGGATGAAATGTTCTATAAATATCCGTTAAATCCATTTTGTTCATTACTTCTGTTAGTTTCTTTATGTCTCTGTTTAATTTCTGTTTCCATGATCTGTCCATTGATGAGAGTGGGGTGTTGAAATCTCCTACTATTATTGTGTGAGGTGCAATGTGTGCTTTCAGCTTTAGTAAGGTTTCTTTTATGAATGTAGGTGCCCTTGCATTTGGAGCATAGATATTCAGGATTCAGGATTGAGAGTTCATCTTGGTGGATTTTTTTGATGAATATGAAGTGTCCTTCCTCATCTTTTTTGATAACTTTAGGTTGAAATTTTATTCAATATTAGAATGACTACTCCAGCTTGTTTCTTGGGACCATTTGCTTGGAAAATAGTTTTACAGCCTTTTACTCTGAGATAGTGTCTGTCTTTGTCACTGAGGTATATTTCCTGTATATAGCAAAATGCTGGGTCCTCTTTACCTATCCAGTCTGTTAGTTTATGTTTTTTAATTGGGTAATTGTGTCCATTGATGTTAAGAGATATTAAGGTTAATGATTGTTGTTTCCTGTTATTTTTGTTGTTAGAGGTGGAATTATGTTTGTATGGGCCTCTTCTTTTGGGTCAGTTGCAAGGAGATTACTTTCTTGCTTTTTCTAGGGTGTAGTTTCCCTCCTTGTGTTGGAGTTTTCCACCTATTATCTTTTGTATGGCTGAATTTATGGAAAGATACTGTATAAATTTGGGTTTGTCATGGAATATCTCTCCGTCTATGTTCATTGAGAGTTTTACTGGATATAGTAACCTGGGGTGGCATTTGTGTTCTCTTAGGGTCTGTATGACATCTGTCCAGGATCTTCTGGCTTTCATAGTCTCTGGTGAGAAGTCTGGTGTAATTCTGATAGGTCTGCCTTTATATGTTACTTGACCTTTTTCCCTTACTGCTTTTAATATTCTTTCTTTGTTTTGTGCATTTGCTGTTTTGACTATTATGTGATGGGAGGAATTTCTTTTCTAGTCCAATCTTTTTGGAGTTCTGTAGACTTCTTGTATGTTTATGGGCATCTCTTACTTTAGGTTAGGGAAGTTTTCTTTTGCTGAAGATATTTACTGGTCCTTTGAACTGGGAGTCTTCACTCTCTTCTATACCTATTATCCTTAGGTTTGATATCATTGTGTCTTGGATTTCCTGGATGTTTTGGGACAGGAGCTTTTTGCATTTTACGTTTTCTTTGTCAGTTGTGTCAATGTTTTCTATGGAATCTTCTGCCCCTGAGATTCTCTCTTCTCTCTCTTGTATTCTGTTGGTGATGTTTGCGTCTATGACTCCTGACCTTTTCCCTAGGTTTTCTAGGGGTTTTCTCCTTTTGTAATTTTTTTTATTGTATCTATTTCCATTTTTAAATCCTCAATGGGGGGATGGGGATTGCCTAGGAAGCGCAAGGCCCTGGGTTCGGTCCCCAGCTCCGAAAAAAAGAACCAAAAAAAAAAAAAAATCCTCGATGGTTTTGTTCAATTCCTTCACCTGTTTGGTTGTGTTTTCCTATAATTCTTTAAAAGAAGTTTTGTGTTTCCTCCTTAAGGGCTTCTACTTGTTTACCTGTGCTGTCCTGTATTTCTTTAAGGGAGTTATTTATGTCCCTTATCCTCTACCATCATCATGAGATGCGATTTTCAATTCAAATCTTGTTTTTCTGGTGTGTTTAGATATCCAGTATTTGCTTTGGTGGGAGAACTGGGCTCTGATGATGTCAAGTAGTCTTGGTTTCTTTTGGTTAGGTTCCTGTGCTTGCCTCTCACCATCAGGTTGTCTCTGGTGTTAGCTTGTCTTACTGTCTCTGACAGTGGCTTGACCCTCCTGTAAGCCTGTGTGTCAGCACTGCTGTAGACCTGTTTTCTTTCAGCTGGATATGGGTACAGAGAGCTGTGGGATCAGTTCAGCTCTGGGTGCAGGCAGAAACCGGAAGCCTAAAAAAGAATTTTAAGGATGAAGAGGTGGCTCAGAGGTTAAGAGCTCTTAATTCTCTTATAGAAGATCAGGTTCAGTTCTCAGTACCCACACAGCAGCTCACAACCTGTAACTCCAGTTCCAAGGGGTGTGGCGCCCTCTTCTGGCCTCCAGGGGCACTGAACGCACATGTGGCGCACTTACATATGTGCCAGCAAACACACTCATGCATAAAGTACCAATAAAATAAATACTATTTTTTCTTCTGTAAGCACTCTTATGAACCCTAATTGTTGTTTTCAAAAACAAATTCTGGTCTGATCACCATGGAAAGTGTGTTTGTGTTTTCACAAGTTTGAAATTTATACTGTGCAACAGCAGCATAATATGTGTGCCCATGATGTAACTAAGGGAGAGGTCCTTATTTATATAAACAACTCCTGGTCTTTGGAATGGAAAGTTATAGTAACAGGAGGAATGTGGCGGCTAATTACGGCTCCCTTGCTGTGAACCTTAGCTGGAGTTCTTCGGTTACTATACCGTCAGATTTATGCAAATTTGGAAAATATGCCTTCCCACCCCGCAACCCCCTAGCTTCATGTCTGTTTCCTGCACCCACACATCTAGTCACCATGCACAGCACGAATGTTTTCTATTTTAAACATATGTATTCTCATTAACATTCGGATGTTTTCTGCCTAACGAGTCTTTGGCACCTTTGTGGTACCAACCTCCTAAAGTCATATTTCGAGGAGTCTATTTCCACATGCACACGCTAGACAAAGCTGTCTGCAATCACAGAGAACCTCTTCTGTCCACTAAGAAGCCATTCGCCACACGGGGTTTCTGAGTGACCTGTTGGCAACTGGGGTAACTGAGAGTCTTAAGTTCCAATAGCCGCTTATGACTGCTGGGGACTGTATTGGACGGTGCATTTCTAGGCCATGTATAAAATCTAGATCTCCCTGTTGACTTACATTCACTCAGGCAACTTACTTACTGACTCCAGCTCTGCCAGGTTCTTCTAGAAGTAGGGAAGCAGACGTAACAACCCCTCTCTCAGCCCTTTCAGTGGGGCACATGCTCCAGAGAGCCTCCCGCTCATCCTAACTTCACAGCTCACCTGAAGACAGGTTGTTAAGCCTAGGATTAACAAAGACTCAGGGACTTGTGGCGTTATTTTGGTTGTTAACTGGCCATTGCTGTGCTGGGGAGATCCCAGGGGAAAACCTGGGCATGGCAGTTATGATCCTAGCAGTAAGGATGCAGAGACAGGAGGATCCCAGCGTCTCACTACCCAGCCACAGTACCTAGTAGTTCTAACCCGGGAGAAACCGCTGTCCCAAAAAAAAAAAAAAAAAAAAAAAGCATAGATATAAAAGTAATAAAATAAAACAAAAAGCAGCTTCAGAGGCTGGAGAGATGGCTCAACAGTTAAAAGTACTGTTTCTTCTAATAAGAGGACATGGGTTCACTTCCAGCACCCACCCGGCAGCTCATAACTATCTTTAATTCCAGTTCCAAGAGATCTGACCCCACTTCTGACCTCCATGGGCACCGGGCACAGGCACGCACAAGGTTAGCAGATATGACATACAGGAAAACACCCATACACATAAAAATTAAAACTGATAAAAACACTTTTTTTAGATAATTGCTTCAGTGTTGTGGTTACTTACTGAGTTCTGGCAACTCTCCATGCTTGACCAAGGGCAGTAACTTACAAACCCCTCTTGTATTTGCCTCTCTGTATTTGTGTCTCTGGTCCAGGGTCAAAGCAGAAGTTGCAAAGCCTAGGGAAGCGTCTAGAAGACAACTGCTTGGGAGGTCCGTTTCTTTGCAAAAGACTAATCCAGCACCTCCCTTGGGAAGGAGTCCCTCAAGCCCTCACACCCTCATGCTGGAGGCAAGAGTGGACATGCTCAGCTCCAACATGATCATCAGTGGCCCGGCTGCAGACCTCGGTGCTAAAGAAGCCAGCAGGCCCTTGAAGAAGCAGCTCAGTAGTGTCCAGAACCCTGGACCATCTACCCAAGCCAGAGCCCAGCCCCTCAGCATAAAGGACAAGATATCCAAGTGGGAAGGCAAGAAGGAGCCACCGGCCTCCGACCCTGCCAGGCAAACAGATGGCCAAGAGGACTACCTGCCGTCCTGCAGGGTAGAGAGACGAGGCAGCGAACTCACCAGAACCAAGAATGGAATGAGGCTTGAAACAGAGAGCTTGCAAAACGACAGCAGGACAAGAACCATGTGTCAGGACGCAGAACGGTTGCCAGGCCTGAGGCAGATCGATGGTCAGCCAGAGCCCAGCCAGCCCCGAGGTCGTGAACTGAAGCCCAGTGACCTACGCTTTCAAAGTGACCATCTCTCCGTGCTGAGACAGGTCAAGAGGCTAGAGAAGGCCTTGAAGGATGGCTCCGCTGGCTTGGACCCCCAGTTGCCGGGGACTTGTTATTCACCTCACTGTCTGCCTGACAAGACGGAGGAAGACCAGCCCATTCCGGAAAGCCACGAAAGTGGGGTCTCCTTAGCATCTGGCCGGAGAGCTCACCACTCGGAGGTCAGGGAGCCGGGCCCGGAGATCTCAGAGGAGTGGAAAGGCCAGGAGAATGTGTACAGGGGCTCCAGGTGGCACCCCCAAAAGCCTTTCATCAACCCCGTCCCCAAACCCCGCAGAACATTCAAACACGCTGGAGAAGGGGACAAGGACGGAAACCCAGGCATCAGCTTCAAGAAAGAGAAGAGAAACCTGCCTCCCCTGCCCTCTCTGCCTCCCCCTCCCCCACCGCTGCCTTCCTCCCCTCCTCCCACTTCTGTGAATAGAAGACTGTGGACTGGGAGGCAGAGACCCAGTGCTGACCACAGGTAGGTGCTCACCAGATGACTCTGCCATTGCCTGTGTTCCTGTGTAATTGCCTCTTCTCCGTCTGATGGCTCACACTCACCTGAGGGCTCCTATGTAAGGTCAGTAAGTGTTCATCCTGTGAGGCAAGGTCAGTGAGTGTTCATCCTGTGAGGCAAGGCAGTGAGTGTTCATCCTGTGAGGCAAGGCAGTGAGTGTCCATCCCGTGAGGCAAGGGCAGTGAGTGTCCATTCTGTGAGGCAAGGTCAGTGAGTGTCCATCCTGTGAGGCAAGGCAGTGAGTGTCCATCCCGTGAGGCAAGGGCAGTGAGTGTCCATCCCGTGAGGCAAGGGCAGTGAGTGTCCATCCTGTGAGGCAAGGCAGTGAGTGTCCATCCCGTGAGGCAAGGGCAGTGAGTGTCCATCCCGTGAGGCAAGGGCAGTGAGTGTCCATCCTGTGAGGCAAGGCAGTGAGTGTCCATCCCGTGAGGCAAGGGCAGTGAGTGTCCATCCTGTGAGGCAAGGCAGTGAGTGTCCATCCCGTGAGGCAAGGGCAGTGAGTGTCCATTCTGTGAGGCAAGGTCAGTGAGTGTCCATCCTGTGAGGCAAGGCAGTGAGTGTCCATCCCGTGAGGCAAGGGCAGTGAGTGTCCATCCCGTGAGGCAAGGGCAGTGAGTGTCCATCCTGTGAGGCAAGGCAGTGAGTGTCCATCCCGTGAGGCAAGGGCAGTGAGTGTTCATCCCGTGAGGCAGCTTGCTGGCTCACCTGGAAAGGTGGTGACTGCAGTGTTTTGCTTTTGTCCTCACAAAGGGATGTTTGCTTCTAAATATTTCCCTCTGGAGTCAGACACAGTGGTCAAGCCTATCATCCAGCCTGGGGAGTTTGAGGAAGGAGCATCATAAATTCAAAGCCAGCCCATTCAACATAGCAGGTTGAAGACCAGCTTGGGCAGCTTGGTGAGATCCTGTCTTTAAAAGTTACATTTCAGGTGTGATAAGCACTTGTGTTTATAACCAAAGGTTAAGCGAAGGAGTTTGTGAACCCAGCCACTTCCTAGTTTACTAGCTCCAACCTTTCCTGGCTTACCTTATTTGTTTTTGTTTGTTTGTTTGTTTGTTTATACATTGTGCGTATGTATGTCTGTGTGTCTGTGTGTCTGTCTGTCTGGTGTGGAGGTCAGAGTTGACATCAGGTATCCTCCTCCATTGTTCTCCATCTTTTTTACTGAGGCAGGGTCTTTCATCTTTCACCAATTCAGCCTGGCCCAGGCATGCCACGGCTGTGTCTCCAGAGTGCTGGGATCACAGACGGTTAGCACTGCCCGCCTGGCTTCTGTAGGTTTCAGGAATCAAAGCTCTGTTATATCTTTCCCCCACCCACTCTCTTTACAGGGTTTATGTATGTCGTCTCGGCTGTCCTGGCATTCTCTGTGTAGACCAGGCTGGCCTTGAACTCACAGATGTCTCTGCCTGCCAATGCTGGGATTAAAGGTATGTGCCACCACTCCCAGCTGGGTCTTTTTAGGGGTCCCTATAGACTCTACAGCCAGTAGAGAAATTAACCTTGAGAGGCAAGAAGGAAATTAGGTTCAGCACTACTTAACCAGTCCTGGTTCAAACTTCTAGAGGCAGTTTATTGTAGCCATATTTAAGTACAGTACAATTCTGGAAAAAGGCTTCTTGGTAACAAGTTTCTCAATCCCATGTGCACAGTAAGCTTAAGGCACAATTGCATCAAAACTCTTTTGCAAACTGCATGTGACCTCTGCCACGAACATAGGTTCTAGAGCTTAAGCCTAGGATCTGGTTTGGTCTCCTATGGCAGTAGCATAGAGGTCACCAGCTTTATGAAGTACACATGAAATCTAAGGATAGGTTCTGTTGACTGAGAAACAAAGCTAAAGGTAAAGGTCTAGGAAGGAGAGTCTGGGATAAACATTCTGGGGGTTTTGGGTGAGGCCTGGTCCTAGAGATGCCAAAAGTCACTTGATTATTAACAACATTCACTCCAGCCTTCTGGATGGAAAACAGGTACACACATCCTTCCGTTGAAGTGATGAGCATGCTTAACGTTCCTGATTTCCCTAGTGGTTGTCTGTTCAGGATATCGAGTCCTCTATGGGTCTTACTCTGAGAACCAAGCTGTCATAGAACTCAGGTAGTGTGGCTCAGGCTGGCCTTGAACTTGTGGCAATCCTTAGCTTCTCAAGTGACGAGATAACAGTGACCTACTTTATTCCTTTATTTGCCTCCCAGCTTTCCACATTGGCTTTGGCCATTCATCCTCAATCTACCATTGCCCAAGGCCACCAGCAGCCTTCATCTCAGTAAATACAATAGCCAATTTTCTGTCACTTTCTTAGATGACATTCCTTGGTATTGAGGACAACTGTTAATCACCCTGTAAATGTGCCTTTTATTCACTCTATGTTGACTTGGAGATTTACTGCTGATAACTTCACCCTTTCTAGTTCCTTCTGAACCTTGGCTGGCTGGTTCAACTCAGCTGTTCAGGCTCAAATGCCTCTCCAAGCTGACTGATTCAACCTGGCTTCTCTCAGCTTCTCACTGAATTGTTCTCCTTGGCCTCAAACCAAGTCTGGGAATTTGTTCTAATCTTCTAGTTCCTTATTCTCTGGCTTCAACTGCTTCTGCTGACCTGCACTGAACTACATGAACTAACTCAACTCTTCACTGCACTGATGCCAAACTGATTCTCTCTGCATTGCTCTTAAACAGGTTCTCTTTCCTGTGCTGTTCTCATGAGAGTTGGGTGTATCCTATCATTCTGTCAAATCTTTTTCTGATTCGTCACTTTGTCTGCTCCTCAATTAGACATCACTTTCAAAAATTGATGTCTTTCTTCTACAACTACTTTTACCCACATTGTTTGGGATTAAAAGTGTGTACTAGGGGCTATATTTCAGCCAGAAGGATTAAAGGTGTCTCTGAATTCCAGCCAGATCACACAGACCTAGGTCTTTGGATGTGATCCCATGCCAGAGAAGCCTGTTGCTGGATTAAAAATCCTCTACATCACCCATTTTGAAACATTGCTTTTATTTGGCAACTGGGTCAGGAACTGCCAGGTAAGGCCTCCTCCTGGCTGCTCTCAGGAATCTCTTGTTTCCTCGTACCTGTACTAGTTAGCGTGGTCAATAGAGTGAGTCCCAAGACATCCAGGATTACAGAGACACTCTGTCTTGAAAAAACAAAAGGAATAATACCTAATATCCTAATCTACCCCTACCCCAGCCAGGCTCAAGCCAAGGACGTCTCTCCCCTGCCTACACTTGTTCCTTGATGGTCTCCTCCCATCCTGTACATGTACTGTGAGTGTCTGACTCCCAGTTGAGCTCTCATCAGTCTCAGATGTGTGTGGTCATGTCCTGCTTGGATCCCCATGTGGTTGTCACCACAGACCACCACTAACCATCTCCTCTCACCGGAACCAACATCTTGTTAAAAGGCGTCTCCCTTCATTTCCCTTCATTTAGTTAAGAGACCCAAGAACTAGAACTGGGCGATCCCTGATCTTTGTCACATGCTCACTCCCCGCTAA
The DNA here is from genome assembly GCF_021556685.1 of Rattus norvegicus. Lineage (NCBI taxonomy): Eukaryota > Metazoa > Chordata > Mammalia > Rodentia > Muridae > Rattus > Rattus norvegicus. The sequence goes on along the minus strand of NC_141537.1, from coordinate 69,042,826 downwards.
CCCAGCAAGCAAGTCCTTCAGTCCTACTTTTGAAACTTGATCTTGAATCTGATTATATCACCTTGAATCCACTCCCCACCACCATTCCCCACCCCCACCCCCAGAATAGTCCTCCCTCAGCAGTCAGAGGGAATTTCCAGAAATTAAGTTGTGTTCTGCACCCACTCAGTGAGTGTCATTTATCAGCTCTGGTGGTTTTGGTTCAGATAACTTAATTTTTTCTGTTCTCTTCCAAGAGGAAAAAAGTTTGCATGTTCTAAAGTGTGTGTGTGTGTGTGTGTGTGTGTGTGTGTGTGTGTGTGTGTGTGTGTGTGTTGTTTATACAGAGTCTCTCTGTGTAGCCCTGGCTGTTCTGGAGCTCCCTATACAGACCAGACAGGCCCCCGACTCACAAAGATACAGATGTTTCTGCTCCCAAATATGGGGTTCAGAGGGGTATACCGGACAAATATAATTATTTATATATATAAAACTCTTGGGGTTGGGGATTTAGCTCAGTGGTAGAGCGCTTGCCTAGCAAGCGCAAGGCCCTGGGTTCAGTCCCCAGCTCCGAAAAAAAGAAAAGAAAAGAAAAGAAAAAAAAAAAACTCTTGTGTGTTTTTTCTAAATATTCTATTACTATCATATTTTATAACTCCAATACATGTTCTAAATTAGTATTGTGCACATTTGTTTCTTCTTACATAGCTTCATGTTTTTGTTACAATCTTAAATTATTTTTAATTATGTATGTGTGTAGGTGTCCATGAAGATCAGAGACAGAGTCCCCTGATCTGGAGTTATAGTTGATTAGTTGCTAGGTAAATTCAGGTTCTCTGCAAGAGCAGTGAGTGCTCTTAACCCCTGAACCATCTTTCTAGCTCCTTGTTGTAATTTTTGTTGTTGTTTTGTTGTTGTTTTGTTTTTCAAGATAGGGTCTTACTATGTAGCTCTGCCTGTCCTAGAACTCAATATGTAGACCAGCCTGGCACTGAACTCAGAGATCCACCTGCCTCTGCTTCTCAAGTACCAGAATTAAATGCCTGTACCACTATGCCTGACTCCTTTGTTGTAATTTTCATGTGATTTTATTGCCCCTCTTTTATAGTAGGTATGTTTAAGGAAACTGTTTTTATTATTATCCTTCATTTTTCCTTAGATTTACTCACTGAGTTTTCTGTGTGAGTGTTTTGACTGAGTGTGTGTATGTGTACCGCATGCATGCTGAGTGTCTCCATTGATCAGAAGAGGGTATCAGAGTTATGGATGGATATGAACCACCACATGAATGCTGAGAATTGAACCCAGGTTCAGTGGAGAAGCAGTGACTGCTCTTGGCCACTGCTATTCCTCCAACCCCTATGTGGTCTTTTTAAAGGACCCCTTAGAGAAACATTTTTCTGCTTTTCTAGTGGTTCACTGTCAGATGATCTTATCTGTGTTTTTGTAATGTCAGGATAGTATTTATCATAGATAATTTTAAAGGATTTATTCATTTGTATGACTGTAAGCACATACCGGTCAACCTCGTGTATGCCTATTGCCTACAGAGGCTACAAGAGAGATTGGATCCCCTGGAACTGGAGTTACGGATGGGAATGAGCTACCAGGTGTTGCTGGGAACTGAACTTAGGTTCTCTGTAAGAGCAGCCTGTGCTCTAACTACAGCCCTTTCATTCTTATTTTTAAAAGATATATTTTATTTTCAAAAGTTATATATTTTATTTTCATTTTTTTCTCCTGTCTACCTCTCAAGGTTTGATTTATTTTAGTTTTAAGTGTGTGTGTGTACATGTGTGTACATGTGTGTACATGTGTGTACATGTGTGTACATGTGTGTACATACATGTATGTCTGTGTTTGGGTACTTACAGAGGGCAAAGTCATTGGATTCTTAGAGCAGAAGTCACAGGCCGTGTTGCTTGACATGGGAACTGGGAACCAAACTTTAGCCATCTCTCTTTCCAGCACTCTTAACTTCGTAATTATTTACCTGGGAAATATACCTCTCTAGCCCTCACATACCTATGGGTTTTTTGTTTGTTTGTTTTGGGTTTTTTGGTTTGTTTTTTTTTTTTTTTTGAGAAGTTGCTTTACACTTTTTTACATTTACTGTTGTTTTGCAGGGACAGTGGGGCTGTGTGTGCACACACATATGGCAGTGGCAAGACTAGAGTTAGGAGTTGGTTCTCTTCCTCCACAGTGTGGCTCTGTGGATTGGGCTCAAGGTGTCAGGCTTCGTGCAAGTACCCTTACCTTCCAAATCATTTCTCCAGCCCTGATTTTGTTTTTTGAGACAGGATCTCATGTAACCCAGGCTGGCCTCCAACTTGCACGTATCACATGACCTCGGACTTGTAATTGTCCTGCTTTGCTTCTGTTTTAGTGTATGGGTAATTTCAGTTTGCTAGTATTTGAAGATTTTTGTGTAGTGTTCCATAAATGAGGGAAATCTACACTCGGGTGGGTGTTTTGGTTCACATTTGTTCACTGTGTGTCTGTGTGTGTGTGCACGCACATATATACTTACCACAGGAGCGGAACAACTTGTAGCAGTTGCTTCCCTCCTTCCACCATGTAGATTCTGAGAATCAAATCAGGTGGCAGGGAGCACCGTCACCCGAAAGCTGCAAGCTTTCTTTCTTTCTTTTTTTTTTTTGAGACAGTTTTTTATAGGAATGTTAGTCAGGCAGGGTTGTCTCCTCAATTGAGGAAATGGAGTGAATGTTGTTAATAATCAAGTGACTTTTGGCATCTCTAGGACCAGGCCTCCCCCAAAACCCCCAGAATGTTTATCCCAGACTCTCCTTCCTAGACCTTTACCTTTAGCTTTGTTTCTCAGTCAAC